>NC_071393.1:56849704-57168204 GCF_022682495.2 Desmodus rotundus | reverse complement strand
AACACCATGCCATCAGAATGGGCTCCATCATTTGCAGGGCCTCATGCAAGATAAAAATGTGGGGCCCCTGCTCACAAGGCAGAGGAGAAGTTCCACTACAGGTACTAGAATATTAAGATTTTCCCTTTGCTCAGCAGTTTCTTTCTCAACCTGCCCTGGTGTTGTTTGCTATTCAATGTTACTATTCCTCAGGCACAGGAACACCGGCACGGAGAACGCTGACCCTCTAGGGTCCCACCCCACATGCACACAAACTGCCTGCACACTAGGTACTGAGTCTGCCCTCCCTCCAGCCACGTACAACTAGGGGTGGAGTGTCAAGTCAGGCATCTGTGTCAGGCAGTCTCTGTGCACAGATGCGATCAGTTAGGTGCCTAGATCGGGATGGCTGAGAGTTCCATCCTACTAAGGCATTGCTGTGACACTATGGGATGGGGACAGCCACATTCATGTCTTGTCCTGAAACATCCTGGGCTCTCGCTCCAGACCCTGACACTGCCCTGCCAGGGGCTGCAGGCAGCACAGTTGTGGGACAGGAGCGGGGAGGAAGAGGCCAGGCCCCTGGGGTCCTTGGAGGTGGGGGAGCAAGCAGTGAAGAGCAGAAGGAAACTCTCCCAAGGAGGCACCCACCTGAGCCAAGATTTCTGGTTCCAGAACAGACTCCATTACCCCATGAGATTTCACTTACAAAACACAAATTCAAACAGATAACTGAGGATTTCAAGACAGCAAAGTCACAACATTGAACTCCAACTGAATGCTCTGGTCCAGGCCCATGAAGCCAGCCCTGATTCATAGAAAGAGCCAAGTCCTGTGCTCACTTCTGAAGCACATACACAACTGGACAACAGCCATTACCATGACCCTTGCGCAGGACGACACACAAATTCATTCTGTGTCCATATCTTTACTGTATAGAGCTAAGTACAACCAGCCATGCACACACACAAATGAGCACACATCAGAGTGGAGAAACCTTAGTAAAGCTCGGGGAAGGTGGGTAGTGTCAACGGCAGTCAGTATCCTACATGCGACACTATAGTTTTGCAAAATGTTACCACTGGGAGAAATCAGGTAAACTGCACAAGGAATTTCTCTGTATTACTTCTGACAACTGTGTAATTACAGTCATACCTTGGTACTCGTCAGCTTCAGAACTCGTCAAACCCTGGACTCGACACATTTTGACAAGAAAAGTGTGTTGGCACTGAGCGCTTGCTAAGGACTCGTTGCACTTGCTGGAACTTGTGTGAGTCACGATGCCGCCTTGCAACAGAAAATGCTCCAGCACTCGTCGCCTGCTCAGTACTTGTCGGTTTTGGCACTCGTCGGGAGTTTTGGAATGAATTAACGATGCATACTGAAGTACAAAGTATTTCAATTAAAAAAAAAAAAAGATCCAAGGCCTACTAAACAGACAAAATACGGCATAGAGACAATCATTACCAAAACTCCCTATACCTGGATACATTCGGAACATTAAACTGACTATAAATTGACTTTGATATGATGTGAAGGAGCAATCCCTCAAATAACTAGCTTGAATACAAAATCTGCAATCAGCATGTTAACCACAGAGTGTACCATCAGGAGGAATGTGTTCAGCTACATTTCTTGTGGAAACTTCTTTTATCTACTTAAAATAAAATGAAAACATACAATCTACAAACTATAATACTCTAGAGACCCAAATGGTCTATGCAGAAGCATGCCTTTATTTCCAAAGGGAGACATGTGTGAATACCACAAAATCAATTTTAAAATGCTATGTTCTTGCATCTAAAAAGTTGTCTGTGTATCATTTACAACTGAAAGTACATGTTTGATGTGAGTACAGTTACTTAATTTTTTTTTAATTTTTATTGTTATTCAATTACAGTTGTATGCCTTTTCTCCCCATCCCTCCACCCCACCCCAGCCTATCCCACCTCCCTCCCCCACCTCCACTCTCCCCCTTGATTTTGTCCATGTGTCCTTTATAGTAGTTCCTGTAATCCCCTCTTCCCACTGACCCCACCCCACTCCCCCCTGGCTATTGTTCGATTGTTCTTAACTTCAATGTCTCTGGTTATATTTTGTTTGCTTTTTTCTTCTATTGCTTATGTTCCAGTTAAAGGTGAGATCATATAGTATTTGTCCCTCACTGCCTGGCTTATTTCACTTAGCATAATGCTCTCCAGTTCCATCCATGCTGTTGCAAAGGGTATAAGCTCATTCTTTCTCTCTGCTGCGTAGAATTCCATTGTGTAAATATACCATAGTTTTTGGATCCACTCGTTTGCTGATGGGCACTTCGGTTGCTTCCAGTACTTGGCTATTGTAAATTGTGCTGCTATGAACATTGGGGTGCACAGGTTCTTTTGGATTGGTGTTTTTATATACAAAAGATAAAACATCTTGCCCGCGTCAGATGCTGAAATATCAAAGTATAATAGGGAACATCTGAATTCTCTAGGCTAAATTCCCAAGTAATTGGGCCAGATGAGAATTTTATGTTGCTGTTTCGGACTGTGTGTGTGAACCAATGCGCAAAGGAGACCAATCTTGTGACAGTCCTGGAGAAAGGGCGCAGCCGCAGCCGCCACGCAGCACATGCAGAGACTGCTGGAAGGGCACCTGACTCTGCCCGCCTGCAGTAAGTGAGGTGAGAGAAGACACACCCTCGCACCGCAGAGCCCACCCTGCTGACAGTACTCCATGGACTGGAGCAATTCTGTCTGCCATGGCAGCCTGCTCCCACTCTGACATCTCAAGTCCTTAGCACCAACTCAATAAAATCATGCATCCAACTATTATTTCTTGCTGTCAGACAATGTGCATAGCCAAGATAAACCCACCTTTGCTTCCAGTTAGGACTTTGCAGAGACCTGAAGAACTGATTAACCAAAGAAGTTTGAGATCCAAATTAATTTTGCCACCGCTAACTCTGTACCTCTGGATAAAACACTGAGCTGTTCATCAGTCAAAATGAAATTTGAATTTCAAAGATGAATGAATATTCATTCACTTTGGGTAATTACATACTAAGGCATTCAAAAACTATTTGTTGAATGAAAGACTGAATTAACGAATGGATATGTACAGACTTCTCTCCAACCTGGCTTTTTTCTCTTTACAAGCTAAATTCCCTTTCAGCTTCACTTTAGAGTTAAAACATCAAAGTAGAAGGGGAGGAGCCACAGATAAAGCAGCACTTTGCTCATGCCCTCACTTGACTGTATGGTGCTGCCCCATACATAATTAATCCCTGTCAGCACCCATCAGATGTGGATATGCCAACGACTCTATGGCAGGATTTGCCAGGTGTGGCAAATTACCGAGTGTTCATCTAGCCAAGCTTGAGCCTGGACGTCTAACAAAAAGCACTTAAGAACCTCCCGAGGCCGGAGAGCAGCCCTGGCTGCCTATCAATGTCTCCATGCTCGCAGTGCCCTAGTTTCATCCTGGCAGTCTCAAGTTCCTACGGACTCCTAGGCTCCTGACTGTGCCCGTGCACTAGGGGACTGGACTTGCCCCATCCCATCTTGGGCCTTCAAGTTCTGAGCAGCTCACCTCTGATGTCTGCGTGTGCCGGTACCACAGTCCGCACACCTGCTTTCAATATGCTTTCTCAAAGGTATATTCAACGCCCTCTCCCCTTGGCACAGGCTCGGAGCCCAGGCTGGCTGTGTGCCCGTCTCAGTGATTCCCTGCTGCCTCCATTCCTGGCACCAACACAAATGCAGCTTTGTATCTATTCACCACAAAAACCTTGACTTTGCTCTATTCTCTCATTGATTCCCTAGCACTGAAAACTAAGCTAATTATATTTTATGAAATTTAATTAACTACATGTGAAATTTTCCATGACTAAGCAGAAGACGGGTAAGAGCCAACTTGAATTATGTAACTATAGGAATACTGTAAAGGATGGCTTACTATTTAAATAAATACCAACCTAAAAGAAGATGACAGTGCATGGCTTAACAGGGAGGAACAATGCCGAGTGTTCTGTGTTCTCAAAAGCTAGTGTTCTACAACGTGCCATTCAAATCAGTCGCAGCTCACCCTCCCCGCTCTTTCCCCAGGTTCTATCTGAGACATCTCTCACTACCTTTAACACTAAAAAGGTGCATCAAATGACCTTTTAATCCTCAAAGAAGTGAGCACAATTGACGAGGAACTACTATAATATTAAATAATTCATCATGACATGGCAAAACTATCATCAGAAATATCGAAATTAGTTCACGTGAATCAAACATATGATAACTAGCTACGTCTTTTCTTTCTAATGCACTAGTACCTCATAGTTATTAACACGAATACCATGGAGAGTCTCATGATTATACCCCTGCAACATATTCCCACCTCTCCATTCCAGACATTCACTTTCAAAAGTCCCCAGAGGGAAATTGTTGAAAACAAGACGTGAAACATGACAATTGAAGAAAAAAATCCAAGTGCAAAATACAAGCATAAGGCACAGGCTTAAGTCTGAATATGAAAAGAGAAAACAGAATATGGGGGAGAAATTGTTTTTCATGGCACAAAATGTTTATTTTTATTTTTTGATTTTTCTCTTTGTAATCATTTTTAATTGTTATTCTATTATAGTTGTCCCAACTTTTCCCCCTTTGCCCTCCTTTGCCCATCCCACCCCCACCTGCCGCTCCCACAGTCAATTCCCACAGTGGTGTCCATGTCTGTGGATCATTCACACAATGTCCTTCAAACCATTCATCCACTGGTACCGAATTCGAGAATCTGGGACAGTTTAAAGACCTATGCAATGGAACATTCACTAAGAATTCAGCCCAACGCATCGCATAACAGCCACCTGTCTGGATAGTGGAACACGTCTCCCCATCTCAGGATTCTCCCTGGGAAACCATTAAGAATGTATGTCCTTAGAAGGCTTTAAGTAGAATCACAGCCCACTAAACACTTCCAACTGTGCTTCTCAGACAGCACAACTCTAAACCTCATTTCCATTCCCAGGTAAACACCACAAATTACAATAGCTCTGCGACTACCAATATAAATGTGTGCCTATTTTCTACATGTTAGTAATACTCATTTCTTCATTAAATTATAAAAAAATTCTACCTTCAACGTAGGTATAAGCAAAAGAAACACTTTAATGAATGAACACAACCATGTTAGTTGTTTATCAAAACTCGTAGAAACTTGTTATGAGCAGTTTACAGAAACCAGCACAGAGAAGGCCGACTACCCGGGCCACCACCGCCTAATGACACAGCTAACTCCGTGCCAAACCTTCAGCAATGTCAACAGAAATGTGACGGTGTGGAGCTGGTTTTCATTCTTCTTCAACATGTTCTCTTTAATTACATCCATGCTTATAAAATTTATATAACACAGTTAACAAAAACATTGTTACTCCAACAGAAATTTAAATAATCTAAAAAGTTATTTGCTTTTTAAGTTCTCATCATTCACTGTCTAACATAGGAACTTTTTTCAGCTACCTACTGTCCTTAAATGCTAGGTAATTTCTTTTTTTTATGAAATATATACCTTTCACTACATCATTAATAATATTTAGAAGTTTATATTAACTCTGAACTTGCCTCATGTGAATATGTTGGTTTAGGGTATCTTTAGCTTTCCTGACAGTTTTATATTTCCATGGAGTATGTATGTTGTTGCTATAAAACGTATGTTTGTGTTCTCCAAAACCCCTATGCTGAGACTTGAATCCCCAATGTTGTGGTTTTAGGAGATGGGGCCTTTGGGAAGTGACTAGGTCAGAGGGCAGAGCCTCATGTTGGGACTGGTGTGCCTGTAAGAATGAAGTATAGAAGTTATTCCATGTAACCCTATGACTACTAAAAATGGCCTCCACATGTTGAAATGTCCCCAGATTCCTGGCAATTCAGGAGATCATGTCTTCTTTGTGGCTGCCTGCAGTGTGAAGTAAATATAAACTACTGGTGACCTACTAGGATTCAAAAGTTATTTATTCTAACTACATTTAGATAAAAAAGACATATTAAAGCCTGATGGTTTGCAACTGATTTTTCTAAATACACATTTATATACTCTACTTATAGACTAGCTGGTTTTTTATTTTGTTCGGGGTTTTTGTTTGTTTGTTTGTTTTAAAAGTGACAAAATATCTCCTAGGATCATCTTTGGGTGAAAATGCATTTTCTTTCAAGTTTCATCGGGAGACAGGAGATACTTGCTTTTATTTTACAACCATACCACTTATGATATTCTAGGCATTGTTTTAAGTGTTTTACAAATATTAACTCAATAAATCATCATAACAGTTACATAATTAGGTACCGTTACATAATCCCATTTTAGAGATGAGACTGTAGGGAACACAGAGAACAACTTGCCTGAGACTAGGAGGCTAGTCAACCTTTGAACCTGGGCGGTAAGACTACATAGTCCACGTTCTTAGTAACTGCCTCATCCTGCCTTTCCTGGCCACTGCTTCCTTAATTCTTCTCATAAGCTCCACCAAAAATCCAGCCAAAGAAAGAAAACAAAGCATCTTTATTACAGAAAAAATTAAATCACACAGTTTTAATCATATAGAGGAAGGTTTTTCCTCCTCTGTTGAAGGCAACATAAACTATTTTTCATTGAAAAAAGCTGACTTCCAAACACAAATGGCAAAAACAGCAGGGAAGAAAATGCTATTTTCAAGTTTCTAGGAGGTTATCATAAATGATAAAGAGAGAAAAACAAATTAAAGTTTAAAAAGCGGCATTTGACAGTATCCCTCCTACCTCGCTGCCTGTGACCACCTGTCGGCTCTGTGCGTGGAGGCTGCGCAGAGCACCCCACGGTGTGGGAAGGAAAGGTGATCACGCTCAGAAAGAAAAGAGAAGCACATCGTAAGCAAGTGGAAATGCACAGTAAGGTCTGAACGTTGTGGGAATAAGCCCAGGCTGCTTCTAAATTCATGAGTTTAGCTGCGATGGCAGAACAGATGACAGACAACAACAAACAGAAACACCATACCACACAATTCTCTCCAACAGTGGGGATAAGTATCCACAGAAGCTTATTTAATTTGATGCTAATTTACTTTCTTGTTCAAACTTTCTAAATATTTGTTATATATTAAATATTCATGTATTATGTTTTTGTACCTTGAGGGTTTTATTCTCCAAGGAATTAATTTATATCTACCTGTTCAAAATAGCATACCTTCCTCAAAATAAAAGCAAAAGCTTTTTTTTTTACAAAAACATATAGGTATTTATTGTCATTCACAATTCTCATATACAGCATCATGATATAGACTAATAGAACATGCAGTGAAAGCATATCACAGCCAGGTGACATACTTACTGCCTACCTTATGCTTGATATTCTACAAGGTACACACCTTATTTTCAAGATGAGAAAAACAGAGGTTATGGGTCTCTGAGCTCACAAGTTAAGAACTGGCAGAGAGGCGATGTACACGCTGTGGGGGTGGGGGTGGAAGAAGTGGGACAGGTCCGACTCCAGAGGTTTGCTATTTCCGTTACATTATGTAGTCCGCCACCCCACTCTCTAAAGAAAATAGAATGTTAGAGAAAATTTATTTCCACTGAATTTTGGTATTATAACAAATTTACTGGGATGTTTCTATGGACTTTTAAATAGTCATACTTTTAGAATTAATCATTTACTTAAAAGCAAAAGCTTTTATTCAAAAGCTTAATATCAATTAATTGGTCAAAATATGGAACTGAAGGTGAACTCAATTTCCTGGCATTTAAAATTTCAAATTACTAAAATAAATATTTGATTTGAAATGCTTCATTTTATTTCAAAACTAAACAAAACATTTATCTATTCTCCAATACAATTATTTTTGTTCAGGTTTAGTATCAAGGAAACCCAATAGAAAGGTTTTTCCCCCCCTTTTCCCACAGTACCAGAAAGAAACCATCTACCAAAAGTTGGTTTATTTAATCTACTACTTTTGGATGTAAACATTTTTTAAGGATCTGCTTAATTCTTGTGTGAAGTTTCAAATAATACGAATTTACTCCAAGAAAATAAGTGGTAACAGTGTTAAGTAGTAATCATTTATGACAATATGATAATAATCTACTGGCTCAAATCCAACTATCTGTTAGCTTAAGAAAACATGATTAAGCAAATTCTACTAACACTATGGAACTCTAAAATAAGAAATGCTCTACTGAAGAAGGGGGGGCAGGATACACTGCCTTTTTCAAAAGTCAAAGTCATACAACACAAAGAAAGTCTGTGGAAATGTCCACATTAAAGGAGGGTGAAGAGACACAGCTGCCAACGCAATACCTGACCCCGGGCTGGATCCTGCACCAGAGGGGAAACGCTCCAACGGACGGTATCGGCTGGCGCAGCTGATGGAACGGTAGTGTGTATTTATTCACTTGATAAAACTGTAGTATGAATGATAGATTGAAGTATTTTACCAGTGAAAAATTTAGTTAGGTTGATAATTTTACTCCAGTTGAATGAAAGACTAAAGTAAGAAAACATACACTGACGTAGATGGATGCCTGGGCCGTGGTGTGTCGCATCCTCAGACGGATCGGGGGCAGAAAACATGAGAATGAAGGAGAGAGAGAACTTAAATGCCAAAGCAAATGAGGTACAACATTTGGGTGAGTCTGGGTGAAAGAGGGGTATTCTTTGTACTACTTTCATTGTTTGCAAATTTTCTGTGAATTTGAAATTATTGCCAAATAAAAAGTAGAAACAACAATGAAAAGCTATTGACCCAAACCAGCTGTATGAATTAAATCCCATGGATGGAGCTCACTGGCAACAGGACACAGGCCTGCGAAGTCCCTACAACATGGCCTCAAGGTACTGACACTGCACTGTAGACTGTCACAGACATTGACGTCTCAGAAGACCTTGGTCCAGAGACAGTGCCAGTTATTTCTAACACTAAGATCACTCCCCAAAGGCAGTCCTAAATACATTCCAGCTCCACAGGCACTATGAACTCACAGTCTCCACAATGAGAAGGTAAAGCACATCCACTCTTAACACAGTGGTTGCAAAATTTCAAAGCCATCTCAGATCGGCCCTAGAGATAAGCTTCAACAACACAACCAATCCAGGGGCAACACCTTCTGGCTACAATAGTGGCTGGTGGTCAAACCTAGTAAATATTTTTTTTACTGCCATTTGGGTGTAGGCAGCAGGCTATGTGCTAAAAAGGGAATGGTAAGCTTTGACACTAACCTTAAGGAACTCACAACTTAAGGAAAAAGACAGGATACTATAATTACAATAGAAACTATAAAATGCTACTGTAATAAATGTGTATTTAAAGTGTTTTGAGAAAGACTGAACGAACAGATGAGACTGCTTCATTCAGTTCTTCAATGAGTACTTACTCTGTGTGAAGGAAGGAACCTTAAGGACGAGTAAAGTACTCCTCTAGCTGACAGGAAAGGATGTGAGAAGGGCATTTCAGGTAAAAGCAACTAATAACATAAAACAATGGCTTAGAATCATGGAAAATGTAAGGTGTTTCCATTAAACAGTAAGGGGATCAGTGTGTTTGGGGCATCGCCTGGCAGTGTGGACAATGGGGGAGGTAAAGCCAATTAGAGGCAGATCCTGACTGGCCTTGTATAACACGCTTAGGAATTACAAGGTGATCCTATGGAGGGAATGGCAGCATATTTTCAGCAGGAAAATATATGTAATGAATGTTTGTTTTAGAAAGACAATTCTGATTAAAATGTTAAGCATGCAGTATCAAGAAAAGATGAGAGTAACACCACATATTCACATGTAATTGCAACATTCTTCAAGTGTGATCAGAGCATGAACTAAGACAACATCAATGAGGAAAGAGACATTTAAGGAAATAGAATAGGTAGGGCTCAGCAACCAACTGACTGTGTCCAGTGAGATATTGTGGGGATGGAGGGATAAGACGATGCAACTTCCTAGATTAAACTTTGGGAGTCATTAAGTAATGGAGGAAAAGGGGGAAAAAGGTGAAGTCAACTTTGAACTTACTGAGCTTGAAATTCCACTGTAGTATGCTCAGAGATGTTGAAAACAGACTTCAAGATTATGGGAAACACACTGAAGTCCAGGACAGAATTTCATAGTGATTAAATACAAAATTGTTTTCTTGTATTTGCTAAGGAAAATTCTGTAGATTGAGAAGTCAGTTAAAAAATAGATGTTTACAGATGCTCAGAAGGAAAACAAGCTAAGAGAATGAAGAAGAATGAGAAGACAGGTAAGCAGTATTACATGGACTTGCGTATGGGTTAGGCACCCAGTGATCACCATTAACATCAACATTCAGCGCACATTCACTGAGCCTTATTAGGCATCAGATGCTCTGCTAGATCCTGCTGACAGGCTTACCTAGTTTTACTGTGTTTTGCGTTATTGTAATATTTGTAATATTACAATATTGCATTACAATATTACAATAGTACAGAATTGCATTTTTTACAATTAAAGGTTTGTGGCAACCCTGAATCAGCAAGTCTATCACATCATTATCCCAACAGCATTTCCTCATTTCATCTATGTGTGACACATTTTGGTAATTTTTGCAATGTTTCAAACTTTTTTATAATTATTATATCTGTAATCAGTGATATTTGATGTTACCATTATAATTTGGGGGCACCATGAACCGTGCCCTTATAAAATGACAAATTTAATCAATGTGTGTGTTCTGACTGCTCAACAGACCAGCAGTCTCCCTCCCATCCCTCTCCTTCTGCTGGGGCCTCCCTGTTTCCCGAGACGTTAGGCCACTAATAACACCACAATGGCCTTAAAATGCTCAGAAAGGAAAAGTTACACATCTCCCAGTTTAAATCAAAAGCTAGAAATGGTTAAGCTTAGTGAGGAAGGGATGTCAAAAGCTGATATAGGCCAAAAGCTAGGCCTCTTGAAACCAACGGTTAGCCAAGTGGTGAAGGCAAAGGACAAGTTCTTGAACGAAATTAAAAGTGCTACTCCAGTGAACATATGAATGATAAGAAAGTGAAACAGGCTTATTGCTGAAATGAAGAAAGTTTTAGTGGTCTGGACAGAATATCAAACCATCCATAACATTCCCTTAAACCGAAGCCTAATCTAGAGCAAGGCCCTAACTTTCTTCAGTGAAGGCTGAGAGAGGTGAGGAAGCTGAAGAAAAGTTTCAAGCTGGTAGAGACTGGTTCATGAGGGTTAAGGAAGGAAGCCAATTCCATGACATAAAAATGCAAGGTGCAGCAGCAGGTGCTGATGGAAAGCAGCAGCACATCATCCAGAAACTCTAGCTGAGATCATTAATGAAGGTGGCTACAGGAAATAACAGATTTTCAATGCAGACAAAAACAGCCTTCAGTTGGAAGAAGGTACCTTCTCAGCCTTTCATAGCTAGACAGGAGCAGTCTGTGCCCGGCTTCAAAGCTTCACAGGACAAGCTCGTTAGGAGCTAATGCACCTGGTGACTTTACTTTGAAGCCAATCCTAGTCTAACATTCCAAAATTCCTAGGGCCTTTCAGAATTACGTTAAAACTACTCTGCCTGTGCTCTGTAAATGGAACAACATACCCTGGATGGCAGCACATCTGTTTATAGCATGGTTTACTGTGTATCTGTAGCCCACCATTGAGAATCTTTTCAAAAAAGATTCTTTTCAAAGTATTACTGCTCGCTGACAATGTTCCTGGCCACCCAAGAGGGATGATGGAGATGTACAAGGAGGTTAATATTGTTTCCATGCCTGATAAACAACACCCATGCTGCAGCCCATGGATCAAGGAGTGATTTTAACTTTCGACTCATATTATTTAAGAAATACATTTTGTAAGGCTACAGTTCTATAGACAGGATTCCTCTGATCAATCTGGGCAAAGTAAATTGAAAACCTTCTGGAAAGGATTCACCATTGTACATGCCATTCGTGATTCATGGCAAGCGGTCAAAAATCAACAATAGCAACAGTTGGAAGACCTTGATTCCAACCCTCATGGATGACTTCGAGGGTTTCAAGACTTCAGTGAAGAAGTCAGTGCACATGTGGTGGAAACAGCGAGGGAACTAACATTAGAAGTGAAGCCCGAGGATGTGACTGAATTGCAGCAATCCCTTGATAAAACTTGAACTGATGAGGGCTTGCTTCTTACAGATAAACAAAGAAAGTGGTTTCTTGAGATGGAATCTACTCCTGGTGAAGATGCTATGAAAACTGTTGAAATGACAACAAAGGATTTAGATTATTACATAAACTTAGTGGATAAAGCAGTGGTAAGGTGTGAGAGGATTGACTCCAATTTACAAGTTCTACTGTGAGTAAAATGCTATCAAACAGCACAGAAGGCTACAGAAATCGTTTGGGAAAGGAAGAGTCACTAGAGTCAGGAAGTTGGGTTGCCGCCTTATTTTAAAGAAAGCATAACCATGGACACACTGGGACCTTTCTAGACATTCAGGACTTATAAAGTAACATGAAGAAAAACAGGACCACAGACTATTATTTAATGCATTCACCCTTCTTTTTAAAACTATTGATGGGAAAAATAATAGAATGAACCATGGTTAAAATAATGAAAACTTGTGATTACAACATAACAATGCCAAGTGATCCTGGGTTAAGTAATTAGCATCCTCCACGTGGAATGCCTACTGATGCTCATGTGAGAGCATGTGTGCGCACATACATACCCACAAAACCTCTTTAAACACACAGACTTCACAGGCAAAGCAACCTTTTAAATACTTTGCCATCATCACCCACAGTGACCACCAGTCTGTGCCATCTTCTGTCCTCTCACAGAAATGGTGATACCTGCAATCAGGAACTCAGCATAGCAACCAGGCTTTATAACTAATTCCATGAACCAATTTATTCTGTATATAAGTGTTATTCTTTTTAAACTTCATGATTAATGTACTAACCAAGTCTTCAAAATTCTTGACCTCCCAGGTCATTACAAAAAGCAATCTGACTTTTTTTTACAATTATTTGAATAAATAATACTCAGTCATCAGTCTGTAAGTATTCATTACACATGTACAATAGAAAATAGATCAAGTTTACACATTAAGTTTAGTATCTTCAAAATAAATGATATAGATATGATTTATAATGAATCCTTTGACTGATTTCTTTTCTCCAGAACGTATCTTAAGTTTACCCTATATGCATTGTACAACCTTGTTTTTCAATCTGTAAATATTTCTCAGGTAAGTATTTCTAAGGCAATATTCACTTTATGCCTTTCTAACTCAGCAAATAAAGGCTCAAACCCAAAATACCTTTGCCATTGGTCCAACACGGTAATAGAGCAATAATTATTTTAGTATTTCAATCTGGACAGTGAAAAAGATGACCTTATGATGAACCTCTTGTAAGAAAAACAGAACTGTTTATAAATAAAATCTCATGCTAAGAGATCCAAAGGAGGAAAGCAATCACTATGTTTGCAGGCAATTACTGTTCTGCCCTTTTCTTTAGGTACATAATATCTGAATTTTCATCAATGTTTTTTAAAATGTTGCTCCAAGTACAGAATCCTGGGTTTTGTTCATGCATGTCTGGAAACTATTGTGTTTAGGGAATATCCCACGAGCAGCTAGTATGCAAAAAGGACATTCTTTACTGATTCTTTCTACTAAGAAAATACTCCCACAGTTCTTGGTTCAGTCCCATCACATTCTTAAAGGGACATCTGAATAAAGAAGAGCTGGATATTTCTGTAAACAATCAAAATATCAAAAAATGAATATTCTCCCAGGAAATTTTAAAGTTATGCCAAAAATAAATTACACAAAAGACTAATTCAAGATGGGAAACACTGCAGATTTAAAAGTCACATTTAAATTCAAACAGACCTGAACTCCCAAACTTACAGGCTGGATGATCTTGAACACATGACTTGATTTTCTGAGAATCCAAATGGAAATAATTGACTATACGATATGAATAAACCTAAGCCTGGCACTTGGCACCCTATAGGGCCCTAACTAAATATTACCTTCCTTCTTGACCTTCCATGTTGATACTGTAAATGAAAACTCTATGAGGAAATTGCATCATTTTCCATTATGCGCCTATGTTGTTTGAATTCCAATGATTACTTGCCACTGTGTATACAAAGAACATCACAAATATCCTATTTTAAGTAAATATCACAAGTGACTTCATGAACTATTTTTCATGTTACATATTTTCATAGTCTCACGGAATAACAAAAAAGAAAAAACCCATTCAAATGAAGAGATATTAAAGTATATATTTGATCAACATATGAAACAAAGTTCAGAATTTAAAAACACCCAACATATCCTAATCCCATGAGACTGATCGTTGCAAATGACAAAATACTTGAGTGAACAGCACATTACCTCTCCTCTGTATTACCTAGTAAACTAGACCAAATACAAAACATTCTTTAGTCAGGCACTGTCCCATTAAATAATCCAACAATTGACATGAAAAGGAAGGAAGGCACATCCACTCTTGTATAGCTCTTAAAGGAATGGGTCAGAGGACAGAAACATTAGGATGAGACCAGTATAAGTTCTTCATGGAAGAGGAAAAAAAAGATTTTGGACTTTAATTTCCAATTGTAAACATTCCCAAATATCATGTTCACATTAATAAATATTTTTCATCTTAATGATGAACAGCTACCTGCTAATGTCGAAGAAACAGGAGTTCCTTCCTAATTGGAAATTGCAAGATTGTGTGTATTTTCCATTGTGTATTTTGGCTTTCCAAATGTTCAGTCTGAGAACTCTGAAGTTAAAGCCTTAGAAACTCCCCCAGTTCTCCACAAGCCTTCACATTCTTTGGACGCACACTGAATGCATTCAGTATATCAGAATATGCACAGTTGGAATGCAGTGCTTGAGGCCCTTGCATTTTTTAATCAGTCTGTGTGAATTTTAAGTGAGTTATCAGCTATGGTGAGGGTAAAGCAATTCTGTGTCTGTAAACTTCTTAAATAAAAATGATAATAGGACCCAAATATTCTGATGCTCCTTTATTCATTTCAGAAAAACAGCTTTGGTCACACTTGCTACCTTCTGCCAAAGTCTACAAGGATCAAACTTAGTGGTACCAGACTAAGCTAAATAATATTTTGTCCAAGTTTCCAAAACAAGCTTTCACAATTTTCCATTTATGAAAAAGGTAGGAAACTACATTTTTATCATTTTAAACAACCAAAATGATTTAAAAAATAAATTTGATTCTTAACTCTTCCATTCCCCTTCAAAACCCAAACCACCACTTTTTGAGTAGCACCTTCTCTGCTAAATGACATCCATTAACAGAAGGTCAATTTAGAGTCAATATCATTTTTTGTTCAGAGCCCTATACCAATAATGTTAGGCTCTCCAATTACAACCTGTGTAGCAAATGGCCTGTCAAAATGTTACTTGAAAAACAAATAACTTGACTGACGTCAACAGAATATATTCATATGCAGGAAATTTATTCACTATGTTGATGAAATTATTCTACCAAAAACCTGTTAATTAAGTACATTTTTAAATCGGTTGACATTCTAGGCCATGACTTGGGTGGAGTCAGTTGTATGAGGTCTGTCCAGAAAGTATCCAGTCATGTAGTATGAAAAATAGACATTTATTGAATTGAAGATATGAGATACAAGAAACACTGCACAAAGGACAATGAGGCCCCAGTCCCCTTCAAAGTAGGCACCTTGGGACTTCACACGGTTCTCCCAGTTGCCATCAGCTGCCCCATTGTATTTTTCTGAATCTCATCGATGGTCTGAAATGCCTTCCTAAGATCACCTTAAAATCGTCCTTTTAAGATGATTTTAGTTTGGGGAAAAGCCAGAAGTCACAGGGTGCCAAATCTGGGCTGTAGAGAGGCTGAGTCACCTGGGTGGTTTGGTATCTTACCAAAAAACTCTGCACAAGACATGATGCATGAATGGATGCATTGTTGTGATGAAGCTGCCAATCACCGGTTAAATCATCCGAATAGTTTCCGCAGAGGAATGTTCAAGCTTAAGGTAAAATCTGATGCAGAGTCATTGGTTCTAAACGACTTTTGTTCTACTTGGGTTCTAAAATCTAGTGGACCTACAGTTTTCCTTAATGAGGAATGAAATGATGTGTTCTTTTCTGAGTTTCAGAAGAGAGATTTTCTCAGATTACACGTGCCAGGGAATGTGTTCAGTGTATCCTGGTGAAATAAGAATAAAGACCTAACATAGCCCAATGAGGAAGTAATATATAAAAAGACAGGTTCTTTACAATGTCATAAGTGCTATGGCAGAGGCATGTATGTGTGGCAGGTATGAGGTCTGATAAAGTGATATTTGAACTAACACTTGACATTCAGTAAGAAGTAGTAACTGGCCAGGCAAAAAGTCATACGTATCTTTTAACATGTGTGTATACATGTATGCATTTGTGTGTGTGTGTGTGTGTGTGTGAGGAGTCACTGCTATAGACAGGGGAATTCACACTAATAAAAGTAGCATAAATTTCAATGGGATAGAGAATGGCCTAACCCCAGAGGAGTAGTTATTAAAGAGTTTAACAGGGATAATGGTTGGATTTACATTGTATTTACATGAAGTAGGGTTTTAAAGATTAGACTGTTTATCAAATGTACTTTCTGAATAGGACCACCATTATTCTGTGAACACTCTCCCATCAAGAACTGGGGTCTGCAGTCCTTGCCCTGAAATCCTCATAGGCTTGTTCGTGCACCAACCAGTAGAGTGCAGTAGAAATACTGGCAGGTAACTTTCTAGCCTGGTCCTTAGGAGACAATGGACCTTCTCCCTGGTGCTCCTGGAATCTCCCTCGTGGGACTCTTCCACTTAGGAGGCCCCAACTGGAAACCAGCTGCTACGCTGTCCTGACCAGGAGCCAGACACGGAACTAAAGAAGCCTCTAAATGACTCCAGCCCCCAACCATTCAAGTCTTTCTGAGACCCCAGATATCATGGAGTACAGACAAAAAAACTCCCTATGCACTTTCTAAATCCTGACCTATAGAATTTATTAGCTAAAAAAATTGTTTTATGTCACTAGGTTTTGGGGTGATTTGTTATACAACTGGAATAAGATCCATTTTTAAAAGAAATAAGATCCAAAACAAGATCATTTAGGTAGTTTGCTATCAGATCTTCCTTAAGTAGGATCCAAAATAAAATGCCTTATATAAACTTACTAGAAATGAGTGCCCCAGTGTGCTTTTACTTGTTACTTTTTTTTAACGTTAAATATAGTTTTTTTAGATCAGTTTTAGGTTCACAGCACAGCTGAGAGGGAGGCATGGAGACTTTTCACACACTCCCTGCTCTCCCACACGGGCACAGCCTCCCCATTACCAACACCCCTCACCAGAGTGGTACCTTTGCTACAGTTGGTGACCCTGTGTTGACAAATCATTATCACCCTAAGTCCACAGTTTACTTTAGGGTTCACTCTTGGTGTTGTACATTCAATGGGTTTTAGATATATTTACAATGTACAATGACATGTATTCATCGCTCCAGTATTATACAGACTATTTTCACTCCCTTTAAAAAAATTTTTAATGTGTTCTTTAAACCAAAGTATTTTTAAACAATAATTCTAATTTGGAGAGGAAAGGGGGCTTATTTGTTACTTGTATATACTTTTGATATAAGAAACCTTTTTTAAATTTTTTAAAATGTCTTTTTTTATTTTAGAGAGAGGGGAAGGAGTGGGAAGAAAAAGAAACATCGATTGGCTGCCTTCCACAAGCGCCCCAATTGGGAATTGAACCCACAACTCAGGTATGTTCCCTGACCAGGG
Organism: Desmodus rotundus; assembly: GCF_022682495.2. Lineage (NCBI taxonomy): Eukaryota > Metazoa > Chordata > Mammalia > Chiroptera > Phyllostomidae > Desmodus > Desmodus rotundus. Next base: position 57,150,446 of record NC_071393.1, on the reverse strand, counting down.
ATGGAACCTGCAACGGTTTGGTGTATGGGACGATGCTCCAACCAACTGAGCCACACTGGCCAGGGTATAATAAGAAATCTTCTTTTAAGGAATAACCCCTAGGCATGAAGCCCATCATAACATACCATTTCTCCACTAACACAGAAACCTATCCCATTTCAGAAAAAGAGAAGCTCATTCGAGTTCAGACAACTTCCCTACTTAAATCTTAGCATTACGCATACTTTGAACCAGATGTGGTTCCTACTCACGTTACTTTTTTTTATTTCACTAAGTTCATATTTACTGCTAAAATATTTTTTAAACTTAGGTTTGCATATCAGAAAAAATAAACAAAACAAAAAAATGAAAGAAAACTGATTCACTTATTTCCTCTAGGCTGGCAGATTTCATAGAAAGTGCTTTTGTAATAAAAAATATTAATGAAGTAGCAATGTTTTGTGCAGACATTTGCTCCTCTGTCTACTTCATTTATAAATACATTTTAATGAGGTAATAGAGACTACACAGCTCTGCAAGTGTTCCTTTCTCTAACATTTGTTCTGAATTCAAAGATTAGAAACAGCTAATCTGCTGCATGTCGGGGGCTGGTTTATGAATACTGCATTTAAAGCACATTGTTCGAGCATCTGGAAAGCTAACATCTCATAAATAGCCCATCCTCCCAAACATATGATTAGACAATAAGGGTAATCCGAAATTTGTTTAAAATCAGTAGCCATAAAGTAGATACAGTGCACTACAAATTCCCCCCCCCCACCCTCCACCCCAGAGCGTGTATTGAAACATGCCTTAATAGCCTTCATTTGCCAAGAAGACATTCAGAGTGGAGTTTGTCTTTGTACAATTAAATTGTGCACATGGTCAAATCTTCTCATTTAAGAAATCTATGTTTTACTGAATTGTAGCTAAGAATTAGTCAGGTCTATCCCAAAGGTACTCCTTGCCTCCAGTCTCATGTTAAAGGATTAAATGCTGTTTTCTCAATAAAATATTTTCTTCAATCTTCCTTAAGTGTGTACATATTTACCCATAACAATCGAAAGACATAATAAAGGACATAGTTCAAGTAGACAGTCTACCTTTTAATCAACACATAGAAAAATATTTCATATATAACACAATGCTTTAAATTTTTCCTTATTTCATATGCTACATTCTTTTCCTTTCCAGATTGAAATCTATAATCTAACCAACATCAAGAAAAATTAGGAGCAGCTTATTTCATGTAGATATAGGTTCCTGGGAGTCATAAATATACTGTTTATTGTAATATCCTAGAAAAACCCTCTTATATAAAAGAAGTCTCTAAAGAGGAAAATATTGCTTACGATTAAAGTATCCCATAATTGATCTGTTTCATGAATTTGATCTTTAAAGTCATGGCTGTATTAGCTCACATTTATTGAGTGATAAGCAACAGGCACAGAGCTAAGTGCTCTGCATGAATTATTTCATATACTCTACAAAACAACCCTGTGGAGTAGGCACTACTTACTATTAGCCCACATTTTACAGGTGAGTAAACTGGCACAAAGCATGCTTACAAAATAGGCCTTGTATCACAGAGCTTACAAAGTTCATAAAATTTTCAAGTTTGGAAGAAACATTTAAGAAGGCCTAATAAAATTGTCTTGTTTTGTAGTTAAGGAAACTGAGGACAGTTCAAGGTCACAGTTAATGTAGTAGCAGAATGAGATCTAAACCTAGTTTTTCTCATTCACAGTCAGTTAGTCACTCAAATGTTTTTTCATTTGTCATTGTGATTAAGGAACTTCTAATTTTTTAGTCCCTTTTCTTCTCCCCATGTGTACCCATCCCTTTCTAAATCTGCTGTGTATTCTTCCAACCCATGTTTTCATCATTTAATGATGGTTTGATAATCCAAATATGTTTTTAACTGGTATACATAGAATTATTTTTATGTATATGTTAGGGACTATGAGCATGTTGCTTTGTCACTCAAAATGACCCTTGGGGGATCTATCTGTGCGCTATATATATATATATATATATATATATATATATATATATCCAGGCCATTATTTTTAATTTCTAGTTACATCCATTCTACAAACATACGATAATTTAAGTTGTTTTTCATCATAACAATGCAGTAAATATATTCGTACATTATTTCTAGAAGTTTCTGACTCAATATATACCTGTGTTTCCAGCTTCAATAGCTATGGCCAAATACTTTTCCAAAGGGGTTATACCAATTCACACTTTCACCAATTATACACATCTTTATCCCTATCCGATACCCCCACCATATCTTTCCTAATGCATAATATTAGCCAAACATTTAAATTTTGTTGGTGGATAAGAAGTGGTATTCCCATTCTTATTTTACACATTTCCCTGAGTACTGGTGCATTAATATCAATCAGTTAGATTTCCTTTTCTTTAAATTAATTTATCATTCATCCATTCCTCCATTGGCTTGTTTGTGTTTTTCTTACCAATTTCTATGATTTTTTTCTATTTGTTATATGTGTTGTTTTCTCTCAGACTAACTTGCCTTTTAGCTTTGTTCATAGTATCTTTACAGGGATGTCAACTTTGAAATAGCAAAGTTTATCCATTTTCCCCTCTTGATTAGCATAATAAATTCAAATTGATATAAGCATATATTTTTTTCACCCAGGAGTTTTAGAAATTGCAGCCTTATTTAGAACTTCCTCAAAGAAAATTAAGAGCATAGTCAGAACTGGCCTAATTCTGTCTTTGCACTGAGCTAAATGCCCGTCAAAGTGACTCTTTAAATCCTTTTTCATTAATCAAAAAAATTCAGAACTCATTTCATTTTATATGGAATTTTATCCTCATTTTATACTGTTTTAAGTAAAAAACAATATTTATAATTTTTTATCAAAATAACCCTATCCATCTTAAAAAGGACCCCAGTGACTTGTATGATTATATATTTTATCAATTAGCCCTTCAGTGGTATTCTACATTATCCCCGCTGGCACCTGGGTACCACACTTGGCATATGCTTCATTCCGTCTTTGGAGTCTGATTTTCTTGTTGAGGTAACTGACATTTTTAAGATTTCAGAGAAGATGGAAATACAAACTATATGGACAACTGAAGAATACTGTACCAGAAGTAAAATTATAAGGACAAAAATCTATCTTCCCTAAAATTCATTATCTATAAGTATTTCTTTAAATATATATCTCAAAAGGCTAGAATTTGAAAAGGATCCATTTCTGAAAGATGGCACCTTAAATGCTCTCTCTATACTGGATCATTCTTTTGAAAACCATGTGGATGAGTAAACAGCACATTAAGGAGTTTTATGCATCTAACACCCAGTCATCAATTGTGAAGCTATAGGTAAGTTCACTAACCTCATTCATCCTTCTTTTGTAATATATTAGGCAAAAGGGTCTCCAAAATTCTATTCCTTATAAAATCTGCTAACCACCGCCCCTCTCTCTTCTCAACAGCCTAAACAGAGCAGCTATGAAACTAAAATTTCATTTGAACATTTAGCTGCCCAATATGGGATGGGCTACTTCCTTTCTTCTACATATCCACTGAAATAAAAACCATTATTCACAAAGCAAAGACAGTGTGCCTCAGAGGAAATGGATTCTGATGATGCCAGATGTTATTGTTGCTTCCAGAGCAGACAGAATTGAACAGGCTTTCCTCCCCATCAAGTAGGAAACACTTCAGTATAAGAATATGGATAATATAGGACTCGATTCTACAACTGACCACATATCCATTTTCTGAGTTATCTCCAAAAGAACTTTACTTGATTTATCTTCCTACATATTGGAATTGCTATTTGTTGAGTTCTACCAATTTCGATTTCACATATAAAAAAAGCAATCCCTTCTATTCCTCTATTTTCTATCCATCAGGGCCATTACTGAATAGATGAGTGAGTTTCAAAAAAAAAGTAAAAGAAAAAACCTCAAGAGAGTAGCTATTCAAACCTCTCAAGGCAAAATACAGAGTAAAGAAGATAGCTCTCTTCTGAGTGGGTCCTTCTCAGTCCCCCTCCCCCCCAGATGGAGAACCTCTATCGATTTCCTAAAGCAGGAGACCTATTCTTCCTTTAAAAATTAATTATATGAGCTTTAATATTAAACTGCTTGTCTTCAGAAAACTTTTGTTTTAAATTACATGAATTCATTTAAATCAGGGTTTCTCAGTTAAAAAAAATTAGTTTCATCAAACTGTCTCTGCTCAAGACAGAAGCTGTCAGCTGTTCGTGGTTCTTTTGGGGAAAACTCGTAAATCTATGTTGTGATTTGGGCAAAAATATAGCTGTACTACTTCTCTATTTGTTTTTGTGTTGACATACTATTGTCTAACTTTTCTTGTTTTCTTCGTAATAGAGGCCTGATTTTTTTAATGACTTTTCCCATTGCAGAAGTTTCTGACTCAATATACATGTCTATACATTGAGTCAGACTAAAAAATATTATAATTCTATCTTATTTCTATTACACAATGCAAACATCACCAATATTTCAATAAAATCTTTCTTGTTCTTGAACATTAGTCCTCACGTGGAACTAAGCTCTTGATTTAGCTAGCCTTAAAACTTAGAACAAAGCAAATTAACCAAAGCGTACTCTTAGTTATTTAGTGCTTGGTTTTGCAGTTTATAGATAATTTACATAAAATTTTCTCCCAGTACTTTTGTTTTGTATTTCATTAAATCAACAGCACAGGCATTATCTTGTAAAACAGTTATTAAAATAGCAATAACAGTAAGTTACTAACATTCTAAAGCAATTACTATGTGTTAAATACTTCACTAAGCATTTTATAAGGATTATCTCATTAATGTCCCTACATCCTATGAAGTAAATATTATTCCCATTTTAGGGAGGAGTAAACTGACTCTTGTCTGCTAACAGTCATACAGCTGAAGGTGGGGGCTAAGATTCACACTTAGCACCAACACCAATTTTTTTCCTCTGAAGAACTAACTTACCCTTCTCATTTGTGAATTTACAATCTGATAAATTAACATAAAGAAATACAAATAAATGTTGGAATACCAACAAGTAAGTACATTTAATTAAAAATGACATGTACTCATGCTGTGAATGCTGTTCCAGGACACTGAAAAAAATTAACTTATTTTATAGAAATATTGGAGCAGTTAAATAAATGAAAAGATCAAAAGTATTCATTGCTGAATCCAGAACCAAGATGGCGGCGTAGGTAGACACACTGTGCCTCCTCGCACAACCAGAACTGACAAAAAATTGAATGGCAAGGAAGTCCGACACCAAGGAAATAAAAAATAAAAAATAAACATTCATCCAGACCAGTAGGAGGGGTGGAGAGGGGCAGCTGGGGCGGAGAGGACTCGCGTGGCTGTGGCAGGACGGAGACTGGCGGAGTGTGGGACCAATGGGGCAGGCAGTCTGACCACTAGCAGACCGTGCGGCCCCACATTTGAGCAGATAAACCGAGAGGGCTGGACTCAGAGTGGCGGAGAACAGGGCAGGCAGAGTGGCAGGTAGCACCTTGCGGCCCCACATTCACGCACAGATAAACCGGACAACGGCGGGGAGCAAAGCAGACCACGCAACCCAGGGCTCCACCTCAGGGAAATAAAGCCTCAAACCTCTGATTGGACACCCGTTGGGGTTGGGGCGGCAGCAGGAGAGACTCCCAGCCTCACAGGAGAGGTCGTTGGAGAGACCCACAGGGGCCTATGGCGTGCACAAGCCCACCCACTCAGGAACCAGCACCAGAGGGGCCCAGTTTGATTGTGGGTAGCGGAGTGAAAGATTGAGATCCAGTGGAGAGTGGAGCAGGCGCCATTGCTCCTTCTCGGCCCCTCCCCCACATACAGCATCACAGCGCAGCCACCAGCATTACCCCGCCCTGGGGAACACCTTAGGCTCCACCCCTTAAAGTAACAGAGGCACCAAGACAAAAAAAAAAAAAAGGCCCAAATGACAGAACACTTCAAAGCTCCAGAAAAAATGCAACTAAGCGAGGAAGAGATAGCCAACCTATCGGATGCACAGTTCAAAACACTGGTTATCAAGAAGCTCACAGAATTGGTTGAATCTATTCAAAAACCAGATGAAAAAATGAAGCCTATGCTAAGAGAAACGAAGGAAAATGAACAGGGAACCAATAGTGATGCGAAGGAAACTGGGACTCAAATCAACGGTGTGGACCAGAAGGAAGAAAGAAACATCCAACCAGAAAAGAATGAAGAAACAAGAATTCTGAAAAATGAGGAGAGGCTTAGGAACCTCCAGGACATCTTGAAACGTTCCAACATCTGAATTATAGGGGTGCCAGAAGGAGAAGAGGAAGAACAAAAAATTGAAAACTTATTTGAACAAATAATGAAGGAGAACTTCCCTCATCTGGCAAAGGAAATAGACTTCCAGGAAATCCAGGAAGCTCAGAGAGTCCCAAAGAAGCTGGGCCCAAGGAGGAACACACCAAGGCACATCATAATTACATTACCTAAGATGAAACAGAAGGAGAGAATCTTAGAAGCAGCAAGAGAAAAGGACACAGTTACCTACAAAGGAGTTCCCATAAGACTGTCAGCTGATTTCTCCAAAGAGACCTTACAGGCAAGAAGGGGCTGGAAAGAAGTATTCTAAGTCATGGAAGGCAAGGACCTGCATCCAAGATTACTGTATCCAGCAAAGCTATCATTTAGAATGGAAGGGAAAATAAAGTTCTTCTCAGATAAGGTCAAGTTAAAGAAGTTCATCACCACCAAGCCCTTATTATATGAAATGTTAAAGGGAGTTACCTAAGAAAAAGAAGATAAAATATATGAACAGTAAAAATGACAGCAAACTCACAGTTATTAATGACCACACCTAAAACAAAAACAAGAGCAAACTAGGCAAACAACTAGAACATGAACAGAACCACAGAGATGGAGATCACATGGAGGGTTATCAATAGGGGATTGGGAGGCGGAGAGAGGGGGGACAGGTAGAGAATAAATGGCATAGATGATAGGTGGAAAATAGGCAGGGGGAGGGTAAGAATAGTGTAGGAAATGTAGAAGCCAAAGAACTTATAAGTATGACCCATGGCCATGAACTATAGGGGGGGAATGTGGGAGGGAGGGGGTGGGCAGGATGGAGTGGAGTGAGGGGAGGGAAATGGGACAACTGTAATAGCATAATCAATAAATATATTTAAAAAAAGTATTCATTGCTTTTACTTAGCAACTTGGTTGTGCTGATAGACACTAATGATATTTTCCGTATCATAGTCTAATTCCCACCTTTACTGACTTGAATAATTGAAAACTGGATGACAAGTTCAGTTTTTGCTTTTTGTATTGGGTAAAAAAAAATCTATAATTACATACTACAGTTTACCTGACAGCAATGATGGTATAGATTTAAAGAAATTAGTTGTTGTTTTAGATCATCATTGATTAAAATTGGCTTCTTCTTATTCAAAGACTCATTTTCTCAATCTTCAATGACCAGGCTCTGAAAGCTTACCACCTCTGAGCTTTGCTCTTTGAAGAAATTATTTAAAAATCCAGGCATAACCAATAACATATTCTTCCTGAGGTCCAGGACCCTTTTTTACATTTCATGCCATTATAAAACCCAATAGAACATGTTACAATAAAAACGTGTAAGAAATATCATCTAAAATATCATCTAAAAGGCATGCACTGAGTACCGTAGGGGATCAGAGGAAAGAGGGGCTCACCAAATCAGAGGATCACGGCAGGCGCCATGGAAAGGGTGGCAACTGTGCCAGGTTTTCACTGCTGCAGGGCTGAACCAAAACCCAGTGCAGGGAGAGGGCATTTCAAACGAAAAGCAGGGTGCTGAGAAAAATCAAGCATGTCTAGCCAGGTGGGGGGAAAAAGTGTTTGGAAAGTAAATTAGAGATGATTTGGGGTGCTGAGGCTATACTGTCAAACTGAGGTTTTGGCACTCTATTTGGGAAGCCTTGAGGAGTCACTGAGGATTTTAAACAATTCCGTCTTAATCAGAGCAATGAACTAGGAAAATTAATATGGTAACCAAGAGTAGTATGGAGCCCAGGAAGTTTATTACAAGGCTAGGGGGCTGGAAAAGTAATCGCTGGTATTGAGGAACTTGATGAACGATTAAAGGATGCTACAGACATAGAGTTTAAGAATGATGATAGGCAACAGATAAAGAGAGCAGTAAGCAAGGTATTGGCAACCACGGTATTAGAGCAACTGTCTTAAGAATTTACTAGAACACACCAATAAACATGAATCACAGCAGCCACTGTATAGTAGGCAGCCAACTGCAAAAAGGAACTGCTAAGAAATCACATAAGCAAAGACTGGACTTACCCTTGGGGGCAAAGGTTTGCTAACACCTCCTCCTTGTCCTCAGTCAGAGGCAGAAACAAAAACAGACTCCCTGGAGAGAGCTCTGAGAGGAAGACTAGTATCATCAGAGGAACCAGATTTCAGGTAAGGGGACAAGGCGGAACTGAGGCAGGAGATGGGAAGGAGGAAACTCTGGAGGTGCCCCAGGGCTAAGTTAAAGGACATGGACATAGGACAGAGACCCTGTTCTAGGACCGGTTGCTCCTACTTTCTGGAAAAGCGCTGCAACATGGTGAATCATGAATGCACCTACCCAGAAGATGCCACATGACCCCTGCTTCATTATAATAGCATTATGATAAGTTAACATTGAGGCACCCCCTTCCCCACTGACCAATCAAGGAAAATCATGGGAGACCACATGCACAATAGCTTTAAAGTAATATCAGTACGTGCACATGCACAATAAAACCCCACCCAAACTAGCCAGGAATATCCACCCTATACATACAGAGTCCCTCCAGCCCCTGAGGTCAGGCTCAGCTCCAAGTTGGCCTGATCCCATGTTCTGTGGCGTGAACTATCACTTAATAAATCTGCTCTCTCTCTGCTATAAACCCTCTGGGTGTTCGGTTCAATTCTTTGACTGTGATCACCAAGAACCTGGGTACCTGTGCCCAGCTGTGACAGAACCATGAGGGCTCTGTGGGATGAGCAATGGAACATGCATTCCTATGGCCAATAAAAAGGCCAATATAGATGGGAAGGCCAGGCCTGAGTGAGCTAGACAGGGTTTGGATGAGGTTTGGTAGGAAGGAAGTTAAAGGAAGAAGTCACATGATTCCACACAGGATTCCTAAAACTCATAATAAAGTCACAACCATAGACCTCTTACCAGGATGGTTAGTTTAGCTTCTGCCAGTAAGTATAGTTAAAATGATTCAATCTAGTTCCTTGTACAGTGAAAGATCTTTATATCCATTGCTGAATTTAGACCTCGAATGCCCTAAACACTGAAGAAAAGAATCATGCACCTCCACACCATAATTCTAATAAATATACCAACTGTGAAAGAAGTGATAGGAAACCAACTATTGATAAGTACTCTTTTTTTCTCATGATGACTGAAGTGTTAGTTAATTTTTTAATGATGTCAAAATTATATCAAAAAGAAAAAGAAAAACAAACAAAACCCTTTACTTTTAGGTCTCCTTGCTTTACTGAAGCCTAAAGTATATGGCTGGTCTGTGTTTAAAAAAAATAACTTGATTCATAATCCATAGCCACTGTACTTTCAATCAATGGTTTTCTAATAAATATTAGCCACTAGTGCTAAGGATATTTATTCAGCTCTCTTATGCATATTTAGAGAAGTTTAATATTTAACACTGTAAAAAGAGAGGTAATCAAGTTCACTTCTATATGTCCTGGAGTAACTAAAAATCTACTTTCAAGAAAGAAAAATTATGATAAAATATAGTAGCATAGAAGATTTATTTTAAATGGGCACTTATAAACTATGACTATCTTAGGTATAAATTCAATACAAGGTCTATATTTTGTACCTAAAGCTTATGTAACTAAAATCAAATGCAGAAGTATTATCATTCATTACAGTAATATATACAGTAATGTGCTTGATGTAAATTATTGTAACTAATATATTAATAATTCTAAATCATTAATAAGATTCATTTAGATCTGTTAACTACATACGACACAGACAAAATATATATTTATATATGTAAATGTACATAAAATATTGTACACGTATATTTTAGAAACATTTGATTGAGTTTCGAGCACTGCAGTAGAAAGATTTTCTGATTAATTTTGGGTATGCCAGATTTACTTCATCAGTACACACACTTTTCAAACCTTCTTGATTAGTCAATGTTGTACTACATTTAAAAACACTGTTACTTCATTACCGCTGGTTTTTGGAAGCTATATGGGTTTCTCATCAGAGCACGAAACTACCTGTTCACATTCACATACCACTTTTCATAGAGAAGATCTAAGGATACTTAGTGAGGGAAACAGATTCTAAGGTTTTACTGATTTTATAATTCTTTCAGATAGTTCCATGGGTGGTAAATTTTCTGGGTCCTAACTCTGGGGAAATGTCTCTATTTAGTCCTCCCAAATAAAATCCATGTCACTTACCATTTTTAAAATTAGGTTTCAAACAAAGAGAAAACTGCAGAATAGAATAAAATAACATCAATGGCACCAATCCTCGTTTGTCTATTCTTACCACTGTGACATAGGTTCTTCAGATCACTTATTTTTAAAAAATTAAACTAACTGTCCACCTTTGACCCACATTATTCTCCAAAACTAAATCAAACTGATGTGCCGGCAGGACTGTAAGCATACTGGGCATGAAAGCAATGTTTCCTTGAACCTCATTTTCTGAAAGAGTCCTGGGCACAGGGTTACATATTGGGAGGAATGATGAGGAGAAATGACAGGCCAACTCAAAGCTTCAACAAAAGGTTATCAAAAACAGTGTCCAAAAAAAAAAAAAAAACCAGTGTCCAAAAGTGAACTGAGAAAAGAAAATTCAGACAGATTGTTCCAGGATGCAGCTTACAGAAAGAGCTATTGAGAGAAAGAAAAGGTATTATGAACTTAATTGTGCCCCAATCCCACCCCACTGGGTGATATTCATATGCTGAAGTCCTGAAGCCTAATACCTCCAAATGTGACTATTATTTGGAGATAGAGCCTTTAAGGAGGCAATTAAGGGGAAAAAAAGAGGTTATGTGAGTAGGCCCTAATCCACCGACTGATACCTTTATAAGAGGAGATCAGGGCACAGGAGCACAGAGGAAATACCATGTAATGACACAAAGAAAAGATGCCAAGAGAGGGGTCCTCAGAGGGTGTCCTTCCTGACACCTTGATCTTGGACTTCCAGCCTCCAGAATCATGAGAAAATAAATTTCTGTGGTTTAAGTCACCAAATCTATGACACTTTGTTATGGCACCTACAGAAAACTCATATAGAAGGTAAGCACAGGATAAAAACTACAGGCAGCAGACCAAACACATCAGCAGACATTGACAAATGACAGGATATGGGCCTGGAACATGCCCTCTGGAACTTGGACGTTACAGATGCTTTCATAGAGTCTCTAAAACAACAAATAAAAAGAAAATTATAAATTGCCCCTTAAAAGTATTTTTATTTATTCAATACATCTTAAATGTATTAATATCAGCATTGTTTAACAAATATTTGTTGAGCACTTATTATGTGCCAGGCTGTTCAATGGACTTAGGATTCTTTAGTAAGCAAAAAAACAGGTTAATAATTCTGCCTTCATTGAAACATCCACTCTGGTAGGAAATAACAATGAACAATAATGCATAAATAAGCTGTAGAATAAGCTTCATTGAAAAGATGACATTAGAACAAAGACTTGAAGGCAAAAGGTTATTTATTAAGTATTGACCTTAGGTCCGGTACTCTATTAAGAAATGTATAGGCATTATCTAACTTATCCTCAAGATACTACTAGTGGAAAAATATACTATACTTATTTTACAGTTAATAAACTCAAGCTTAAAGAAGCACAGAGCTATCGTGTGGAGAGACTAGGATAACTGAGTGAACCAAATATACAGTGAGTGACCAAGCCCAGCTCCAGACCTTCCTCGAAGGCAAGTGAGGGAAGCATAGAAGAAAATAAATAATTATAGTAGGAATGCCAAATGCTATACTAGAGACAACTGCAAGGGATTAGAGAAAAATGCGGGTACAGCAAAGCCAGGGCATCTGTCTCAGAGGAAAGGGCTCTTGGAGGCGAAGAGTGAATTGCGTGTGCTGAGTTTAAATAGCGTTTTTGACACAACATGAACTCAGTTAAAATATGAATAAAAATACTTCTAAAATACATAAAAATGACTTCTATCTAGTAAAACAAAATATCCAAAACCAGTGGGATAAACAAATTATGGTATATTTCCATGTTAAGTAGATATGTATAAATGTTTTTAATAACAATATGAGAAAATGAAGATTTAATATTGAGACAAAATACATATACCCAGGAAAGTCTGCTATAAACAGCTCTGTGTGGGCTCGTCTGTGTGAAATGTGTACGTAGAAGTGTCCGATACAGGTGAGGACTGGAAGAAGAAAAGCGATTTTTATCCCTGTATAGTAGTAGCGTAACACATGATCACCTGCAAGTGACAGTAGTTTAAACAGAACAGGAGTTTGTTTTCTCTTCTACATTTAATAAAAACCGTCTGGAGGATGACAGCACAGAGTGGAATGAAGGTTCCAAGAAGCTCTCAGCGACCCAGGCCCTTCCTAGTTCCTCACTCTACTATCCCTACAGTACAACTTCCCAGTCCAGCAAGGTGGCGGAGTTCTCCATCAGGTCCCTCTGCGGGTCAGCAACACGGAGGCGGCGGAAAGAAGAAGGGCAACCCCTTCCTGTTGAGATGATTTCTTGTAAAGCCCACACAACACTCCTGGTCAGAACATAGCCACCTATCGCATGACAAGGATATACAGGCTCGACATGGGTGGCAGCAAACCAGCCTATCAGTTGTTGCTGTCTTTCCCAATTAATAGAGAAAGGGAGAAGAGATGAGGAAGGCACCCAGTCGTCTCTGCCTCGAGACTTTTCTGTGTTCCTCAATTTTCTACAATGCATGGGTAATTTTTATAATTCTGGACACAAAAAGGTTTCTTGCCTAAGATACTCAGTTATTAAGTGATACCAAAACATAAGTGGCCTATAAAGAAAAAGCTTAAAGGGAAAATACTGAATTATTGAGAGGTTAACTACATGTCTATTTGTCATGAATATTAAAGAGCTGTATTATCTTAGATACAAAATCCATGCACGTTTAAAGCATTTTCCCTCCACAAGCTCACTACCAAAATAATTATTCCAAAAAAGGCTTCTTAGGTTATAAAACATACATTTGGAAATAGCTGTAAAATCACAGGTTTTTCACTGAAGTTCAACATTTGGAAAATATTTAGATAAACTCTGAATATAAGACAATGTGTTCAAAATCAACAGGTAATTCCAAAAATATGAGTAACTGAAAGATAGCATGGGATTTTGGTAGTGCATGATTTAGACATCGTGTCACATTTAACACAGTAGCGTATTTTGCTAAACTGAGAAAGCTAATGCAATTGCAAGAAATCACAATCGCCATCTACATGGCACTTGTAGTGTGACAATGTCTGAGGAACATTTGTTAGTATCTGTAGAATAATATGCAAAAACCAACTGAGAAAAAAAAATACTTCCAAACAACAAACTACGCACCTATTGTCATCAAATATTTGATAAGGACCAGAAGTGTGTTGGTTACTCTACTAACCACATGCCCTAGATCTTAAAATTTATAACCTAGAATGAGATGTTGATGAATCTATTTAATAATGGCTCAGAATGTTACACTACCATGTTAAATACAGGTATCAACTTTAAGATGCCCCTTAATTTCAAATAATAAATACAAAAGTAATCATAAAATTAAGGAAATACACTATAAATGTTTCATACTAACCAATAAAGTTGTGCATTTTTCAAAATCTAAGCGGTGATAGCTGCTGGTAGTATTTATTTATTCATTATCAAACTAAATTAATGTCAGACAATCTTCCAAGCCCCGAGGATACAGACATAAACAAGATAAATCCCTGCCCTGGCTGGTGTGGCTCACTGGGCTGAGTGCCGGCCTGTGAACCAGCACTCAACAGGTCCAAAGGTTGTGGATTCAATTCTCAGTCAGGGCGAACGCCTAGGTTGCCAGCCAGGCCACCGGGTGGGGGCACAAAAGAGGCAACAGATCGATGTTTCTCCCCATCTCTCTTTCCCTCCTTTCCCCTCTCTCTAGAAATGAATAAATTAAATCCTTAAAAAAAAAAGACAAATTCCTGACTTATGGACATAACATTTTACTATGGGAGACAAATAAATAAACATAAAGTACAATTGTAGGTGGTGATAAGTGCTCAAAGGGAAAATAAAACTAATGAGGAAAAAATCACACGTGATGTGAAGGAGGAAATACTCTGAATTTAGTCAAGGCAAGTCTGTCTGGGGCAGAAACACTTAGAGCTCTGACTGAAGAGAGGGAGGGCACCACATGAATGGCCAGGGGAAGGACAATCTGGACAGAGGGCTCCTTGTTATAAAAGCTCTGAGACACACATGTTTGAACAGCCAGTAGTGGGACTGGGAGGAGACAGGAAGGAAGTCATAGGAGATGAGACAGGAGCAGCCTGAGGCCAGGGCCCTGTGGGCCACACTAACAGTGTTTGGGTTCTACTCAGTGTGCAATGGAAAGCCCCTGGGAAGGTTTACAGTAGAGCAGGGAGATCATGGGACTCTTGAGAAGACTGTTCTGGCTGCTGAGAAGAAAAGAGACTACAGAAAGTCAAGGGCAGAAGCAGAGAGACCAACCAGCTTGTGGACTGGCAGGAGAGAGTGGCGGAGCCCTTGCTGATGATGGACAGGAAATGGGATGAAAGTGAAAGAGGAAAGTCAAGCCTGACACCAGTGGTAATCCAGGCAATTGGATGAACATTGATGCCACTTACTAAGATCAAGAAGACAGTGGGAGAAACAAGTAGGGAAGAGAAATCAAGAATTCAGTTGTGAGCATATTAATTTGAGGTGCCTATTAGGCATTCAAGAGGAAATGTTATCTATTATGTTAAATATACAGGTCTAGAGAAAATATTAATTAAGTAGATAGGAATTGATGCCATCAGACTAGATAAAATAACCAGGAGCAAGTGTATACAAAGAGAAGAGTAGCTCAACAATTGAGCCCTGTAGACTTCCTACATTTGGAGACTGGGAGGAGAAGATGAATCCAGCAAGGACGGCGGAAGAGCCACCACTCTTGCAGGGGTAGTCAGAAGAGTGCGGTCTAATGGATACTCACTGAGAAAGTATCTCAAGAAAGAGGAAGACAACTACAACTACATCAAATGCTACTGACAGTTTGAGAAATGAGATTAACTCTACTCTACTTGGTGATCTTGAAAATAGAGTAATTTAAATTTATTTTGGTTTCAACTAACAGAAACAAACCTGAACTAGCCTAAGCAAAACCTTTTATTTATTCTGTTTTCTTTATGAGACAGGTACAAAGGTCTGTCTTGCAGCCAGGGCAGTTACAGAGTTGCACATCACGATGGAGAAAGGGGGCCACCCCACAGCTCCCAAATGTAAAGATGTTCAACAGTTCCAACTGCACATAGAGACCAACACAGGGTCCACAGCCAAAGCCGAAGGGAAGATAATGCAATTGGCCCAGCCCAGAGCAGGTGTTCCCCTAGCAGTTTCCGCGACTCCTGCGGTGCAGAAGGGCCGTGTCTAATACTACTGCCTTCTTCCAGGACCTGCTCACAAACAAACGTGCTGGGAACCCTAACTAAGCAAACCCTGCCCCCGTTCTGCCCATTGCTCTAAGAGCTGTGCGTATATTATCTCAGTAATTGCAATCACAAGTTAAGGTAATATACAGATGGGAACACCAAGACTCATGAATGCTAAATAACTCATCACACAGCCCGTTATGTGGCAGAGTTGAGGTTTCCTGACTCATATGTAAACTTACCTAAGCAATTTGGCCATGTGCAATTAACTATTAAGCTCTTTTTGTTGATAGTCACCAGCAATAGTTAGAAATGAAGTGTCTGGATATTTTTCCCCTAGACAACACAAGTAGGTATGAAAGCAAGTCTTAGAACAAACTGGGAATCCACTTAGAACATGAATTAGTTATCAGGTGCAAAATATCCAAATAAACAAAAAATGAGTTATTTATTCTTGTCTATAGAGGTCCCAGGTTTCTATTCTTTCAGGGGCACTGCTCATACATTCCATGCAATAAGCTTAAAAAAGGATTCAGTTATTCTTAAGTGATTATCAAGTAACCATAATCCTCCAAATTATCAGCAGACCAGTTTAGAATTCATGCTTCCACTGCCATTCCTGGCAGAGATGGTACCATACACAGGCCATCCAAATCCCTACTCTTTCCACTCTATTCCACTCTATTCCTTCACTGGGTGTGAAGTTTCTGATGCGAAAGTGCACTTGACATCATCTTTGATAACAGAGAAGACATCATAAGCTGTGTGCAGACCCACTGTAATGGAATCATGCTCTTCTGTCAGCTTTGGGCTTCACTAAAACATGTGCATCCGGATGAAGGATGACGCAGCATAGAGAATGCTGCATCCAATACCTCACATCACAGAGGGAATAAAGGAAGCTGAAATTGGCCACTTGGAAAATACTAGGAAACCAAAGAGTTGCTGCCAGCCTCTACATTCAAAGACAAATCCTTTTGCCAAGTTTTTCACTTGAGTTTTTTCACTTGAGCCAACAGATCATTTTACATTCCAAATACAGCAGTTCAGGCACCACTGCCCATTCTCCCAACCCCCACACAAAAAAAAAAAAAATTAGCGCAGCCAGTTGTTGAAATACCTGAATAACTGGTAGGACAACCACAACCAAAGATCTGTCAGATGTCCTGAGTAGAACAACAAAGACACTAAAACCACAGATTTCTCATTAGGTGTTTTGGGGAATAAAAGTGAACAACCACTGCAAGTGGCCCCAGGAAGTAAGAAATACAGATAAAGCGTGTGAATAATAAACTTTATCTAAAATCTGCACCAGGAGATCCTGTTAATAGTGAGCATGAGAAGGCCCAACAGGGTTATCAGCTCAACATACTAATTCACTGTTCCATGTTTCTATTTTTTTTTACTTTTTTATTGAATTTATTGGGGTGACACCGGTTAATAAAATTATATAGGTTTCAGGGGTACAATTCTACAATACATCATCTGTTCCTGTGTGTTCATCACCCCAAGTCTCCTGTCACCATTTCTACCTGACTGTACCCCCTTTCCTTCTGGTCATCACCATACTGTTGACTGTGTCTGTGAGGTTTTTCCTTTTTCTTTGCTTAATCCCTTCACCTTTTTCAGCCAGCCCTGCCATGTTTCTGTTTAAAATATTCAAGACAGAGGGAAGGGGCAGGTTCAGGACAGACTCCCAGCACAGAGGACCCAAGAAACGTGTTGGAGTTTGGCTGTCAGAGGTGGGTACAGACCTCACCCCACATCTCTGAGCTCTGGGTGAGCTGATAGGAGAAAAACCACTTGGGGCTCAAGCTGCCAGTGTGTCTTTTGTGTAGCCTGGCCCATCTGCCTTGGCAGAGAGGACATGTGGAGCAGCTTATTGATCCTGAATTAGCAGAGCTCAAGTCTGACAAGGGACAAGTTTCCCTGGAATCATCACTCACTTATTTCTAGCGTAACGGGAATGAGGAGAAAAAAGACTTTAGGATCAAACAAACCCGAGTTAGAATCCCAACTCCACTATGAGCCGGACAAATTACTCAACTGCTCAGTGTGGATGGTCTTATCACACACCCTGCAGGACTGTGAGCAAGACTGAATGAGATCATAAAAGTATGTGAAGTATCTGGCATATTAGACAGTCAGAAAACATGGTTTCTAATATAACCTTTGGCTCCATGCCCACACATGGTAGCAGGCCAGATGAACTCTACCCAGACCGCCTCTGAACTACAAACATCCTACTTATAAAAGGCAAAAATAAAAGTGCCTTCTATCCCTGCTCTGTCTCTCTTTCCTTGCTGGCATCAGAGCCACCTGAGAAGAGACAGAACTCCAGTTTTTTCATGGGCAAAAGGGGAAAAGGTGAAATGCAAAGGCTCACCGGCAGACAGAAGTGCTGGCTTTTGCAACCTGGTGGCCCCCAGGCCCCACCAGACTAGTTCTTCTGGAGGGGAATGTACTCTCTGAGTACTTTCATTCAGCTTTGTTAGACAGCTAAAGACCCCAGCAATTAGTGAGTCAAGATCCTCTTCAGAAAATGCAAATTCCTTTGTTATACACACATTATGCCTCAACCATACACTCAGGAGAAGTAGTTCAATCAAACTGCTCTCCCCACATGGTGCCTAAGGGAGAACCAGAGATAAAGAAGATGCTGGGGTGGGGCAGAGCAAGCTGAATGGGGATGGAAGGGCAGTGTGGGGGAAAAGGGACAGTCTGGGGTGCTATGACTCTGAAAGAAGGAGAAAGCAAAACAAGTTTATTTTAAAATCTGCCCACAAGACGGCCACCAGGTGCCCAGGAAAGTCCTCTCCATCTTTTCCCTCCTCATCCTCATTTTCTCCTTTCTCTCAAGAACCAGAGTGCAATCTTCCATCATCAGTACCACACAGATGTTTTCACACGGGTTAAAGGGGATTTTTGTGAGCCAGCTAAGAAACTGACTTCATTAGCTTAACATTTTCTTCGTATAAGAAAACAAGTCATAAGTTCCAAAGAATTCACTCCCTGAAAGCAGAAACCACATCTGTCTCATTTGAGATAATGTATTTCATTAAACTAATAGATGAGAAGATGCGCGACTGAATGAATGCATAAGTAAAGGGAAGGCCTTCCTGACAAACCAGTGTAAGGAGCAGCCTGATCAATCTCTCCCCTGACCTCGGTTCAGTTTTCTCTAAGCACATGTATCTGACCTTACAATACACATTTGTTTGTTTGTTAATTCTTTGTCTTCCCTATTACAACATAAACTGCACGAGCGTGCATAATTTTTTTCACACCGCTAAAGTCCTCACCCAAATCAGTGTCTGGCAAATCACAGATACTCAGTAAGTATTTGCTGAATGAGTGCAGCACTGAACTGAACAGGGATTGTCTTCATGACACAACCTGAAGTGAAATACTAAGCCTTCAAAAACAGTACTCTGGGTCTCCCCTCATGCAGTCTCTTCTTCTTGTTTCACGCCACAAGCACCTGCCTGGGCTTCTGACCATTCCTTTTAAATAATGCCCCACTGACCACTTTAAAAGACCAGAGGTTACTTGGAATATCGGTGATTGTTCTTGGCACAACTTCTCCCCAGGAATATTTTTTGAGAAAAAAGACAAGCTTTCAAAGAGATTTTCTACCTGCACTAAAAGTAGAACATGCCGCAGACAGAATGGCTTTCCCTCCTTTTTTTTCAGTGCCCTAACAGCGGTATCCTCACTCTTCAAAAAGACCTGAAGACAAATCACATAAACGAAACTGTAAGATCTTTCCATTTCTTTTATTTCTTTTTAGTAGAAAGTAACATTTTTAAAAATGAGGGAAGGGGACACTATAACCTATTTCATATTTAATTTCTACAGTGACTTCCCCTGGACTGTCTGCTTCCGCTATTAGAGAAGTCTCCTTCATTCGAATAATGGCATAATATCATTCATTTCTAATTGGTTATTATCCTTTCAATTATGGAAAAGGCCATGGCTATTAAACCAATAGCAAAAGACAGGGGAAAAGCTGTCGTCTTAGACCAATGCATTCATTGCTTATACTAACTTTTTAATAGTTTACAAAAGAGTAAACCATTTCCTCACTTGAATAGACTCACACATTATGTGCTTGATAATTCTCAAAATAAATCGGGCCATCAATAGTCAAAGCCCATCTGCTTTGTAAACCATATTTAAAAGCCTAGCAGTAATGACCCCCTTATATTCAGTCAACCAGCTTCCTCATGTAGATAAATGGGTGAAATGAAATAAGCTTCATTTTATAACTCTGATCTCATAATAAGAATTCAAAGATGGAATGGGGACTGTAGTAACTAATTTATTACTAATAATTGTAAAAGTTACATGACTTGATAATAAATCATGGCCTAAAAAGGGACTTGTAATTCTTCTGCAGTAGGAGACAGTGCTCGGGAAATAACATTTTTAAAAACTAATGAACGCTAACATACCCAGTCTAAGATCTTTCTCTAAAACAATATGTAATTAACAATTTTCATGTATAATTTGAATGAGTAAACTGCTCTTTGAATTGTACCAAAAGTGTTAAAGGGTCCTTGTAGGATTTTAGAAAATTTTCCTACAGAATTCGGCACTAGTCAAATCAACTCCTGCCTTGGCTGGTGTGGTTCAGTGGACTGAGTGTCAGCCTTTGAACCAAAGGGTCACAGGTTCGATTCCAAGTCAGGACACGTGCCTGGGTTGCGGGCCAGCTCCCTAGTGGGGGGGCACCTGAGAGGCCAACCACACACTGATGTTTCTCTCCCTCTCTTTCTCCCCGCCTTCCCCTCTGCCTAAAAATAAATAAATAGAATCTTTAAAAAGAAATCAGCTCCTCATTCCTAGAAACTTAAGGGCAAGAAGGGAGGGGCAAGAAATGGTTTTGGAAAATAAACACTTCACTGAGAATACACATGAATAAATATAGCACATCTACAGTCTCCAAAACAAGTACACTTCTTTCTGCTGTGTGTGAGTGCTATTCCTGAAAATAGTCAAGATTATAAGACAAGCACCTAGAAAAGAAGCTCTATGTTGCATCGAAGGTTATAGAGGTACAGGAGGTCTATTATAGAAAACGTGACTACACTTTTCTGGAAGAATGAAATCCAGACTAAATTGCATAGGCAACATGTAGCTCAGAGGGGACATGAACATGTTCCTCTCAACCTAAGGCAAGGCAGATGATAACAGTGCTCCTAGGAACAAAAACGGCAAGGCAAGAAGTCAAACCAGGTTTCTCAGACTTGCTGCAATGCAGTATGTGGGGGGGTCTCCTAGTAGTTCAAACTTAAGCTCATTCAGCTCAAATACCATGTCAGATGTTGTTGCCTAGAGCTGACATGGAGAGAGACTTTTTCTGTAGTTAGTAACTTTAGAAATTAAGATCATATTTTAGCTATTGTCATTCCAAGATTTGCATGTATTACAAATGCCTTTTTCATTTAATAATCATACCTAAGTGTTTAATCATTTGTAATTTACAAAGTGCTTTTAGAAAAATTACCTCCTGTACTTTCAAGTAGGTATTTTTATTCTCTCCTTATAAATAAGGCAACTGAAGCTTAAATAATTTAAATAACATTCCAAAGATCACTTGATGAGAACTTGGACTTAAATTTAGATGGTTTGATTCCACGGCCAACAGACTTTCCAATACATCACCTTCCCAGTGTTTCCCAGATCTTAATCTCACCCAAATATGTGTTAATTCTATAATACAGGTTACATTTCCCACTAAATTTTCACTAAAAACAACAAACCAGTCTACTGTTCCAAGCCTAGATGAAATAGGCCTTCCCTTCCATCATTTTTTTTGATTTTTATTAAAAAATATTTAACAATACTCTTAACAAACCAAATTAAATTCATTTTTCAGCCAGCAAAAATGGCAAAAGTAGTCTAAGTAAGCTATCACTGGCACCTCTAAACCAAGTCTAATTTTTACCAAGTGATAGCTGTGGGGGAAACGGAGAGCAGAAAAGGAAGCTCTCAGTTGGACTGGTGTCACTTATCACGAAGCAAGCTGGTTTTAGCTTGTTTATCTCTTATAACAAGAGATGCCCTGACTCACCAACTGTACCCTGACACACCATTCCCAGAAGGTGTTATGCCACATGTAACCATATCTTACCTCTTTACCATGTGTTTTCTTCTTTGGCAGCTTCATAGAGCAAAATCAACTTTGGCTTTGGTAAAGATAAAGGCATTTTCATAGTTTGAATTAACCTGCTACTGATCATTGAGTACTCTTACTGCATAGCTATAGCAGAGATTCCAAGGTTCCCTTTCACGGTCCTCTCAGGTGGGAAAAAAACAAATATTAAGTAAAAGTGACAGAAGAAATTCATTTTAGAAATCAAAAATCCAAGCATTTATTTTATTTCCTACTATGAACATTTAGGTAGGTCCCCTTAATATCTTTTCAATATTGTTATTTTTGTGTTTCAGTCAATAAAGTGGGTAAAAATTCCTACTTATACCATCTTGTAGTAGACTAAAGTAAAAACAAGATATCAGACACAGAAGTATCTTGAAACAGATTTAAAAATAAAGTGTTTTTAACTGAATCCTTCATCGTATGAAAAAAATATAGGACTCCCATGCAGCTGAAAACAAGCCATCTTATTTTTCAGTTCTATTACCTGTTTTTCACTGGGGGGACCATAATGAAAGTTGTATTATTTCATTGTCACATGATTATATACACATCACTTATTCTTCATTCTTTTAATTGTCTAACATTTTTACTTAATTTTTAATGCATTGAGCCCATGTGCCATGCGCTTCATGATGTTTACTGGGAATGCCAGGGAATAAAATCATAATAGAGAGAGAAGGCTGTCATTAAATAATTATATTTAGAACTAAATAGTTGCCATGAAGAAAAAGGTATGTAGTGCTATGAGCAGGTAAGAGAGACTAGGCTTGACCTAGTCTAAGAGAACGGAGAAGGTCCCCGTGAGCACATACTTAAACATCCAAGCTGTCTTCTACCCAGTGTTTGCTTCCAAGTGGAAGATCCCTGGTTTCTACTCAGTGCTCTTGAAATGCTCTTGCCTTCCCTTCTTCCAATCCTAACTTGATGCTAGTGAAATAATTTGTTTTTGGAAATCTGCAATTCATGTTTTTCCTTTTTTCCAAATCCCTCCCTCCTTTAAAATAAACAAAAATTGGGGGCTTCAGGACCCAATTCGGCTTTTAGAACTAACTGTTGAATGCTACAGTGCACAATAAAAGAACATTTCCTATGTGCTGTGGTCATAAAGTGACTTCTTGTAATGGAGGGACAAGGAGAAAAATAAATAAATTAATACCTAGTAGAAAATGAAGCAAAATACATGGCAAAGAAAATGTGACCACCATTCTCTTGCCCTTTGTTTCCAAGAGCATTCCTCATCCTTACTATTGTTTGGATGATATCCATTCCCTCCCCCACCCACCCCCCCAATCAGCAAAGCATACAGAGTTTTCCACAGAATCTAAGGTAAGATGACATGATCTCAAAAACTGCAAAAGAATAATAGCAATTTTAGCAACTTCCGGGGACCAGAGGGGCTGTAAGAACAGCCAAAATAATTTTAACATAAATCTAAAATTAAATGGCATGATACCATTTTGCAGTAGCAAAAAATGCTTGTTTTAAAATATAGATGTCTGGTGTCAGTTAAAGCAATGAATTTATCTCTAAAGTAAAGATGTTAAAGAGAATATTTACTTTATAAGTTAAAAAGCAGAACTAAATCACATTAATTGGGATATTGTTGTCACCACTGGGCAATGGCCACATGTTAATTCAACTGGTAACATACTAATATTCCTGCCAAGGTAACTTGGTCATAAGACATCCTTATAACTCTACAGAAGACGTCCATATAACTCTACAAAGAAAATATATGGCAAATTTCACTACTACATCCAAACATTAGAGCCAAACATTAAAAGTGTTTAAGGGTTCCTGAAAATAGAATCTCAATTTATCTACAGATTAATCCAATCCCCTTTTTAAACGCAGACTCTGACCATAAAAGAAGGCCCATTCTGTCTGCCTTCTAGACATACCCAAAGTACACCTGAATGTGGCCCAATTCTCTAAGTTCGATAGTTAGTCTTTCCCATAGACCAGGGGTACCCAAACCTCAGGCCACAGACCGGTACCAGCCGTGGCCTATTAGGAACGGGACCACACAGCAGGAGGTAAGCAGTGGGCAAGTGAGCAAAGCTTCATCTGTATTTACAGCCACTCCCCATAGCTCACATTACTGCCCGAGCTCTACCTCCTGTCAGACCAGCACCAGCATGAGATTCTCATAGGAACGCGAACCCTATGTGAACTGTGTATGGGAAAGATCTGGGTTGTGCGCTCCTGATGAGAATCTAATGCCTGAAGATCTGAGGTGGGGCTGAGGCGGTGATGCTAGAGCTGGGGAGTGGCTGCAAATACAGATTATCATGAGCAGACTGCACAGAGCCCATAATCAATCACTTGCTTTAAGACTCATATCAAAGCCCTATCAGTGAGTGGCAAGTGATAATTAAGCTGCATCTGGTGGTGGACTTTAAGTAAGAATCTGACACATATTTTGTCCACACGGAGCCTGCCCATTATTTTATTTACCGCTTCCATCCACGCCTCTGTCCTACACTATGTACTTGTCTCAAGTCACAGTTTTGGTTAAGTCCACCTGCTATGTGGTGATTTGTATAATCATTCCATTATATATTACAATGTAATAATAATAGAAATACAGTGCACAATAAATGTAGTGCACTTGAATCATCTCAAAACCACTCCCCGCACCCAGCCCCAGGTCCATAGAAAAACTATCTTCCAGGAAATCGGTCTCTGGTGCCAAAAAGGCTGGAGACCATAGCCATAGACCCTCGGCACTGACAAATGAAGAAAAGATAAAAAGCACAGCTACTTTTTCTCATGAGAGTATCACTCCTTTTTATCAACAATGTACTGTCATTTTTGCATTGGAAAGGCTCAGAAAGACATTTAAAATGTCCCTTATCACATGCACAAGACAAAGGGAGAGTGTGAGTATGTGTGTGTAGATAAATTCAGGGACACTTTGGTACCCAAAATACATCATTTCAAAGATGACTTTAAGAAGAAACAATTTAATTAAAATCCCAAGAGTTTGGGATTAAGGCAGAACAGGCAGGGAAATAAAGGAACTAGAGGAGCAGAGCTAACAGCCCAAGTGACTAAACTTAGCGCAGACCCACTGTATGTATCTCTCTGGACTCTCCGTTTACTGCAGGATGCACTTGAATTATCTCTAAGTCTGATCTTTAGGCCACAGGCTCAAATTATTTTACCAGGTTTTTCCTCAAACTGCTATATCTTTAACAAACTGATAAATGACAGTAGCATTTTCAATCTTCAACTATTTTCTGTATTTTTCTGGGACTAAAGCCATGTATGCAAGCAACATCTAATTATAAAAATATACACAAAAGTGCTATCAACATACATTTATGATAACATCAGTAAGTCAGGAGCTACTTAGTGATGATATGGAAATGGATATACATAATGCAAGGGATGTGGGTGCCAAAACACATGTTCCACTGCACACTGAAGAACGTAAGCATCATTAGGGTGGACTGCTGTGCTTGGCTTATCACCTTTGTAACTGTCTCTAGCCTCCAATACAATGAAACAGGCATTAGATTAACATTTGCTGAATCAATAAATACATTTTCAAAAATGCTGCAAATAAGGAAATCAAAATGGCCATGGTTGTTTTAGTTATCTGCCGCTTGCCATGTGCCATATCTCTACGCTACTTTCTGGTAATGACAGGAAATCCCGAATTCCACTTACCTGATTACTCTCCAGATAACCTAATACCACAAACCCCCTGCCAGTCCTGTATTTTACTGAGTGGAACTATCCCTTAACTTCCATACATCTTGGATCCACATCAATAGTAACTGCTAATTACAGCTTATAAGACCTTAAAAGTACTTTTTAATAAACAAAGGTTGTCTTGTGCTCATATTATTTGAATATGATTTAAATATATTTAAAAATCTATTAATTTTGCATTATCCAAAAATTACTATTATTCAATCATGTTGAATGATGGTGTTCATTATACATTAATCATTATAAAAGTTCACATAATAAGATAATGTGATGGACAGAACAAAACATGGGGATTTAGGGTATACTGTATTATTTCAGACCACAAGCGAAAAAAAAATAGCCTCAAATAGACCTTGGAGGTCTATCATGCATCTTTCCATCAGTTTATTACTGAAATATCAGGCAACACAAACATTCTACAAACAAAGCAGTTAAATGGTTAATTTCTTAGCTATATATTATTAGCACAATATAGCACTTTGGCAGCTATACATGAGAAGAAATTCTCCATCATCAAATGTTTTTCCCATTTCTTCCCTAACAGATTTATTGGGACATGAAAAAAGATATAAATCAATAATAAAAAATACTATAGAATCAATAAGAAACACTGTAGTGGGTCTTGAGCTTTAGATTTTCTTTTGAGGTTTAGGTACCAATGTCTAATGAAGTTTTGTTCATGGGAGACACTCAACTCCAGCAGTCCTCACTCCATGTCCACTTGACACTGATTGGCCTCTTACACCCACAGCCTAACGTTGTCCTGGGAACTGCTGAACCTATGAAGTCTTAGAAGACAATCTTCCATCTTTCTAGTTCTCTCAGACCTTCATTCCCATTACACTTTCTCCTTAATCCAATAAAAACTTTGCTCTCTCAGTCTATAAACTCCTTCCTGACGTTATTCTTTAATGGGGGAGAGAGAAAATAATAAAGCAAGCAAATAAATATAAACTTGAACTTTGAATGTGCTATAAGGAAAACAGTGTTACAAAAGAGTTATGGGGAGGCCTATTTATATAGGGTGCTCAGAGGAAAACTCTCTGAGGAGTGACATGTAAGATAAGAAGTAACAGAGGAGAAGGAGCCAACTGAGGGAAGAATAGGATATTCCAGACAGAGGGGACAGCATGTACAAAGGCTTGTGGAGGAGAAGAGTCTTGGTCTCATCTGGGCACAGTAAGGTGGCCAGTGTGGCTGGAACACAGTGGCCAGAAGATGGAAAAGAAGTCAGAGAGGGCGGAAGGAGCCACATCACCCAAGGCTTTGTGAGCTATGATAAGGAGTTTGGAACTTTCGTGAATTGCAACCAGACTTCATTGGAATGTTTTAAGCAGGAGCATAACATGGACAAATTTGTGTTGTTAAAGATGACCGTGACTGAGGCATGCAGATGCAGAATGGATGTGGGAGGTTTCTGACACTCTGTCTACTAACTGGCACACAGTAAATGTCCCCAAAACAGATGACAGAATTAATGAATAAATGAGCCAACAACTTTTGAAGGTTGTCAGCTGGAAGTGGAGTCACAGATTAGTTTTGGAATGATTAGTCTGGCAATGTGTTTTAGACTACAGAGAATCTATGACGGGAAAGCATTAGTCATAGACCCGGACTATCTGGTCCACTAAGATACATTCCACAGATGACTATGTGTTCTGAAAATTGAGAGTCAAGTTTTATAGGCTTTCAATATTCCAAAACACAATAACAGAACAAGAATCTTATATATGTAGAAAGGATTCAATCACTCTGTGTAAACTGTTCCTCAAGTTTAATGAGTCTTCATTTATTTTGTATCTGGCCAAGTGTGTGTTTGTATGTGCTATGTGTGTGAATGTATGAAATACATGTGTTTAGAGACGCTAAAGACTGATGGTCAATCAAAAAAAGGAAGAAAAAAAGCCAAAGTTGTTAAAAGCTGGGAAGTGAGCCAGTTTGCAATCACTAAAGGAACTGCTTAAGCTGAGTTCCTTGTTGCCACGCTGGTAATGAGCATTCCTCAAAGGATGCCACTTTGCATAGTTCAGTTCTCTCGGATGCAAAAGATGTCGCTTCTGAAATCAGGCTGACTTGTTTTTTTTTAAAAAGTGTCAATAAAATTAAGCTCAACCTATTCACTGATTACAAGAACAATAAAAATAAATGGTGGCCCTTATGTTATAAAAAGTCTGTCAAATATATAGTGGCACTTTTGAGAGATTTAGCTCTGAATCTGATGTTCACTGCATTTTTTCTCATTTTCTTTTTATGGAATGACATAAGAGGGATAAGGGGGTGAAAAATTCATCAGTTCTTAGTAAGAATTGCTCTAAAGTAATAAAGAGAAAGATATTTTCTTGGAGTAAAGTGGAGCTTTTTAAAAATACATATTTTTAAAAGCAACATGAACAGATTATCATATAAATTCACATTCTCTTGCTTTACAAAAAGTTTCAAAGAACAATGAAACTCTAGACATAGTAACATCAATTTATCATTTCTAGTTCCGATGGAAACATGTATTCAACCTACTGAGGCCAATCATACAGGCACAAGTGCAAGGCACATACACTTAAGGAGAAATCATGTAATTTATATGTCTAGTAAAATGAGCTCTGAGATAGCAAAGGAATAGCCAAAAGAACCCACAAATCACTGTGGAATATTCTCTGAACTTAATAGCCACCAGTAGTATTGCAAAAACATTTCAGAACCCCACATTTGGCATTTGCCATGTGCAAATGAACGTCATGCAGTTTAGAAAGATGAAGTCTGAGAAAAGGCTAGACAGAAGGAAAGAGGGAAGTTAGGAAGGAAGGAAAGAGGCAGGGAGGGAGGGAGGGAGGGAGGAATAGATAGAAAAGACTGATTTACATATAATGAACCTTGTCTTGTACAATGAATCTCAGTATTGAAAAATTAATAGCAATCTCCTAAATATGGTCATATAAAAAAAAGTACATACATTACTTTTTTACAAAGCTGTTAAGTTATGCAGAAATTGTGAGCTCAAGAGAGAGAATTAGATATAAGGTTAAAAACAATCAGCAAATATTTGTTAGGACTCCACTGTGTTCTAAGCACAACTCTAAGATCTGTAAGAAAAAAACTAAATTTTAATTCATTTTGACAAGAATTTATTGTGCATTCCTGTTGTGCCATGTACTAGGATAAACATCAGGGGACATAAACTAAATAAGATGCCACTGCAGCAAAACAAATTGTTTGTAATATAATTATGGGTAACACATGCTACTGAAGTGGCATTACAAGATTAAAAATGGGCCAAATGAACAGTACAGATACATGTGCTAACAGTTTTCAGAACAGAGATCATTTAGGCTTAGCTGGTAAGAGAAGTTTTCACAAAGGAGATGAAAACTGGCTTGAGCTTGAACAGTGCCTGGAGAGACATGGAAAAGTGAATGCAGTTGACAAAGGTGACGGGCAGAAATTTACAAGGTCAATTTGGGCTCTGAAAAAAACGGAGAGTTAAATTTTGAGAGAAGAGGAGATAATGATAGGGGGGTAGGCTGAGCCCAGGAAGGGAAACACCCCTTAATGAAAGTTTTGTTGAGTACTTTGGAGTGATGAAAATGCCTTGGACCTACAGAGAGATGGTGGACATACAACACTGTGAGAGTTATGTGAATTTCACCTCAGTCAATTTTTTAATGTTGATGGTGGTGATGCAAATTATCATTACTGTTAATTGCAAAATACTGGAAATATCTAAATGTCCAACCATGTAGACACTGGATACTGGAAATCTATGTGATAATATTGATAAGCTAATATGATTAAAAATGTGTATTCTATAAATATATAATATTACAGGAGAGTATTCAATGACCTAAAGATAGGTTTGTGATGTATTGTGTGAAAAAGCAAATCCCCAAACAGTTTACCGTATCAAATCTATAACCGAAACGATGGGAATGATGTATTTCAAAATGTTAACAGTGACATCTCTGAGTGTTAGAATCATGAATGATTTAAATTTTCTTCCTTCTCATTATTTCTCATAACAAACATCAAAAAGTGATTGTTAAGATAATTTTATTAGAAATGTGTTTTTATGTAAAAAAACAATTTCATTAGGATACATTCATTGTAGATCTAGAAATCAGCAAGATAACTCATAATCTTTGTCTAGATAGAGCCAGGGATCAAGTAAAGATTGCACACAATATGCTACTTTTCAGTAGTAATCTGTGACATTTGCTGGAATTAAAATGAGCTTTATGTGAACAGCTTACTCCATAGCATATGTAAATTTTCAATAATTTTCTTTCCTTTTTTATCTCATTTATTTTCAAGTCTACCCCAAAGTGACAGCATGAAAACCAGCCTATATCTAGTATTGTCTTTCTGTTTATAATTCCTCTCAAATAACACTGACTTCCATGTGGTCCCTGATCTTCCTCCTTTCCTTCTGCCTTTCATCCTTGTTTTTCATTGAAGGTCCTGCCAGAGAGGGCTCTTCCTCTGACAATATGAAGTTAACCGTCACTGTTCACTTCCTCATTTCCTCATTCTTAACAACTCTCCTCGAATATAGTCCTCATGTCATTACAATAATCAACTGCAGGCTATTTTCACTTCTCGTGATCACCATGGTGGGGAGGAAATAAAGCAGTCAGGTAACACCCGTAATTCAGACTTCCTCCATATTTTCTGAAGCCATCAATAAATGCCCAGATGATAGTTCACTGTAAGATGAGCAGAAGCACGTATCTTCAGCTGCAGCCCCCTTCCTGGTGCATTCATGGACGCCAAAATCAGAACCCACAGTTCGGGAGCTGCACACAGTTGCATCTTGTTTTGAGTTTTTGTTTGCAAACTGTCAGTAAGATCAGAATAAATTGCATGATATGCAGTCCAATATGTATATTCTTGAGCACATCTCAATGTATCCACCAAAAAATATTCATAGCTGCAGGTGTACAAAAAAAAAGGCAGAATTATGGCTTGATTTGCCTTGATAAGTATGGCAATTTGCTGTACACTTTTCATAAAGTGCTAATCAATTTCAGCTCAAAATAGACTGAAACACCCAACAGACTGCTGCCATAGTCCACAAATGTTTGTCATCCGTAGGCTGTGGCAATAATGCGAATTCGGAGAAGGAAAACTGCAACTGCACTGTACCCTGTAAAAACCCCTTTCAACCGCCTTAATAACCCCTGAAGAAATGCTTAGAATTATTTTGAATTCACTTGTTTGAAATTTCCATTTTTTCTTGCTGTATCTAAGTATTGCTTCAGTAATATCTGTTTTAAGTACGGTTATGGATGGATTATATTTAAAACTCAGGGTAATGATATTTAAGAATCAGCTATCACATTCCCCTAAAATATAATTACAGATATCACATACAACTTGGAGTTAAATCATCACAAACTTCTTCAATAAATTACTTTGTCTATATCTTTAACTGTTAAATGTAGTATAATTTTTTAAGTATTTTGTCAGTATTCTAGTCCTTGCATTAAGATTATTTCACAAACACTTAGAGGTGCTCATATTCCTACTAATGCACCTTTTCCAGTAGCAGTGGTCCTGCTGGATGAATCACTCGTCTGCCCGGGATGTTTTGCCAAACACAAGTGCCAAAATTCAGCTGAGGACAGTCACACTCCTATGGGGAACCTCTGCTCAAAACTGAGTATGTGCTTTCCCTTTCATTAAGTGTAAGAAATAACTGGTAATGACATTTCGGCCTAGGTATGGTATGCTTTCCATGGAATTTAATAAAATTAAATGAGAATAGATAACAATTTAAGTTTTAACGCCCTTTTTCAAAACTACAAAAATAATAATAGAATTTTGGGGGATTAAAAGCTACACAACTTGGCTAAAAAGAGTATTTAAAAGTTGTAACTTTAAGCAACCTGTGTGATCATCTGTCAAAAAGTGCCAAAATGAGAGGCAGCAGAGTGCAGTCAACACAGGCTCCACAGTCAGAAAGCCGGAGTTCTCATGGTGACTGCTATTAACTATGTGACCGTGAACAACTGCTCTGTCTTTGCCGTGCCTGTTTCCTCGTCTATAAAATGGGCATTATGAGAATAACTAGCTCAGGATGAAGTGAGCTAATATATGCAAGATTCTGAGGATTAAATGAGATAATACATGCCAAAGTGGGTCCTACTTAGCAAGGTAGGTTCTAGGCGATTCTCATAACTGTTAACCTTAGCATCATCACACTCATCATTTGGAAGAGCAGCTGCAGACTCACAGTCTGAGTACAATGGTAAGTGCTCCTGCTGCTTTAGAGGGATTGTCTGCCAAGTGTTTGTTTCTAGGTGTGGGTCCTCCTGTGTCACATATATTAACCTTTCTTTCAAAAGAGAGGAGAACATGTTTGGAAACCAAATCAGCTCTGCATGAGATGATAAACCTCTTGGCCCAAATTTCCATCTACAAATTCTATTAAAATAAGAATGAAAAGGGCATGTGAAAGATAGGAAACACACTTAGAAAGTATGTTCTTAACTCTCTGCACAAATGGAAAACTGCCACCTTCTGCATATTCCAGACCTAACGTAACAGTAGCTGTCTGAGTTCATTGGGAAGCTGTTCCCATGATGTTGTCGTTCTCGCTCATTAATCTAGTCTCTGGAATTTAGCTACATGATCACCTTTACAAGCCATTAGATTTTTCAGGAGCCACTGAGGAAAAAGTTTACACATTCTCACCTTGAAAATCTAAATTTGATGTCGTTTCAAAAAATTCATTTTATTTACCCAATGAAAAAAGAAAACATGCCATGCAGGTAAAACTCATTAATGTTCTTAAAATGTAACTACTAAAAAATACATTTCAAATTTTCTTAAATAATGACTACAGTCCAAAGGAAAACAGCTGACAGCTCAGACTCAAAATCCCTTTGCTGTCTCTACACCAAGTATGTTCCTTCTCTTTCTTCCCCTTTTGAACATTTCTGTTGGGTAGCTGCTATAGAGCAACGCAATGTACAAAAACAGTCAAAACAGAAACACAGTCAAGTGAATTGTATGTATGCATGTATTTAAAAAGATGTATATATTTAGATGTTTTCCTGAGGTCATAATAGTCATTTGCCAGTTTCCCCTTAACATTCCAATAGATTGTAAGTATTTGTGTTTTTCTTCAAAATGCCAACATACCAGCACAAACAGCTCATGAGATAAAATATCACCTCATTCATTTTTCAAAAACAATTTAAATACAAGTTAGGGATGAAGGCTGAAAACATTGCTTTACAAGTAAATTCGATGTTGCTTGTACTACTAGTTTTCTTTTATAATTAGAGGCACTCCCTCAAGGAAATGCTTTTGGAACTATAGCTAGATATTAAGTTAAAATACAATTTTAAAAGAGGTTACTGATTCAGAAAAACAGGTTAATTACATACTGCATGTTCTGCAGAAAGCAAAACAAGATCACACCACACACAAAAATGCTTTGTACATGATAGATATTCAACATGCATTTGTTAATTCATTTGAATAACTGTCCTGTACATGTAAAGGATGTTTTAAATATTTGTTTTTAAAAATGCCTGAACATATCATATAATATAGCTGTTAGCCTTTTTTCTCAGTAATTTACACAAGTAGGGGTGCACTCAACCAGAAATGGGAAAGAAAAACCACAGTAAAGAGAGAGAAAATCAATATTATGTTCATATTAAATAATTTTACATTAAATGGTATTCTTATCTTTATAAAATATATTTTTGTTTTATTAATTGTTGTATATATATTTGGATTATGTGATCAAGTGTTTTCACAAATAGTGTATTTGTGCAAAGGTTTGAAACTAACTTAATAAGTGTATTAAGTCTTTATAGCTGTAGAGATTTACCCTGAGAGATGCAGAGATGCAATGCACTTATCTTAGACAAACTTCTGAACTTTCCTATGCCTCAGTTTTTACATCTATAAAATGGAGATAAAGACTCACAGATAGATAGTTTTTTCGGGGGGAGGGGGGCGGAGTTCACAAATGTCTAGACGGTAGGAAGCACTATCATTATTAAGGTGTAGAAATCATATTTAAAACAAAATAACTATCTGCTATAATGTGGAGACACTGGAATCCTGATACATTGCTGGTGGAAATGTAGTATGTTCCAGCCGCTGTGAAAAACAGTCTGGTGGTTCCTCAAAAAGTTAAACATAGGTTTACCCAGCAATTCCACTCCTAGGTATATACCCAAAAGAATGGAATACAGGTACTCAAAGAGTTACTCATATACCCATGTTCATAGCAGTGTTATTCACAACAGCAAAAGGCTAAAATCAACACACTGTCCTTACATGAATGCATAAACAGATTGTGGTATATACACAAAGTGAAATATTATTCAACCATAAAAGAAATAACTTTTAATACGTGCTACACAATGGATGAGCCTTTGACATTATTCTAAGTAAAATATACCGGAACAAATATACGAAAGGACACATATTGTCTGTTTCCACTTACCTGAAGTATTTAGAATAGGCAAGTTCAGAGACAGAAAGAAGATTAAAAGTGACCAGTGGTTACAGGAATGAGGGAAAAGAGGGTTATTGCTTAATGGGTACAAAATTTCTGTTTGGGGTGATG
The DNA here is from genome assembly GCF_022682495.2 of Desmodus rotundus. Classification (NCBI taxonomy): domain Eukaryota; kingdom Metazoa; phylum Chordata; class Mammalia; order Chiroptera; family Phyllostomidae; genus Desmodus; species Desmodus rotundus. The sequence goes on along the minus strand of NC_071393.1, from coordinate 57,116,314 downwards.
AAAAGGTTCTGAAACTAGGTAGTGGTGTTAGTTATACGATCTTATGAATGTACTCGATGACACTAAATGGTACACTCAAAATGATTAAAGTGATCAATGTATGCTATGTATGTTTTATCACAGTAAAAACAATTATATTATTATTTCTTCTCCAATATAATTTTTTTTCTCATTCGAGGGCATGTCCATTGATTTTTAGAGAGAAGGGGAGGAAGAGAGAGAAACATTGATGTGAGGGAAAAAAATCGATCAGGTTGCCTCCTATATGACCCCAGACAGAGGATCAAACCTGCAACTTAGGTATGTGCCCTGACCAGGAATCGAACCGGCAACCTTTTGATGTATGAAATGATGCTCCGACCACATAAGCCACACCAGCCAGGACCCAATATAATTCCTTGTACTCTATTCTGCTCACCTTCACAGTAAAAATTCTTAAAAGTGTCGTCTTCCCTTATAGCCTCCAATTCTGATCTAACTTAGCAACCCACTTCAGCCTGACCCAGCGCTCAGCACTCCTCAAATGCCCTCCACCAAGCACACTGCCCAGCACCTGGCTGTCAAGCCCTTCCCTGCTATGCTCACTGACTACGGCCTCATTCCAAAAACATCTGTTTCCTTCATTTCCTGAAACGACACTCAAGGTGTTCCTCCTCCCTCTCCGACTGACTCCTGCTCAGTTCTGCATTGTCTGTTTTGTTGGGAGGGTTTTGTTGGTGGTGGTGGTGTAGTCAGGTTTGGTTGTGGACTGTTCATCCCCTGTTGATTCTTTAATTTTTTTCTTCAGGTTCCATGTTTTAGATCTCCTTTGGTCCCATTCCATGGACTCTCATTAGGTTCATCCACCCCATCCCAACCAGTGCAAAATGAATGTGTTTTCACAAAACCTCCTGTTCCTTTCGTATCCTTACCTCGGTCAACTGCTCCATCATTCACTCAAGTAGTCCAAGCCATAATGTCATCCCTCACTTTTGCCTCCCCGACAAATACACACACACATGCAAATGCACACTCAACACAGCAGTCCCCCCTTATGCCCAGTTTCACTTTCCACAGTTTCAGTTACCTGCGATCAACCAAGGTCCGAAAATATTAAGCGAAAAATTCTAGAAATAAACAATACATAACTTCTAAATTGGGCATCATTCTGAGCAGCATGATCTAATCTCACAAGTCCCACTCCCTCCCACCTCCTTCCCACAACGGACAGGAATTATCCTTTGTCCAGTGTCACACGCTGAACACACGCCCTGTCCGTTAGTCACTCAGCAACCCTCTCGGTTATCAGATCGACTGCTGTAGTATCACAGTGCCTGTGCTCAGGTCACCCTAATTATACTTAATAATGACTCATTCACCTCACTCGTCTCATCACATAGGCACTGTCATCTCACTGCATCACAAGAAGGGTGCTATAGTACAATAAGGTATTTTGAGAGAGACCACATTCACATAACTTTCACTATAGTATATTGTTACAATGGTTCTTTATTATTTATTGTTATTAACCTCCTACTGTACCTAATTTATAAATTAAACTTTAGCATAAGCACATATGTATAGGAAAAAAACATAGTTTACACAAGGTTCAGTACTATCCACAGTTTCAGGCAGGTGGCCCTGACCAGGAATGGAACCTACAACATTTTGGTGCACAGGACGATGCTCCAGCTGAGCCACTCAACCAGGGCATGACGACTGCGTTCTTAAGTCTTGTTAAGACAAGCCTTTGAATTGCTCTGGAATTCATTCACTCCTTTCTATCCCCACAACCAACATTGGCTGTTGTCCCCACTGCTGTCTTATAAAGTGATGGTCCTGGCTCTTGTCCCATTCCAATCTCGTCTTCAGTGCAGCCACACTCAAATTTCTAAAGTACCTATTTCTCCAGACTAATCTCCTCTACAAAAATCTTGCATCGTTCCTCACTGCCACCAGAACTGTATTATAAGGTAGCATCTATCTTCATTACATAATGTCCTCTTACCTATGGTGTCTCTTTACCTGCCCCCAAGCACAACGATCCAAGCACAGTCAACTACTCTGTTACTAAGCCTATTCTCTGAGCTCTACGGACTGACAATCAAACCTGGACTTGGGAGAATCAAACCCGGACTTGGGAGAGTGAAAAAGAAACCAGGGACTCCAGGACAACAGGCATAAAGGACTATGGGAAGAACAGAAGCTTGCTCTGCCTATACACCTCTGCACTTATTGTTCCCTCCATTTTCCCCTCCAACCACTTCACCTAGTGGACTTCCATTTCTCACACAACTAGGCTTGGGTTCTTCCGTAAAGTCTTTCTGGAAGCCCCATAACAGAAACCCTAAGCTCTCAAAACTTCCTATCTTTTTTCACTACACACTTAATTTTACCCTTTTCATAATCCTTATGGCACTTTATTATCACTTTTCTGTTTATTTGTTACTCTCCTCCCACCCCATTCCAATCCAAAGGACTTTAGACTCCTTGAGGACTATACTTAACATCATTATATAAGTGAACCCCTCTGACACAATAGTAAGCCATCAGTAAGTATTTGAATAAACAAATGTTTCTGGGTTATAAAGCAAAGGGCCTCTCTTCAATATATATTTGGACATGCTGATTTCAGTACTTTAGTTAGCCCTTAGCTATTCTATCAATAATAATTTACTATGTCCAATGTTTTCCACCAAAAATAAATAGGACAATTTAGGGAAAAGTGACTTGCCACTGAACCTTAAATATTACTTTTTTACATATCTGCATTTGATCAGTAAACATACTATATCAAAACCCTGTTAAAGGTCCAAGACCAATCCTAGATATTAAATCTGTAGAAAAAATGATAGCTAAAAATAAAAGTTCAAGTCTAAAAACTGTATATTCTCCCAGTTTCTTTTTTATTGTACTAAAATACACATAATATAACATTTACCATCTTAACCATTTTTCACTGTCCAATTCAGCAGGGTTAAGTATATTCACATTGGTGGGCAACCAATCTCCAAAAATTTTTATCTTGTAAAACTGAAACCCTTTAACCATTAAAAAACGGCTGCCAACTTCTCCCTTTTCCCAGCCTCTGGCAACCACCATTCTACTTTATGCTCTTTGAATTTGACAATCCTTACGCTTCATGTAAGTGGAATCACACAATATTTGTCTTTTTGTGACTGGCTTATTTAAACTTTAGCATAACATCCTCATGGTTCATCATGCTGTAGAATGTTTCAGAATTCCCTTCCTTTTTAAGACTGAATAATATTCCACTGTATGTATATACCACATTTTGTTTATCCATTCATCCATCAATGAACACTTGGGTTCCATCTCTTGGCTACTGTGAATACTTCTACTATAAATATGGCCTCCAGTTTCATTTAATAACAGAAAATAACAATATCACAATTATTAAAAATAAAGAAGTAAAAGTTTACAGAAAAGTATTTTACCATGTGTATAGCCATTGCTTTTTCCTATAGATATTATTTTTAGATGAAATTTTATCTTTGTGACTCACACTTCCACTCGCAAACATATGTTCAACACAGTCCAAACATCATGTCTGCTCTAAAAATGAATATTCATTCACTTTAATGACAAAGTAGCTCTTTTCAGCTTCATTTAGAAGGAACTCACTTTGGGAAAACACTCATTCTCTGATTCCTGGGTATATTTGATTGACAAGAGTCATAAAATACTTTACTTCATGCATGAATATGTAAATGACGACTAACCCTTTAGGGTTGCATCGAAGATTTGCCACCTAAATTTGCATAGTCCAAAGGCCCCAAGACTGGGAACAAAGATAAGCAAAAAACGAACTGAGAACACAATTCACAATCATGAACTTCTGCAATCTGTCTTTGCTCACTGCTCTCAGATACATCATTGTCGGCATCTGACCCCGTTAGGTGGCTGATAAGAGGATTTTGAAGGCCAGCAGATTTTATTTTTAACCTCTCCATATGGCTGACCTTCTAGTTTCAATGTGAGCATCATCTGCAGAGATGATCATCAAATGGCAGCTCCTACCCTAAAATGTTCTGGGTAATTTGATCAACTCAACAGTGATACTCAGTTAAAAAATATTTTGTAGAGTGTGATCTTCCACTTAAAGTTTTACATAATTACATTTTAAAAGTTCTGCAGGGCTACAACAGAAACTGCAAGTATAATTTACTGATATTAGAATTAAAATTTTTTGTCAAACTGTATGCAATGTTCTACTTATATAATGAATAAAAGTTTAAAAGTAATTTTTGCTGTTAAGATTTTCTACCAGCTGACTTCTTTTTTAATGTGAAACATATATGATGAATACTTCAAATTTAAAACTGAACTCAAACACAGAAAATTAATGACTTTATTAAAAATATAGAAATGTACTTTGATATATTAATATTTCAAGTCTAATATTACCTATACCAATGATTACTAAATATAACACATTATTAATACAATTTTTTAAATTAAAAGAGATACAAATTATTTTATATGCAATTTATGGTCCACAATTTTACACACTCATGAACCTTAATGATAAAGACAGCAAAGATGATTTTCCATATATGAAAATTTTGCATAAGATATAAAATTATTCATCCACATATTTATTCAACAAACATTTAACAGATACCCAATATGTTGTAAAGACAGATTCAAAGAATAATCTAATAAAACAGAAGAGAAAGGTAGTTTCAACACATCAAGGACTTCAGGCTGGTGACAAAGAAGGATGGAGGCAGCTCCCCGAGAGTGGAAGCGAAGACAGCTGGGGGTACAGAATGGAGCAAGCATAGAATTATTCCCTGAAAAGTCAAAAAGAAAAAATGAGGCATAGAGACATCCTACAAAGACAGCAATAAGTTAAGTCTTGAGAATGAGTAAAAACTCACCTGGGGTTAAGCCCAGGGTCTCCATAGTGAAATGACAAGCCTCCGGGCAGAGGGAAACAGCAGGGGAAGGCACAGAGGCCGGCAAAATCTGTCTCAAATACTTTGCTTTGTAGGCTCTGTTCCTCAGGGCTCAGAAACTAAAATGTATAGTTCTATTTACTTCTGAGGTGACCTTTCAAAGGACACTATTATTCAAAGTGGAAAACAGTGTAATTCTTTTAACATTTATCATCTCCTACTCATCCCATATGTTTTGGGCCCAGCAGACTCTTCCTTCATATTCCCTTGTAAATTTCCATTTACTCTGGACATAAGAATAACACCATATACCAACTATGGGACCAAAGGGCAACTTCATATATTTATCCAAGGCAGTTTGTAGAAATAATTATAATTTAAAAATTCCTAATTTCCTGAGAAACCTTGACGGAGAACAGCATTTAGCTGGGTTAAGGGGGAATTCCAATCCTGAAGCAAAGGATTAAACCCTTTACTTTCTGATACAATGGTTGGGACGGGTTCCTAGACCCCCTGAGCTACGAGAAAATACTCCCTGATGACCATGCAAAGCCCCTTCAGCAACAGCAGAAACAGCAGAACAAGGAATGAAGAAAAGGAGAGGAAGAGACTTGCTCCCCACTCTGATACATTCTTGTACAACAAAAGCTCAAGGAAGTTCTAGCCTCTGGCAAACACTGTTATTCATTAATATTTTAAAAATCAATGGAATTTAAGGGTGTACCTGGTATGTTCAACAGAACAAATTGCTTCTGTGCCCTGGCATTCTTTTAATGCTTAGCAGTAGCTGCCAAAATTGAAAAGATATGAAACCAGAACATAAAGGATTTATATTCTCTCTAAACATAGGTACATCTAGACCCAGATAGAACACAACAAGATTTCAGATGAAAGTCACTTGTAACTGCTTCTCTCTCTCTCCCTCTCTCCTCCAACCAAAAGAAACAAAAACGCAGTTCCACTAAATTAATGACTTGTCTTTTGTGACAACAGAATATGGATGAAGAACTGTCAGTGTGTTCAAATGAACAAGCTTATTTTCAAAAATCATATTTGAGAAAGAGTTCCTGGAAACACACTCAATTGTGCAATGATAAAAACCTACTCTGTGCCTAGCACCATCTGCTGACACCCTTCCCGACAATTCTCTTAATATAATAAACCGTACTTGCCAAAAAATGTAAGGGAATCAGCAGGATGTAACCACACCCACGGTCCATGTATACTCAGAGATTGCAAATTCTATAGCTATTCTGCAACAGAACAAAAGATGAACTGAGCAATTACATTTGTTAGTCAGCCACATTTAATTTATCACAGTATCAGTCACCCAGATTGGTATGTGACGGTAAAATAAAAACATGAATTGTAGTTGTTCTCCCTCCTCTGATGGTGCTGTCATTTTAACACCAATGATTGATATCTGACGTCAAGCAGTTTTCTGGAAAAGAACTTGTGCACCTCTCAATGGCACATCTGGTAGCTGCAGATGGTGAGGTTCAGCATAATTTTCCCAGCAATGATGTGCCAAAGCATAACTCAAAATAAGACTTCTGCCCGATGTCAATTGTTTGTTTCTTGCCAAAGTTAATATAAAATCTTCTAGAGGTGGTTCTAAAAACTACATGAAAAAAACTCAGGAAGCATTCCTGACGGCCCTGGGGGTGGACGTGAACTAACTGTTAAGGCAGCTGACTGCCACTATTGCTCTCCCTTCCTCCTGCACAAGGACGGTCAAGCTCCCCACTACCAAGGTAAGAGGGACATGAAGGGGAGTCGACACAACGCGTGGAGATTCAAGTGCTATTATATCTGCATGTGTATGTATTTAGTATGTCCATATTACCGATGCAGTAGGAGCAAAAATTTCTTTCAAATAAGCATTAAATAAGCTATCCGTTCTGTAGGGACAAGAATACTATGAAAAAACTGAGCGTCCAATCTACGGAAGGAACAGTACTGGGCTCCGTGACAGATATGAAAGTATGTAAGGTATAGAGCCTTTCCTCACAGGCTCTAAATAAAATCAAGGAGAGAGAAAAAGTTATTAATAAACACAATGTATTGTCAGAAGTGATTTGATCTCCATTCAGTAAGACTTCAAGCAATGTATAAATGCCATATGAGTGGAAACCACATAATACAGGCAGGCCTGCATCTTTATGTATCAACTTTTACATGGAATAGGCAGGAAAGGCATCCATGGCAGGAGATACCATATGTTTGAGACCTGCAGCATAGGTTGCATTTTGGTAAATAAATATTTTCAAGAGAAGAAAAAATTTCAAACCTGAAATGGTTTAATTCAAGGTTAACAGAACAGCAAATCAATTGGTATTTGAGGAAATTTGGGACATCCATACTGACCAAGAGGGTTGACACAGGTGAGTAATGGAAATAAAATTTCACATAGCAATGAAATTGAAAAAACTATCAGTGATTAAAAGAAGATACACCACACAAATAGGAAATTCAGTTCCTAGGTGATGCATAATTCATTATTATTACAACACTAAGTTATTTATAGCTTACCTAGTTCCAAATTCCCAGTATTTATTTATACATACTCAACCCTGTCTCTGAAATGTTTAAAAAAAGAGTTCACAAAAAAAGTACACCACTTACAAGGTGAAAATAACCTGGTGGGTAAAATCTCAGTTCTGGGTAAATCTCTGGGTAGCATCTTTTAAAAGTGAGAACCCTAACAAATAATTAGATATTATTATTAGGACACCATCAAATAATCTAGAACCCCATCTAGACTTGATTCCTGCCCATAACTTACTGTTTACTCGCAAAGCCCCCCTAATCCTCAGTTCTTCACCTCTCACACAAATATGCTGGGAAGAAAAACAAAGGTGGCCCAGTATCTGACATAATAAATGGTATCTAAAAACAAGTATGTTTGTGTGTGTGTAGACAGACAGAGAGAGAAACATAGATAGATGATAACTCTTGACAATGTAGAGAATAAAGGTGAGTTAAACAATAACCTTAGAAAATCCAGATATACTTTAAGGACAATCACAGGACTGAACTTCTCTCTGACTGAACTTCCCTTTGACTTCACTCTCTTTTTACCAATAATATGGCCAAAGATAAAATATCCAAGTATCTTCCAAAGAAGGGAAATCTTCCAGTGCAATATTCCTAGAGAAGACATTGCCTGAGAAGCATGTGAATGGATGAGAGTGCAAACATGGAAACCAAGTGTACAAGGAAGCCTGACTGCTGCTTGCCGTTGCATGCTCTGATAAACGAAGACATGTAATTTTTTATGAAACTGATCCACCGTTGTGAAAGTAAAGATAACTGAAAATTGTATCTATCACCACGGTCAGTTCCTTTGGTCATTTTATCTGCATTTCACCTAATACTAAGTATCAAGAAAGAATCCCACGAAAGCATTAACCAAATGTCTGCTGTATTGCAGTCACTGTCCTACATACCGTGGACTTAGGAAGGAAGAAATGTGCCGAAGCACACCACCCCTATCACAGGGCACACAAAAGCACACGGATGCTGCAGGATGCTCCGAAGCAGCTATGTAGTAGCTGCAAATGTAAAATGAGCATATGTATCAATGGTGTGGCAGAGGTACAGGCTGCTCAAAATGGAGTGACTTTTTTTCATATAAAGCAGAGCCACCACAGACGGCAACAGCCTCTGGCCAATTCAGCAGCACAAACCAAAAACTACAAGAGGAAAATCTGGTTAGATACAGTTTTCTACTCCGTCTGCCCCTAGCACAACACACGCACGTACTATTACCCTGTTACAGTCCATTATCTACAATCAGGAGGTCTTCTTGCTCTGTCTTCATATACACAAATAAGCCTCTCCCTTCAGGGTCTATTGCAATGATTACCTCTTCCAAAAAGGGTTTCATGATTTCTCTAATTGATAGTTCTGCCCTCCTTTCGTCTCTCAAAGGGATGGTCTCTCCCACTCTGCATGTACTACAGAACAGTGAATTCTCACTTGTTCATAGGTCATTTTGGTTTTGTGCATGTGGTAAATGTCTAAAGGCTGTGTATACCGTACCCCTTCCTTAGCCCTAACAGAAAACATACATTGCTGAAAAACAGAAGGTACTGGAAAGATCCCTGTGGAATTAACTTCAGAATTAAAGTTTCCATGTTTATTTACACACACACACATATATAAACATACCAAAATATTATGTTTATTTTTTATAAAAACTTCTAAAGGATTTCCCTATTCACCCCTTTAAATTCCTAAAACATTTTCATTAAAAGTCTGAAGGCCAACCAATGCTGACAAATATGTCGCTTAATTGATTGTCTCGGATTACCAGTAATAACTTTATTTTGGCATAAATTAAGAATTAGTTTCACCAAACTACATATCCTCTTAATATATGGTGGATGTCATATCACACATATCTAGTGGTCTAGATAAGTAATAGTTAACTGGGTTTTCTCTTTTCATTTAAAATCTAAAATTTCCCAAACACTTTGGCCAAACTATTGAGGAAGTTTCTCCTCATATTAAGAGCAATCTTCTGTTGATTAGGTTCGAGTTAAAGGTGAGATCATGTGGTATTTGTCCCTCGCCGCCTGGCTTATTTCACTTAGCATAATGCTCTCCAGTTCCATCCATGCCATTGCAAAGGGACATAATCAACAAAAGAAAAAAGCAAACAAAATATAACCAGAGACATTGAAATTAAGAACAATGTAACAATAGCCAGAGGGGAGTGGGGAGGGGATAGTGGAGAGAGGGGTCTATAGGAGCTACTATAAAGGACACAAGGACAAAATCAAGGGGGAGGATAGAGGTGGGGAGGGAGGTGGGACTGGCTGGGGTGGGGTGGAGGGATGGGGAGAAAATGCAGACAATTGTAACTGAATAAAAATTAAAAAATAAAAAATAAATAAAAATAAAATAAATTTTTTTAAAAGAGCAATCTTCTGTGCATTTTTCTACCAAATGTGGAATAATTTCTGGACATCCACACCAAAAAAAAAAAAAAAAAAAAAAAAAAAGACAATATCAAAGAGTATTAGGCATCATCTCTTTCAGGAGTTTGATTTACAGTTTCCATGCTGACGGACCTCATAATAAAAGTCTTCCACAAATTACCTTCCTTCACAGTGCCAAGAATTACTTAACGCTACAAGATCTATTACAGATACCTTCTGACCGCCTAGTCTACATTAACTCATGGAGAAGGCACAGGCGCAAAGCTGAATCACCCCCTCAGGCGTGCACTGGCTTCGCCGTGCTGTAACGTGGCACTGGAGAAGTGCACCTGTTAGACTGAGACCGCAGCAAGTGTGGCCCAGTGCCCAGCATGTGCTGATTATTATTAGAATTAGTAATAATAAATATGAATACTCATTCATCGGAAGGGAGGTCACTGAAATTCTAGGTGGCTTCATTAATTGCTTACAAATAAGAATGTCAACATTTCCATCAAACACATCGATTTCCAGAATGTTAGAGCCGCAAAACTTATTTTGAAATAGAAGCACAATTTAAAATGTTCAACAAAGACCTTTCTTCAACAAGTTAAAAATAAGTTCCAATCAGCTCTATGCTTTTGAATATTTAGAATACCGTATGTATTTCAATAAATATCTGTTTACTTGCTTCTGAAATGGCTATTGATGGACATTCTCAGGGTACAATTTGAACTTTTAAAAATAAATCAATGAGATAAAATTGAGTTATACTCAGAGATTAGTAATTTTCATTTTCTAGTAGAAAAATAAGTAAAATTTCACAACAAAAATGTAAAAGATCAGATTTCAAAACATTTAATATTTGTAACAGAGAATTACTGGCAAAACCAAATTTTCTTGTTTAAAAGTTTTACTTTGTTGAGTATGTTACTGACCAAAATTAATCTTTTAAAAAATAATTGGAATTTTAACTGGATTATTGGGGAGACTCTGGTTCAAAAAAACCACACATTTCAAGTATACAACTCAACAAACTATCACCTGCATACTGCATTGTGTGTCCATCATCCAAAGCGAAGTCTCTTTCCATCCCCATTTCCCCACCTTGGCCCACTTCCGTCTACCCTCCAACGCCCTTTCCCTCGGCTACCACCACACTGCTGTCTGTGTCTATATGTATATATATATGATTTGTTGCTTAATCCTCTCATTTTTCATCCAGCAGCCTCCAAGCCCTTTCCCCTTCTGACAGCTGTCAGTCTGTTCCATGGATATATGCCTCTATTTCTACTTCGTTTGTTAGTTTACTTCATTCCTTAGAGTCCACATGTAAGTGAGATCATGTGATATTTGTCTTTCTCTGACTGGCTTATTTCATTTAGCATAATAATTTCCAGGGCTGTCCATGCTGTCTAAAAGGTAAGATTTCCTTTCCTATGCCAAGTAGTACTCCATTGTGTAAATGTACCACAACTTTTTTATCCACTCATCTACTGATAGGCACTTGGGCTATTTCCAGATCTTGGTAAATAATGCTGCCATGAACATAGGGGTGCATATATTCTTTCAAATTAATGTTTCAGGTTTCTTCGCATATATTCCCAGAAGTGGGATCACTGAGTCAAAAGGCAGTTCCCCTTTTAACTTTTTGAGGAAACTCCATACTGCTTTCCACAGTGGCTGCACCAGTCTGCATTCCTACCAAGAGTGCAAAAGGGTTCCCTTTTCTCCACATCCTCACCAGCACTTGTTGTTTGCTTATTCATTAATGTTAGCCATTCTGGCAGGTGTGAGGTGATATCTCATTGTGGTTTTAATTTGCAACTCTCTGAGACAAGTAACATTAAGCATTTTTTCATATGTCTATTGGCCATCTGTATGTCCCCTTTCAAGATGTGTCTATTCAGGTCCTTTTCCCATTTTTTAATTGGGTTGTTTGTCTTTTTAGTGTTGGGTTGTATAAGTTCTCTATACATTTTGGAAATTAACCCCTTATCAGATGCATCATTGGTGAATATGTTCTGCTATACAGTGGGTTCCCTTTTCATTTTATTGATGGTTTCTTTTGCTGTGAAAAACCTTTTTAAGTTCAATGTAGTCTCATTTGTTTATTTTTTTTCTTTATTTCCCTTGCCCTAGGAGTATATTAACAAAAATACTGCTACAAGAAATATCCAAGATTTTACTGCCTATGTTTTCTTCTGGGATTTTTGTGGCTTCACAACTTACATCTAAATCTTTAATCCATTTTCAGTTTACTCCATGCATTAAGGTGGTCTCATTTCTTTGTTGTGTTTTTTTTTTTTTTTGGCATGTATCTGTCCAATCTACCCAGCACCATTTATTGGAGCCTATCTTTAGCCCATTGCATGTTTTGCCTCCTTTGTCAAATATTAATTATCTTAAAGGCATGGGTTTTTTTCAGGGCTCTCTATTTTGTTCCATTGATCTATATGCCTTTTCTTGTGCCAGTACCAGGCTGTTTTGATTACTATGGCCTTATAGTATAATTTGATATCAGGTAGTGTGATACCTCCAACTTTGTTTTTCTTTCTCAAGATTGCTGAGGCTATTTTGGGGTCGTTTGTGTTTCCAAGTACATTTTTGAAATATTTTTTCTAGATCTTTGAGATGTGCCATTAATATTTTAATAAGAATTGTGTTGAATCTGTAGATTGCTTTTGGTAGTATGGACATTTTAATGATGTTAATTTTTCCCATCCATGAACACACCATATGCTTTCACTTCTTTGTATCTTCCTCAATTTCTTTCTTCAGTACCTTATAATTTTCCAAGTACAAGTCTTTTACCACCTTGGTTAAATTTATTCCTAGGTACCTTTTTCTGTTGTTGCTAATAGTAAATGAGATTGTTTTCTTAATTTCTTTCTGTTTTTTTTTAATTTTCTAAATAACTAGAATTATTTATAATATAGTATCTTAGTTTTGTTTTTCAAATGTTGTTAATGTTGTTCATTTTATCATTTCCCACATTTTGGTGCCAAAAATTTCCCTCCATCATCAAATATAACTTTGCTCTTAGCTAAAGTTGGAAAAAATGTCAATAATTTGCCATAAAAGTTGTAAGCATATATAAAAGAAAGTATATACTCCTTCAACTTCAAAACTGAAAGATTAGAAATGCCTTGACATTATTTTCTTTAGCCTGTGGTTCTCAGGATCTCACATAGTAGTGCTGGATTCACATGTATCAACTTCAGCGCAGGGAAGAATGCACACACCCGGGTTCGAGTTCTAGCTCTGGTTGTAGTTCTGAGTTCTCGTTCTGTTCCTAGGTCTGACCCTACACTAACACATTAAAATTCTTTGATTATTACTGAAAACTACCTGTGAAGGTATCTTTAATTTCTGAATACATTCACCAGTTAATGAGTATTGTGTATGTATCCAGCCCTGCCTCTGAGACAGAGATTTAAAAGACAAACAAAAATTTTCATATCTTTGACCTCATGGAGCCTAGAATTTAGCATGGAAGAGAATCATTATGCAAAAAGTTACATGAATATTTATGTATGGTCTCACCACCTGCTACAAAGGAAAAATTTAGTGTGGAATGGAGTGTATGACCAGCAAAGGTTTGCCTGAGGACACAATAAAGCCAAGACATTGGGGGTGAGCAGGGCTAAGACAAGAGAAGCGAAAGTGGGTGGAGAGTCAGAAGGGAAGAGATGTGTGACCCCAAGGAAATGACAGAGGTGGGGGCTTTAAGGAACTGAAAGGCAGCTGTCAAAGCCAGAGATGGGGAAAGAGTGAGACAAATGCCCTGCAGAGACCAGTCAGATCTTGCAGAGCCTCCCAAGCAAATTACTGTCCATGTCATGGATTGTCAACTTCATCCTAGGCGCAAAGAGGAGTATATGATCTTTGGTGGGAAGCTAAAAGCCAAGAGTTCTGGTGATTCCGTCTGTGCCTTCTGAGGTGCAGAGGAGGGCAGAGAAAACAGAGGATGGATAGAGGGCTCTGAAGAGTAATCGACAGAAGTCACTAAAGGGTTTCACACACGGGTGTGATATGATGAGACTTGCATTTCTACAAAATTCTGTCTGCTAAGTAGAGAATGGATGAGGATACTTGCAGTACAAGCAAAATCGATGATGTCTAGATCCATGAGGTTAGCCATGGAAGGAACAGAAGTACACAGATCTGAGCTATCACTTGAAAACACAGTGGGTAGGACCTGGTGATTACCAAACAGAAAGGGGACAGAGAGAGAGTAGTGTTGAGAATGACTTCTCAATTTCTGAAACGAGAAATAGTGAGTTACCCCTGGATCACATGCTGCAGGTACTGTTGGAGGAGGCACAAAAGCAATCTTTATTGAGCTTAAAGGCTAATTTCTTCACAAAGCCTTTAGTAAAAGCATCATGTGCTTTAGTGCTTTAGAAAAAGCACTAAAACTATGATGTTCCATCTAATTTCTAGACATATGATGTTAAAATGTGTACATTGTATATATATATATATGTATATATGTACATGTATATATATATATACACACATATAATATACCCACATACTATTATATTTAAATTCTAAGCCCTGAAGAAAAACCTTGAGAAGTGGATACCATCTAACTCAATACAATTTTCATAAGAATAAACACACCTTCATTTATACTGTACTTCATAGATTACTCTCACCACCCTTTCACTCTAACCTCTGTCTGAATTTGTATGACTTGTTACTTATAATGCTTAACTTTTCACTGTTCACCTACCCACCAGAATGTAAGCTCCAAGGCAGCAGTGATTTTGTCCATTTTGTCCACTGATAGGCCATATGCCAGAAATAGCGCCTCATCTATAGTAGATGCTCAATATACATTTGTTGAACAAATGAATTAAGGACAAAATGTTAAATGACTGAATCATGTCTGAAATCCTGTAAGTAATACAGGGAAAATTCTCTTCATTTTGTAGATGAGAAAAAAGAAGCTACAGAATTTAAATGACATTCCTTTGTGGTAAATACACTAAACCGGAAGCCAAATCCAGACTTCCTGACTCCTAAATTCAGTAAATCCACTTTTCATTAATGCGTCCCGGGCATCAGATCGTTACCGCTTCTGCACGTGCATGCACATGCACACAGAGCTGTTAGCCTAAACTCAGGCTTGTTTTCCCTGCCTATGATTGGCATTTGCTTATATGACAGGAGAATAATTTCATAAAATGAAAATACCTATAATCCCATCAGAGAAAAACCATTTACCATTTTAGATTATCAGAGTATCTTTACAGACTTCTATGTACATGTATAAATTTGAGCTGACTAATTTTATACGTGTTTTATAAACTTTTCACTTAACCATATATAACAGACATCTTTCATGTAAATAAAGTTCTGCATCTACATTTTAATGTCTGCATAATTCTTCGCTACGCGGATATAACATAATCCGTGTGCACAGCTCTTCACTGAAGAATGTCTGAGTCGTCTGCAGTTTGCTTCCTTCCATGAACAACTACACAGGATATTCTTGCACATATGACAGTATAATGTGGGGTTTTCATTTTTAAAAATTCAAGAAATGAAAGTGTAGCTGAAAGGGCAAGAATATTTTGCCTTTTAGTACATATTACCACATTATTCCCAAAAAGGTGATTCCAAGTTTATACTCACATCAGTGACATCCAGTAATAGTCATTTCCCCACACCAAGTATCACCGATTTCATATTTACCCATTTAATAGGTGAAAACTAGTCTCTCAGAGATGTTTTATGATTCACATGTTTATTGGCATGATCTTCTTCTTCGTAATGGTGTGTTTCTATGCCCCAAATCCACAGAAGTATGGGAGAGGGGCCCAGGACTCTGCTTTTTTTAACACACTCAGCAGATGATTCTCATAAACACTCAGATCTGAGAATCATCCCATATGCTAAGTGTTTATAGTGCTGAAGAGCTTACAAAAGGTTTGGCTCACTTTGTCTCCATAGGAAGATCCAAAGATACTTTCAGAAATTTAAAGGAAAAAAAGCTCAGAGAAGCTTAGTACCTTACCCAACATCACATAGCTAACAAAAGAAAGAATTCTTCATAACACTGCAGAACAAAGATAAGACATTCTTCAATTTCAAAAATCTTAAAATTACCCACCTTAACTTGGAGAATATTTGGTAATAAACCGTGTGACTTGAGTAACTCCTATTTACCCTTAGGCTTAAAACTCACCATGTATATTATATAATGTTTTTATGTTTCACACTGATATTTTTTAAAAAGAAACATTCTTACAGAGAAAACAAAGACTAAGTATGTGTGGGGAGTAAGGCACGGTCCAAAGCCCCCACTAACAGGTCATACAGTATTTGACTCATTCTGAAAGAGGAGGGTTCCCCATGGCCAGCTGACAAAGGCCACACCGAAGGCAACTCCGCTCACTGCAGCACAGCCATGTCTGGGGTGGAGCCGCAGTCCAGAAGGACAGCGAGGGTTTGGGAGCAAACAGACCTTTGCCATTTACTACCTGCAGCCTTTTATTAAATTCTTTGTATCACAGTTTCCTAACCTGTAAAATGAGAACAGTTCCAACCTCACCGAGTTTTATGACGATTTGTAAAAAAGGAAAAAGTAAGTAGGTAAAGTGCTGTGTGCCCGGTAGGTACCTAGTTATTCTGTTTTGTTTTGTTTTGTTTTTGTTTTTTCCAAAGATATGATTAAGAATTGGAGTTGTTTTTCCAAAAGACTGACTTAGTAACTTGGCAGAAACTGAATGCTTCCATATGATCTCATAGTATTTTGACAGCTTAACTAACTGTTCAGTGCACAATAGCGTAGCAAACTCTCAAGCAAAATAGGACCCACCAAAAAGACTATTCAACCATCCAAGGAAAGCTGGGTTATTGCTGATGATAGTGTAATGTACAGTTATCAGGGAAAAAAAACACCTTTGCAATACTCAAAATATTACCTGCACACGGAGTTTGATTTGGAGGGCATTCATACAAAAATAGAAAATTAACATTGCTTTCCTTTCCTGAGCAGATAAGCTTAAATGTTAAAGTAATGGGACATATGCACATATTAGTCACATGTTGTGTCACCAAATCTGGTGGGAAAATTGAAGGTTTTTTTAATAATTTGGTAAGTTCTTTCCTTCAGCACTACTCAATGTTTGGTAAAAGGTAAATTCTGAATACTAATGTTTAAGAAATAGTAGTTAGCATTTTCTTATATACTGAGGTGCTTTCTCCAAAATAACCCTGTATGCGAATATAGAGCCACCTATGTTTCTTGAAATGTAAAGATACAAGTCATACATTACGTTACCCCTTTAAATTTAAACAAGTTAAAATTAAAATGAATTTATACAAAAAGAATGAATTATTTCTTAATTTCATATAATTCAAAATTAAGTTTTTCATTATCTATTATGTTTCCAAACTCAGTAGTAGATCCAACTTTTCAATTCTGGACTTTGTAGTTCGACTTTCATGTGTGTTTACGTGGACTCTATATAATGTTTATGCAGGTCATTAAGTGTAATCATATGGAAGCTGGAAATAGCAAAAGAGGCTACTTCTCTTTTTAAAGGATTCAAAAATTTTTCACCATATTTTTAGCTAAAGTGCCTAAGGAAATATGGAGTGATCTGTGAGTCCTCAGGGAGTGGCAGTCTTTTTACATCAAGAGGCCTTCCTGCGTAGGGCAATAAAAATACATTACAAAATGCTTGTTGAATAAATGAATCCCACATTCTTCAAATACTAGTGCTTTCGATGGATGAAATGTAAAATATGTCACATAGGTCTTAGACTTCTTAACACCGAGCACATCATCGGTTGTCTGTGTCATACGCTCCAAAATAAGACGGATAATTCTGACTGGAAGACAAGCCACTGCCATCACCATTCACATTGGCTTTGTTTTTCATGGAGCTGGCTGCGAATCTGACTAAACAGGCTCCAGTCCAGTCAACTGATTACATCAGCATGTCCACAGATAAAAACCACCTGAGCCTTCCTTTGCCAGTTAGCACAAATATTGAACTGAAATTCGTCTGAAACAAAAAGAGAAGCTGATTTCAAAGAACAAATCAATATTAAAGATTCTTATCTGGATGCTATTTCAAAGGACATAATGCAGGTAATATCTCTGTGGGCTGGTGAATTTTAATACTGACCCAGAAGGCTGACTCACAATACCTTGATCACGGGAGTGTTCTGCAGTTTCACTGATTAATATTTGTAAAATGTCGAAGTGCAAATCCTAATACTTATGATACAAATAGGAAAATATTTATACCAAGGTTAGCACTTGCTATTTTAATTCAACCCACAATTCACTAAAAATAAATACGCACACACCAGTAGAATGCAGTTTACAAATACAAGACTTTCGTAACACTGAATTTAGATACATTTGTAAATAAAACTTGAACATTTCTTCATGAGAGCTACTATTATGTAAATCAATTTTCCAGTTTTCAAACCTTGTCAAAAAATTGTAGAATCAATTTGTTTTACACAATACACTTGTAAACATGGAGGGGCTGTTCATGTAAAATAAGAATTTACCCTTTAGGGTCTTACTCATACAGACCTGAAATTCTGACCTTAATAATCCCATGAATGCATCTGTCATCATAGCTAGCAAAGCACTGTGTGTTCTACAGAAGTTATTAACCCACATGATTAATCTTATAAAAGTTATAATGCTGCATAGACATGTATTATCCCCATTTTTCAGAAAAGGCAATGTGATCATAAGTAAATTGCCCACAGTTACCCAGAAAGCAAGTAGCAGAAACAGGATTCAACTCAGGCTCATCCTCTTAACCATTCCCTTAAAGAGTTCATAGTGAGAGCCACGGTTAATTAAAAAAATACTTGGTTTTGGAAAGGGAAAAAGAAAAACCTTTACAATAACCCCACTATAACATAGTTTAAAAAGTAAAGCATAAAAAGTCCACTAAATCTATGACTTTTCAATTCCAAATTTATCATTTAATCAACTTACATTCTATCCATAGTAACATGAAAATGTCACACTATTTCACTCAACAATATTACCTTCTAGTTATAAACGTTGCCGGGCCATTTTCAGAAATACTCAAGCCATTTTCCTTTTGATCCCTGCAACAACAAACCCTGAAACAACAGGTACCGCTATCCCAGTTGGAGGAGACATTGTCAGCAGACTGTGAGGATCCCAAAGCTGTTTGAGTATGTATCTCCAGTGCTGAGAACTGAGGTTGGTACACATAAGTGCCAGACGGCAACCTTGCCCCCGCCACGTGGCTTAGTTTGTAGGAGCGTCTTCTGGACACACCAAGGCTGTGGGTTTTATCTCTGGTCAGGCGCAAACAAGAAGCAACCAATGAATGCACAAAAAGTGGAACAAATCGATGTTTCTCTCTCTCTCTCTACAAATATCAATAAATGGTCTTAAAGCCATTAAATGTCAAGTTTTCTTAATTAAAAAAATTACCAAAACATAAAGGATAATAACCTAAGTCTTCTATCGTAAGTTCTCATTCTCTTTCCCACCGTCATTTTGTCACTCTTCCCACGGGGCGCAAAGCATGACTTAGAGCAAGATGCACTGGAATTAGGATTTATTCATTTCTATGGTGAGAAACTCATTTAAAGTGCATTGTGTTTACTGGAAGAAATGCAGAAAATCATTTCTATCAATAATATGGCTCATGAGAAGAGTACACTGCCTTCTAAAAGTAAGGCCAATACAGTAAGGTTAAAGCATCAAATGAACAGTTGTTCAGCTGCAGCTGTCACTTCCTTTAGAAGGTACTTTTGAGGATGGGTTGTTAAATGTTAGAGTTTTTTACTGACCCTCAGAGGAGGGACTGAAAATTTCCTCCATGGGTGCTCCAAAGCTGGAATGAGAGGCTGTTCTCAAAGTGCTCAGCACACAGCCCTGGTCCATAGAAGTTTACTCGGTCATTTCAAGTAAATCTAATTCAAAATGACAAAATAAAGCCTGTACCCACAGATGTCCTAATTCTCACATGACCCTGCTTTCCAACCATAATTTTACATTACTTGTTCATTATTTTATTTTTTGAAGTATTGAAAAATTTTAATGAAAAAATGATTCCTTATTCTGTTTTAGTGAGGTCAGACCTTTTCTCATATACATATTTATTTATTTTTTAAGTATTTTCATTGATTATGCTATTAGTTTTTTCAATTTTCCCCCTTTAACCCCCTCCACCCTGTCCCCCCAACCCTCCAACATCCCCCCACCTTAGTTCATGTCCCTGGGTTGTACATATAAATTCTTTGAGTCCTGTTTCCCATACCATTTTTTATCTCTCCCTGCCTACTGTATGCCTATTAAACATGCTTCTTCTTCCCTGTACCTTTTCCCCCCATTCCTCCCCTCCCCCTCCCCACTGAAATCCCTCCATGTGATGTCCATTTCTCTGATTCTGTTCCTGTTCTGGTCATTTGCTTAGTTTTTGTTTTCATTATTTTTCTTTTTTACGTTCATTTATTGATAATTACGAGTTTATTATTTTACTGTTCATATTTCTGATCTTCTTTTTCTTAGATAAGTCCCTTTACTGTTTCATATAATAATGGCTTGGTGATGATGAACTCCTTTAACTTGACCTTATCTGGGAAGCACTTTATCCTCCCTTCCATTCTAAATGATAGCTTTGCTGGAAAGAATAATCTTGGATGTAGGTCCTAGCCTTTCATGACTTGGAATACTTCTTTCCAGCCTTTTTGCCTGCAAGTTTTCTTTTGAGAAATCAGCTGATAGTCTAATGGGAACTCCTTTGTAGGTAACTGTCTCCTTTTCTGTTGCTGCTTTTAGGATTCTCTCCTTATCTTTAATCTTGGGTAACTTAATGATGGTGTGCTTTGGTGCGTTCCTCTTTGGGTCCAACTTCTTTGGGACTCTCTGAGCTTCCTGGACTTCCTGGAAGTCTATTTCCTTTGCCACACTGGGGAAGTTTTCCTTCATTATTGTTCAAATAAGTTTTCAATTTCTTGCTGTTGTTCTCCTTCCGGCATCCCTATGATTCAGATACTGGAACGTTTCAAGTTGTCCCAGAGGTTCCTAAGCCTCTCTCCATTTTTTTTTAATTCTTGTTTCTTCCTTTTCTTCTGGATGGATGTTTATTTCTTTCTTTTGGTCCAAATAGTTGCTTTGAGTCCTGGTTTCCTTCCTGTCACTGTTGGTTCCCTGAATATTTTGCTTTATTTCACTCTGGGTATCTTTCATTTGTTTTCTCATTTTTCGACCAA
The DNA here is from genome assembly GCF_022682495.2 of Desmodus rotundus. Lineage (NCBI taxonomy): Eukaryota > Metazoa > Chordata > Mammalia > Chiroptera > Phyllostomidae > Desmodus > Desmodus rotundus. Next base: position 57,095,244 of record NC_071393.1, on the reverse strand, counting down.
ATTCAATCAGATCAGTGAGCATTTTAATTACCAGGGCTTTAAATTCTCCATTAAATAGGTTGGCGATCTCCTCCCTTAGTTTTCTTTCTGAGGCTTTGCTCTGTTCTTTAATTTGGGACATATTTCTTTGTCTTGGCACAGCTGATATGTTGTAAGGGGAGGGTCTTAGGTATTCCCCGGGCACAGTAACCCTCCGTGATGTGCTGTAGCGCTGCCTGTAGGGGAGGGGACAGAGAGGGAACAATACAGCTCACCTGCTCGTCTAGTGCACTTTCCAAGGGACTCTCACGTGAGACTGGGAGCTTCTTCCACTAGGGAGGGGAGGCCCCATAGTCTACAGTCAGCTCTGAGTCTCAGTTTCCCCTTAAGTCAGCCTCTCCCATGCATCCCCCAAGCTAGGCAGCCAGCCCCACCCCCAAGGCTGCCACATCATGGCAGTTTTTCTGAGCTAGCCAAGGCAGTCTGCCCCCTTACCAGTCTGGTTGTTCTGGTTGATTTTTTCTTTAATTCCTTGGTTGTCAGAGTTCCATGCAGTTTGATTTTCTGGCACTTTTGGTTGTTTATTGATTTTAGATTGGTTGTTATCCTCCTTTTGGTTGTGCAAGGAAGCGAAGGGTTTCTACCTACACCTCCATCTTGGCTGGAACTCTCTCATATACCATATTTAATTTTTTTAAGTGTTTGCATCTTTTCCTTATTACTTTTATAATGAAGCATACTGTAAGAAATTTAGCAAGGTAAAAAAATAATAATAAAATTATCTGTCTTACCCAAAGCAGAGACAATCACTGTTAGGAGTTTTGTTAATTTGTTTATATTTTATGTTAAAAGGGAAAAAGAAAATCAAGGATAAGGACAAAAAGGAAGAAGGAACAAACTTTAAAATCCATGTCATAAGGGCTTATACACCTGTTCTTTGAGACCCAAATTTGGCTCTAACATTTAGGGCAGTCAAAACAAGATGCCAAAATTTCACACTTCATACTGTCAGTGAGATAAAAAGCATAGCAATGGTCAAGAGAGGAACAACTGTTCTTGGAATTAAAACTTAACAGGAAACTTTTCCCCTGCTTCCTCATAAAGAAGATGGCACATCGAGGATGCGGAGAGAAGGGAATCCTCGTGTACCACTGGTGGGACTGTAACTGTCGAAGCCACTTTGGAAAATAGTACGGCAGTTCCTCAAAAAATTAAAAATAGAACTACTATATGAGCCAGCAACTCTACTTCTGGGTGTTTATGCAAAGAAATCCAAACACTAATTCGAAATGATATATGCATTCCTATGTTCACTGCAGCATTATTTACAATAGTTAAGATATGGAAGCAGCCTAAGTGCCCATCAATAAACAAACAGATAAAGAAGATGTGGTACATACATATAATGGAGTATTATTACTCAGCCATAAAAAAGAATGAAATCTTGCCATTTGTAACACCATGGATGGACCTAGAGGGTATTATGCTAAGTGAAATTAAGTCAGACAGAGGAAGACAAATACAATATGATTTCACCTATATTTGGAATCTAAGGAACAAAATTAATGAACAAATAAAAGAGAAACAAACTCATAGGTACAAAGAACAAATTGATGGTTTCCATTTGGGAGGGGGGTTAGGGAAGTGAGTGAATAAGGTGAAGAGATTACAATATACAAATTACCAGTTATAAAAACAGTCATGGGGATGTAAAGTACAGCATATGGAATAGAGTCAATAGTACTTTAATAACTACGTATGGTACCAGACAGGTATCAGACTTATCGGGGTGGTCACCTTGTAAGTTAGATAATGTCTAATCACTATGTTGTATACCTGAAACTAACATAATGTTGAATGTCAACTGTAACTAAATTTTTTTGAATTTTTAAGACGACTGTATATTATAATGGACAATGCATTTACCTTAGAGCTGAGTTTTATAAAATAATAATGTCTAATCAACCTGGAAATGGTTTAATGATATCACCACAAGTAATTCTGCATTTCACTAATGCACTCCCTTTCAGCACACAACTCTTTAACATACCTTGAGTCAGGTGTGTACTTTAAAAGGTCCGGGAGAATGAACAATGTATATGTCCTTCCAGCAATTCCTCTGGAATCGAGGTACTACTCAATTTAGGTACATGAGATACTACTAAGTAGCAAGCACCAGTCTAACACCTGGGGTTTTTCTTGTTGCTAGTTGAACAGAGAACCACTTGTTCTAACAGACAATAAAATGTAAGGAGCTTCACAAAGCGGAGCACCTAAATAAATGCAAGGCATCCCCTCCTCAGAGAGCGTACTATTGCAAACCAGAATTCATTCTGAAGATTCTCCAGACCTTAAAATATATGTATTAAAAATAAATCTTAGTATTTAGTTTCAAAATAATATAGAGATAGGAGGATGAAGGAGTAATGACTGGGGAACAAGAAATTAAATTTTAATGAAACAAGACTGGTTATATTTTGATATTTACCGAACCCGGGTGATGAGTATATGAAGTCCGAAATTAAAAAGTGAAAATAAAAATCCAAAGATGTATCCAAAGAAAGCTTAATATTGTATTGCACTAGTCTTAATGTACCCTGTAAGATCATTTATTTGTGAGGACACATGAAACTTAAAGTAAATATGCATGTACATTTAAATTATAATTATATATGTTCCTATAAATACATATATATTTTACTTATAAAAACACACACACATACATATGAGTGGTTCTTTTAAACCAATTACAAGCTTGAAACATTTGTCAACATAATAACATTAGACTCAAAAAAGCTTATAGGTATCCATCTTTGTGGCAATAATTAACAAAGCCTCAAGTGTGGGCTTCTCCTAATTTCAAAAAATAAAATTTATCTATTTATAAAAGAATACTTTCTTTGTGTTCTCTGTAACAGGCATCTGGCTCATTTGAAAGTACTATCAAATGATTAAGAAACATGCCAAAGGGACAGGGGGCCATCATTTTTAAGATTTATTAATCTACCTGGAAGTGTTTCAGTTGTTTTCTATATGTAGTCTGATGGTTAAATTCATAATCTCTGGAGGCTTGATGCCAAAATTTAAATCCCAACTCTGTCACTGCCTATGTAATCCTGGACAATTCTTCCCGTGCCCCAATTTCCTCATCTTAAAATGAGTATAAAAGTAGTTATCTACCCCTTGGTAAATGAGTTTGCCTAGGTAGGCCCTTTAAAAGAGTAGCGTAGCAATGGCTGATAAATGGTACCTATACTAAGGATAATAATTTTCATAATAGCAATTGCTATTATTAGTTCAGCCTTTCAGAAGTTGACACCTACTTCTTAGGCCAATGGTTCCTACTGAACAGGTTCTGACAGCGCTTAAATGATCAAGGCTATATGCTGATTTCAAATAAGTTAGCTCACAACTGACTCTTGTTCATGGACAGAAAGGCCAAGGTGAGACTAATAAGACCTGAAAGCAATTTGGTATTGTTGCTGGTTAAAAGAGGTAGTACAAACCTGGGTTTTGCCCTGGATGGTGTGGATCAGCTAGTTGGAACAGGGTCCTGTGGACCAAGGGGTTGTGGGTTTGAGTCCTGGTCAGGGCACATGTCTCAGTTTTGGGCTGGTCCCTGGTCAAGGTGCAAACAAGGAACAAAAGATCTATTCTCCTCTCTCACATCTGTGTTTCTCTCCCTCTCTCTCTCCCTCCCTTCCCCTCTCTCTAAGATCAATAAGCATGTCCTGGTGTGAGTATTAAAAAAGAAGAAAAGTATTAGTATAAGAGCAGTACCTAAATCCTCACTGCAACTAGTGTAAAATCATTGGCCTAAAATGCCCAAATTTAGGTATTTATTTGGAAATCGGTTTGGTCAAAAGGCCCATAAATCAATAATTTGTGGAGAACACATGGTCACTTTTTTTAAGACAGTTTATTGTACTTTGGGTCTGCCAGACAGGGATGGTGCTTCCTACGCTGATTTCCAGGGGCACAGCCACAATGGCTGTGTGACAGGAACCCCCACAGAATGAAAGACCACAATTTCAAGAGACTCAGAGAGAAAATTCTTAGAGGGAAAAGGCAGGAAGCTCACTCCCCACTGTCAAAGTGCTGTCACTGGGCCTATTTCCTAAAATTTGACCAAGTTTCCTTCCAGGGACTCTAGTCTTCCAGATCCCTACAACCCCAAGGAATTTCGGAGGGGAGGGGGGCTATGGTCCATAATCCAAGTGGAATGTTTTTTGTATATCAACAGTCCTCCTCTTCAAATGCCTGGATAAAAGATATATCTGATGTCTTTAAACAATGATTTGCCAGTGGAGAAAGCAGATTCCATTGTGAAAAACCAAGTTGAGATAACTCCTGTTCTTGCCAGCTTTCAAGTTCTTCGTAAAATCTTTCCAGGAAAGATCAGTACCATCCTTGTAAATAAGTAGCCTAGAAGCAGGATAGTCTCAAACACGGCTACAAAATTGCTACTCTTCCACCTCCATGAATGAGTGATACGTGATCCGTCTTCTCCTGGGTTAGAACCCAGGGCTGGGAGGAGCCCTACCCAGGCATGACTTGCAGAGGTTACATATCCTTCTGGCTTACAACATGCAACTGCCCAAAATAAAATGGTAATGAACTTGCGAGATCACAGATTCCTCATCCAAGAACTAGATGTTATGTTAAAAAGCAACAGGGTTGCAGAAAATCAAACCCTGAGTTTCCAGGTGGGAAATGATACCCACCCAGTGGGTTTTTGACTGGAGAAACTCAACTAAGTATCTATGAGACATTTAAGAATGTCTGAGAAGGCTCAGAACTGCATGAGAAAGTAAATTATGAAGGAAAAAAGATACAAACAGTGAGGCAGAAAATTTGAAACATATGAAGTGTAAATCTGGGTTGTCAAAGAGCTAAAATTATAAAGAGGAAAAAAAAAGAATTAGGAAAAGACTTTAAAATTACAGAAAATAAGATAAGAAACACACACATAGTTATACAATTTAAACTGCCATCTAATATACAATAACTAAGTATTGAAAGTATGAATAAAAATGATTTTCAAAAATAAGTATAATATTAAATCATTTAAAAGCTGAAATCTAACTTAAATATAAAATGGTAATTTACATGCAAGAAAAAAATAAAAAATTAAAGTAACTGAGGTTAAGAATGGGCAGGAAACAAAGGAAAGGTCAATGTTTTTAAACTAACTCTACTGACTCACATCCAAGCAACCAAAAACAAACAAACAAACAATAAAGAAAAAAAACAGCAAAGGACTTCCAGCTAATATTGGTTGAGTTTGTATTATTTTCTGATTTTTTCCCCCAAAGACCTCATTCTTTCCTCTCCATCACCACTATATTTTATATGTCAGACTTTTTATTATTTCCATAATTACGCTCTTAAAATCTACAGGTAAATTAGGCTGAGATTTGACAAGTAAAACAATGAAGTGTCTTTCATAATATTTCAGTGAGTTACCGACTAACAACCACAAAAGACTCCTTCTGTTCCAAAGACTCAATTCAATTCAACACATATTTATTCAGGCCCTATCATAAAACGTTTTCAGGAAGGAAGGCTTTCGCTTTGGCTGGCTTTAAATCCTTGGCCCAGTTAAGATGAGAGAAATGGCAATTTCTAAGAGACTCCAATCCCAGGGTTTTATGTTTATTTGTTTCCTCAAATAACAGTCCAACATTCTCCCTAAGAACATCTTACCCCCAAAACAATTCTAATTCACTTTTTAAAAAGCAATTATTTGAATACTAGTTATGGATCAAAGGTAGAAATGAGGACTTCCTAGAAAGCAAATAGCCCAGATACAGCAAAAGACTGAATCTGCACACGGATTGACCACACAGTTCTGCTTCTAGAAATTTAACCAGTAAATAATGGGACAAATCATTTGTTCAAATCATCAGTGCCAGACACTGTTCTACATACCTGCAATGTAACAGGGAAAAAAGAGGCCAAGACTACTGCCAGTATCAGAGCTTACACACTTCAGTGACTCAGTCTTCCGTAGTCCACCCAGTAAAGATGGTCCTGAGCCTTTGTACATCAAAGTTTTCTCAATCAAAATATATTTTAAATTAATAAAAACAGCTCTACAATATTCAATAAGCAACGTAACTGCTTCTTTTGCAAAAGAAAGGACTTAGAGGGGAAAGTGGACATGTCAAAGCAGACATTCATACGTATGTCTTTAAAAACTTATTTTCATTATACTTCCGGTTTCCACAGAACATTATAGAAAACTGAGTAAAAACAAACTATGCTGAAATTTTACTTTTAATAAGCTATTCTACAGAATTTTCTTAAATATTAATAGGAATGCTGTGTTTTCCAAACTGCTTTTTAAAAAATCAAAGTGAATTTGACCCTTTGGTTCACAGGCTGGCATCAATCCACTGAGCCACACCAGCCAGGGCAAAGTGAATTTGAATACAAAGAGAAAATATCAAGCTAGTTCTTATGAAAGAAAAGCAAGAAAATGGAAAGTGTTAATCATTTTTAAAGGTTCTGTTTGCTCACTATGAATTTCCTAGATATGCCCTTTCATATGTCATCTACCCACCAAGGGAGTTAGTGTTGGCTATTACATGTAACAGTTTATTCCTCATCTTGCTGCCTGCTTCACTTCATTTTTTTTAAATAAAGAACAGAAAAAAACAAAATCCTACCCATTTGTACTTTGCAAATTGATAAAAACAAAGAATCACTATAATTCTCAAAAAATCCTATAATCTAAAAATTAATCTTAGGAATATCAACAGACGATATCAAAACATTAGGTTGGCCAAAAAGTCTGTTTCGGTTTTTTCTGTAAAACAGAAGACACATTTTTCATTATCACTAATAACTTTATTGATTTGGATATTTTGGGTATGTCATCTGTCTCCTGTGTGGTGTAATGTTAATTGTTCTTAATTAATATCTTGATTTGATTGCTATCAACTTCAGCTGGTCTACTCGACCATGGAGCATCGTCCAGCGAGAAAACTCCAGCATGAAACTTCCCAAACCACTTTTGACATGTTCGATCAGTCACAGCACCTTCTCCATATGCTGCACAAACCTTTTTACTGTGTTGTTACCTTTCGTGAAATAATAAAGTATAATATGCCAAAAATGTTGCTTATTTCCTTCCATCTTCAATATTAAAATGGCTACACAAAAATTCACTGATTTTGATCGGTGTTTTTTAAATGCAGGTTGATACAATACAATCTTACACAATTGTTTTGAATGAAGTTAAAGACAACTAAGTCGTCTTATGGGAAAAAAACAGACAACCTTTTTTGCCAACCCAGTATTAAAAGAATATTAATTTTGGGAACAGAAAAGTTCAATATAAATATTATATATATAAGTGGGAAAAATCTGACAAGGCATATGCATAAAGATGTTTAAGAAAAAATAAAAGAATCCTAAATAGTCAAGAGTAAGGAACAACTTAATATTGTAATAAATCCCCATAACAATTCCATTCAGACATTAGAATGTGGCAGTTCTTTTATTTACGGGAGAAGTTACCAGGTTAGAAGAATTATCTTATGAGTGGTTAGAGACTGCCAACACGCAATCGCCTACTCAAAAATTCTGTAGCCTTAAGAGAAAAAAAGAATATGAAAATGCAGTATTCCATTAGGTTCAAAGGTCTTCAACATATATAGTAAAGGGATTAACCTATTTTAACAGCTTAATTCAAAATCCAATCAAATGATCAAGCCACTTAGGAATTTGAGACTTTTCCACACACAGAAGTAACACATAAACTGAATCCAGGGATGTGGGATACACGATTACTCCCTTTCTTGAAGTGACAGAATCGCTCACACAAATAGGTTCCATGGGCTCGGTCTACACTGCCAAGGGAATCGGAGCTTGCCCCAGCCAACAGCACTGGGGTTTCTGCAGACGGAATGGAGCCAAGAACACAACTACAAAGTTTACACAGGAAGGCAGCTCCACGAATTGTGTGGGATCACGTCATTATCTCATGGGTGGAAAAATATCTTTCAAGCACAGGAATATTTTAAATTAAATATAGAAAGTGTAAGAGAATCAAAACCATAATATTAATACTTTTGTGCATATGATATACATATAATTAACCAATTCATTTTGGCTTATGTATATGGCATTGGAACATTTAAGAGCTTAAACATGTTCTAACTGAATTCATGGGGGTGACATGAGTTAATAGAATTATACAGGTTTCAGGTGTACAATTTTGTAATATGTCATCTGTATATTGTATTGTGTGTTCACCATCCCAAGTCTCCTTCCATCACCATATACCCTCTTCTACCTTCCCCCACCCCCATTTCCTCTGGTAATTACCACACTGTTGTCCCTTTCTATGAGGGTTTTTTTCTTTGCTTAATCTCTTCACCTTTTTTCACCCAGCCACCAATCCCCTGCCTCTCTGACAGCTATGGGTCTGTTCTCTGTATCTATGAGTCTATTTCTATTTTGTTTGTTAGTTTATTTTATTTATTAGATTCCACATATAACTGAAATGATATGGTACCTGTCTTCCTCTGAATGGCTTTTTCACTTGGCATAATGTTCTCCAGGCCCATCCATGCTGTCACAAAAGGTGAGAGTCCCTTCTTTTCAAGGCTGAGTAGTAGTATTCCATATTTACATACTTATGTTTCATCTATTAGATGTATAAGAATTACATAATAACGTATAAAGGTTTATCAAGCAGGTTGTTGCAATTTTTAAAGGAAATCAAATATCTTAAATTTAGATATTTAATTTAAAATGATAGAAAGTGTCTAATTAATTTGGTTTGTAAAGGATACTAATAATTCGTCAAAGCTTCTTAAATGGAATTGTTACAATACGCTACACTTAAAAAATATAACTATAAGTTGTATCAAAAGATTAAAACTAATAACTGGACTTGTAACATTAATAATGTCAATATTAAATTCTAAAAACAAAGTAAATATCTGAAAAGCCCTTTCTTCACACAAAAATTACCCCAAGGGCACTGAACATTTTATATTTAAAAATAGACATAGACTCATAATATCAAGTGAAAAAAGCAAATAAAACAATATATGAGTTATGATAAGCATATTCATTCACTATAGAAAAAGAAAAAAGCCTGAGAAGATATTCACCAAAATATTAACTGTATTTAACTGAGTGGTGTGATGCACTTGGCAGCTTGTCTGAATTTCTCACCTTTTCTGCAGTAAACGTCACAAAGTAGTTTCCTACTAATGCTGTAACCAACTACCACAAACTCAGTAGCTTTAAAAAACACAAATGTATTCTCTTACAGTTCTGGAGATGAGAAGTCCAAAATTCATTTTACTGAACCAAAGTCAAGGTGTGGTTCCTTTTCCCAACCAAAGGAGAAATCATTTTTCTTGCCTTTTTCAGCTTCCAACTTTGACTCCATTGCTTACCTCAAGACCCCTTCCTCGCATCACTGCAACCAGTAGTTTCTGTTGTCACGGCTCTCTCACTACCACAAAGCTAACTCCTCCTGTTCCCTCTTACAAGAACCCCAGCATTCCTGGGCGCTTAGCCCATTTTCTCCATCTTCAGTCGGTAACAGGCAATCAAGTCCTTCTTATGCTGGGACTTTCTCCTGTTTTTCAGCTCATCTGTCTGACTTAACCCAAAAGACTCTGCACTTTTTTAAAATATATTTTATGGATTATGCTATTACAGTTGTGCCATTTCCCCCCTTTATTCCCCTCTGCCCTGCACCTCCCTCACATCAGCATCCCCCCCCCCTTATTCATGTCCATGGGTTGTACTTATATAAGTTCTTTGGCTTCTCCATTTCCTATACTATTCTTAACCTCTCCCTGTCTATGCTTCTTACCTACCACCTATGCTTCTTATTCCCTGTACCTTTCGCCCCCATTCTCCCCTCCCCATCCCTGCTGATAACCCTCCAAGTGAGAGTCTCCAGTTTCAAGGACTAGTGATTGCTTTGGGTCCAAACAGATAATCCAGGATAATCTTCCCATCTGAAAACCCTTAATTACTCTCACCTACAAAGCCTTTTTTCCCATAAGTAACATTCAGGAGTTCAAGGGATTAGGATATGGACATCTCTGAGGGTCATTATTCAGCATATCACATGTGGTAATTTCATAATTATTAAAATAAACAATTATTTAAGTGAAGTATACAAATTACAATTTTCTATGTGGGGACAATTCTAAACAGAAATGATTATACAAAATCAAGTTCCTTTTCAAATGGCTTCAGACCCACTGACTTGCATTATTTTTCAGGAGCCAGCACTTTCAACATTATAATTTCTGAACCTATAATTCTTAATATTACTTCAACAGCACATTCATCAACAGAAACCAAGTGTAGAGTAATACCTACCTATCACTCATAACTCATATATTTGAGTTACAACTCATGTATTTGTTTCATCCAGGCAATGCTTGTGAACATCTGCAAGAAAATACGAGCTGCAGCCTACACATTGTTATTGCGGGGCAATACAATTTCCAAAATGTATCATCCTTATTTGCCTACTTGTTTTTAAAATATAAAACAAGTTTTTAAGTAATCAGGGACATTTGTGTACAACTTCTCTTTTTTTTTGTAACCATGATATATTTTCTCCAGAGCAGAGAATACAACAAAGTACAAGTTTAAACTATGATAATGTTATCCTCATGCTGCATGTAATCCTGTGTTTTTTTATTTTGGGGTTGTTTTTTTTTGGCCTTTGTGGTGGTTGCCAAGGATGCTGAGGCTTCAAGGCTGCCCTTTCTGTTTACCTGTTTGAATTAATAAAGGTAGCATGAGCTACCAGAATAAGATAAAATTTTGGGCTACTTAATACAAAAAAAAAGTATCACAGTATCTTGATTTACATTGATTGGTTGGAAAAGTAGAACTAAAATTACTTTAGATATTACATTCAAAATGAGATCTAATTAGTTTATGAAATAATTCTAAATGCTGGATGTCTTCTCATCAGTAAGTTATACTGAAACTTTTGCTCAAAGAAGATAACATTCTAACCAAATAAAGGTTTTAATTTATTTTTATTTTTAGCTTACGACTCAAAGTACATGGTTACTTTTGCCAAACGCTGTATACAATCATGACTTTCTATGAAATAAACTCTAAATGTTTTGTTTTTATCTTTCAGTGTACAAGAATTTTTGGCCAAAAAGGTAGTATCTGCCCTCAAGTTTTCCTTTTGTTTTTTAACTTAAAACTTCATAATTTTTATCATTGAACAATTAAAAAATTCCAGGACAATGTTTATAAACTGGGAATCTCCTAGACAAGTAGGCATATGGTCACTCTGTTTAGTGTATTATTAGCTCAACTCCACTCCATTAGTTCACTGTTAGTATGTTCACTTTTGCTCCCTATTCTTCCCAAAGAATTGAAAAAAGCAAAGATTATGCAAGATCTAGTTTTTTATTCTTTGAAAGTCTATGCAAACTATTGAATTTATTTAAATATTCTAGAGGTCTACATCCCACGTGACAACTCATTTTACATTAGCAGATGAAATTAACCATCTGTCACAGGGAAGGGGATAAAGCCTTCTGGTCTAAGAACTACTCAGAAACTAATAAATTATTTCTCAGCACTGGTCAATTGGTAAAGAGCTAGGTATGAGTGATCCACCTTACTACTCTTTGAACAAGTGATGCCCTGTGTCCAACTAGCTAAAAATGGGTTATATCACGAGAAGGCTTACTTAAAGCACAGTACTTGACTAGTAGACATCTAGTAAATTCAGACTTTTAGTGCAGCTGGCTACGTCTGCTGCCTTTTTGTTAGCCAAGAGACTATCAATGAATCATGTGTCAAAAATGAATTCACTATGTAACTTGAGAACTATTAAAGCTGGAAAAGTTCCAAATATATCAAAAAGAGGCAATATTTCAAGTACCTTTTTAGGCCATTAGGAATGAATAATTACTATATGCTTCCTAATAGTCATTCAGTGTTAGAACCCTTAGAATTGAATTCAATGATAGGATATACATTAGATCGAATGGAATTATTGATATACTATAGACCCAATCATGTCATCTACCTATATATACAACATATATAAGGAGACATTTTTGTAAAACCTAAAGATAAAACAATTACTGGACAATGGAAGAGCTGGTCTTTGCCCTGCACACGGTCACTACAAAGGAACGCAAGGCAGTTCGCAATTCAGATTGGCTAGCACTACTGAAATGGGAAGAAAGCCCTATCAGGCCTGTGACTGACCGTGCACAAGTGGGAGTAAATTTACCTTAGGGTGGATACATTCATAATCGACCAAAAATAAACTAACAAATCACAAATACATAAAATGGGAAAAAAGAGAAAACAGATTTGCAAAGCATGATCTTTCACATACTGACAATCCAAATACTTCTCAAATGAAAAGCAAGTGCTGCACCGCACTTTTCCTAAGAACCCTCAGATATTTTCTCAGAGTCGACGTACTATTCAAGAAGAAATGACTCACTGATTTACAACGATAACTAAGATTCTTCATAGCCACTAGTCTTGAGCCACACTGATGAACCACGCATGGCCTTACCATAATCACTTCCGAAAAACACCCCTGTGTCCACATCTCATTGGAAGGAAGTGTTGTGAACCAATCTAGGCCAATTTAATCACACAAATTAACTCCTTTGGATACAGAACCGTGGTGTCTGGAAGTATATTTTTTTACCAGTTCATTTTTCATTGTATTTTTTCCATTTCAATGTATCCCCCTTCTGCCCTCTTCCACCTCCACTCGCCCCCCTCCCCACAACAATCCCTGCACTGTCGTCTGTGTCCATGAGTCCTTTTTCTTTTTTGCTCAATGAGTCCATCTCCCAACCTGGTGTCTGCAAATTTAAAGATGGGTGAGTACTGCCTATTCCCACATCTTTTTACCAGAGTACAATGAAAGCAAATTTCAAATCAAATTCTGCTACACAAATACTTATTTTAAAAAATTAACAAACACATTATAGTTCATAGGACACCTCCAGGGTGAGGCATGTCTCTAAAACACTGTAGGCAGTCATATATCTCCAACGGCACTAACGCCCCCAATGAGAGTCCACTTCTAACGTTTCTTCCTGAAGCATCAGCACCTGGAGTAGGTACCTCACCACCAATAAAAGAAGCCTTGAAGTGGTGGCCTCCGAAGTGGCTAGAATTCTAGCTGATCACAGAGTAGGATGTGAATTCCAGATGAGGTAAGCCTTCCAGACTAAGATATCATTTAAACTAACATAAAAATAACATCACACGGTCAAAGCTGAAGTATTTTTATGTAAATTTCAGTCAACATAACAGGAAGTTTGATATCCCCGCCTCCACAATCTACTAATTCCTAACTCCCTACACAGATCTAGGGTCATTCCAGTCCCCCCTGGCTTTAGGATTAGGTATAGTGAAGTGACTAAAGAATTGGGAGTATGCTTTTTACTTAGTAGCTGTGTGATTTGAGGTAATGATTTAACCTCTCTGACCCTTAGTTTCCTCATCCTAAAAACAGAGAGAAAATGACTACCACAAAGGGCTATTTGTGAAAATCAGACATGACAAAGGAGAAGAAGTAGCGATACAGACAGACACACAGACTAAATGACACTGGGAAGGTTTTTTTTTTTCCTGGAGGCTCCAGTCTGCAGGCCATTGTAACTGTGAGGCCCTGGAACCTCGTGGCCCACAGCCCAATGTGCTCCACCTTTGTGGAATCTTGGTGGAGTGCTCTTTGAGCCTCTTATCTGTGACATCCTGAAAACTTCCTAACAGGACTACTCCGCTTGGACAAAGCCACCCGCTAGAGCTCTCCCCACTGCTATTCATAAGTTACCTAGTGGGGCCATCTTGCTAACTCAATCACGGGAGGACTCGGAGCTTCAGTCTCTGCTTTTTTCTGCCCACAGGCGCCACTAGTCTCAAGATCCTACAGGTCTTGCCTACTCTTGCCTGTCAGGTCTGTTCACCACCACTGACTCAATACCATCAACAAAGCTGTAGAGCTCCCTGTCCTGCTCTCACCATTCCTCCCACTCTCACCACTTTTGACAATGGTAAAAGCTACAGCTGTTTGCCCCACAGCCCTGCTTGACCTCCAGTGTTACATTCTGATGGGCTGGCTGCACTAACCAATCACTAAATTAAATTACAACTCTGTTGGTCACCCACCTTCTCAGCTGCAGCTTTCCATATCGGGGATACAGACAAAGCCTTTTAAAGATGATGAGTGACTGCAAAGACTCTAGGGATGATTCAGAACGGATAGTACATCTCACCTTTCTGGAAACTCAGGAATATTCTCCTGTCCTGCCCTAATAATTTCTTTCCTTGACCAAGAAATCACCCTTAGGCGTCTCCAATGGTTTCTATATAAGACACCAAATAAGGCATCTCTTATTCCCTACACCAGGTATCCTGAAGCTCTTCGTATGTCCCTCCCTGAAGGCTGGTCTTGATTTCCCGGCCCTCTCAGGAGGATGTAGCCACTTTGAAGTATTAGATCTACTCGGCTGTAAAAAAGAAGAAAATTTTACTATTTGCAACAGTATGGATGGACCTGGGGAACATTATACTAAGTGAAATATGCCCGTCAGAAAAAGACAAATACCGTATGACTTCACTCATATGTGGAATCCAATGAACTGATCTAACAAGCAACACAGAGACAGACTCACAGACGGAGAGTAGATGACAGCCATGCAGGGGAGGTTAGGGGCAGAGACTTGAGTAAAAAGGAAAAAGGACTCATGGATGTGAACAACAGTGTGGTGACTGCTCAGGAGGGTGGGGTATAAGGGGACTAATTGGTAATGGGAAAAAAATACAATAAAGATTAAATTAAAAAAAACAAAAAGAACTCCTGGCCCTACCCAGGAGCCCTTTAAGATGACCAGACTATGACCATTTCTCGATAACCTGAGGATTTGAGAGAGGGGGAAAAAACTGTTCATGTTTAATTAATTGAAAGGTTCAGAGAGTGTCATGAATATACTATTTGACCAACGACAGGTGGCTAATTTAATCAATTAAGTTTTCTGGAATATAATTCAAGTACCAGAACCAGAGAGAACTAAGTTCCTGGTTTTTCTCTGGCTATAGTTATCCATTAAAAACAAAGTAAAAATTCCATAATCATCCAGCAGTTACCCTATCATTAGTGTGACTGATTTAGACAAAGTAGGAAAAGGTTTTAATTTTCTGGTATGTATAATACTGACCATTTAAAATATTTCTTAATACTTTAATGGTTTAATCTTTATTAATGATTAATGAAAACTATGTTGCTTAAAAAGTCTAAATTTATATCAACATAAATCTAGCTGAATACATTTCAAGCAAAAAATTCTTAAATTCACATTATTTACAAAAAATACATAAAAAGCAAACTAATGGTATATGGATTTCATATTTGAATGAACTGCTGTTTTATTTGATGTACAAATATGTTTCTGTCTGTGACTTATTTTACCAATATGCAGATTTTTTTCCATCTCATTGTTCTGGGTTTTTTTTTTATTTCTTTTAAGGATTTTTATTTACTTAATTTTTTAGAGAGGAGAAGGACAAGGGAAAGAGAGGGAGGGAAACATCAATGTGTGGTTGCCTCTCACGTATCCCTCCACTGGGGACCTGGCGGGCAACCCAGGCTTGTGCCCCAGACTGGGAATCAAACTGGCAACCCTTTGATTCGCAGGCCGATATTCAACCACTTAGCCACACCAGCCAGGGCTCCATTCCATTGTTTTTGGAAAACAGACTCAGATATTTATTTCACATGTTTAATAATACTCTTTAATTGGATGTTAACTGTCCATTATTTGTGTGACAAACATTACAGCTGACCCTTGAACAACACAGGTTTGAACTGCCTGGGTCAACTTATACACAGCTTTCTTTTTTAAAATAAATACTGTAAATATATTTTCTTTCATCTGATAGTCTAAATATCATTTTTCTTTCCTCTAACTCACTTTATTGTAGGACTACAGTATATGATACATATAAGATTCAAAATATGTGTTAACCAACTATTTATGTTATCAGTAAGGCTTCTAGTCAACAGTAGGCCATGAGTAGTTCAGTTTGGGGGGAGTCAAAAGTTACACACGGATTTCCAACTGTGTGCGGGGTACTGCGAGGAACAGTGCCCTTAACGCCCACGTTGTTCCAGGGTCAACTGTATGCTGAAGCAAGCTTCAGCTGCGTTAAGGAATAACATTTCATAAGGATGCCACAGTCCCTCCAGCAATCTGAACCAATGAAAGGTACATATAAAATTTTTTCTTTTTTTATCAAAATAGTTAAACAAATTTCTTGCTAAAACAGCATTTCTTTTAGTAACAGGAAAATGTATAACATTATACTACAGTCCGCAGAGCCTTAGACTACCAATAGTACCAATTATCATGCATATTCATCATACCTTTTGATCATACTTTGTCTCATTCATACTTTCTATTCATTTTATGATATATATGTAAAAAAAGTGCTGCTGACAGTTAGGGAGAGAGGCATTCAGAAATTCTTGAAATTGTGCCTAAATCCAAGCAGTAAATTCAACAAATTCCTCATCAATCAGTGCTTTAGTCAGAATAGAAGCCATGAACCAGTAAAGAATGCATCCCTTTTTTTCCTTTTTACCAAAATAAGTTGGATAAAATTCCTGCATGTTTGTATGCTTAAAAATCTAATCTTTATATTTGCCAACATTGTATCAACTGTCTAGCTTTAGCCAGATAAAATCTTTTTGCAACTTTGGAAAAAACTTCTGTACAGGAACTGTAAATCTGGACAGGCATAACTGTGTCTCAATGTGAGGTATTTTACACCAAATCTTATCTTTATAGCTATACAAATTATATGACATTCCATAATAGCCATAGTGGCCATTTGATTAAAGCTTTGTATTTTTAAATCATCTGGTTTCTACATAAGACTAGAAAGAGTAAGAAAGAGCATAATGTGGGTTTCTCTGATAGCAAGTAACTTCAAGTGATGCTGTCATAATTGGTTTTTAATGGTACAAAAATATTTGGTTGACAATATCAGAGGAATTTCTGGAAGAAATTTCACTCTTGTAAATGGAAAAGAATTTTGAATATATGTGAGGAAAGTAACCATTTTCTCTGTATCTAAATTCTATCAATAGAAAAATAAAATTGATGCATTTTATCTTGTTTGTGTTTTTCTAACATATTACAACATTAAGGAAATTTAAAAAACTGAAACTCTCATTTTGAAAACCTCTCTAGCATAATGCTAGGGAAATTAAAAGGTGAGCACCATCTTTTAAAAAAAAACTACATTTTTACCTGTTTTCACATTTGGGCTGAGAGCTTCCAGATGAACCAAAGTGACTGCACAGGTCAGAGATCAAAAAGATTAGTTATCCCCAATACATAGAAACAACACAAACAGCAAACGAATATAAAAATAAAACAAAGAACTCTCATGTTATGATTGAACCCTGTGGAACTGCATTTCACCCACTTCTAATCCCATCTGAAACCAGTCCCATTATCTTGATTATTAGACTGGTTTCTTGGTATAGCTTGAGAACCTACTGAATGACTACAGTATAACATAGGCATGTACACACACGTTTCATGAATGATCTATTCCACCGTCCTCTAAAAGATGGATAAACTGCCCTGGCCAGGTAGCTCAGTTCAAGGGAGCGTCGACCCACACAGCCAAAAGGTTGCAGGTTCAATTCCAATTCTGGGCACATACCTAGGTTGCAGGTTCCATCCCCAGTCAGGACAGTAAGGGACACAACCGATCAATGTTTCTGTCTCACACCCATGTTTCTCTTTGTTTCTCTCTCTAAAACCAATAACCATATTCTTGGGGGAGGATTTCAAAAATATATATATTTAAGTGGATAAATAATTACTGATTGTAGCTGTCTAAAAGTTTTGTAAATGGGGCATGGGTTTCTATGAGAGGTAAGAGGTAGTGAGAAGATCTGGAAAAGACTTGTGATTGCCTTAGCCAAACCGCTAACTTCATCGTTCCCTAGCAAAATTGCCTCCCATCCCAGTATAACACCTCTGTATGTGCACAGCCAACTATGACATATTAGCTATTCATCAGCTATAACAATTTAGAGAACAATATTCTAGATGCCAGCATGATAGCCAAATAAGATCTCTGTTAAGCCATTTCCTCTTTATATCAAGAGCTGATTTGCAAAGGAACTTCTGACTTCAGTCTTGAGGACCAGATTTGAGAATCATTATGTCACTAAATGTTGCACCATTACCTATTTATTTCTTTCTTATTGTTAAATGTTTATTAAATGTTACTCTATCCTAATTTTTTTTCTATTCCCCCCTTTGCCCCCCTCCACCCAGCACCCTCCACTCCCTCAAGCAATCTTCACATCACTCATTATTCATGTCCATTGATCATGAGTATAAGATCTTCGGTCACTCCATTTCCTATGCTGTATTTTACATCCCCATGGCTATTCTGCAACTACCTATTTGTACTTCTTAATCTCCTCACCTCTTCACCCATTCTCCCACACCCCCTCCCATTTGGCAACCATCAAAATGGTCTCCTATTCTGCTACCAGTGATTCTGTCTCTGTTCTTGTTTGCTTAGTTTGTTCTTAGATTCAATTGTTGATAGATATGTGCAAATTTTGCAAATTTATGGTTCATAGTTTTAATCTTTTTCTTAAATTGGTTCCTTTAACATTTCATATAATAATGGTTTGGTAATGATGAACTCCTTTAGTTTTTTCTTATCTGGGAAGCTCTTTAGCTGTACCATTAACTATTTTAATTTCCCTTTTTTACCCAATGAAATAGCACTGGAATTACTTGCAACTGGAAAGAAATTAAATGAACTTGATAAAAATAACACAAAGTGATGAAGATCACTTTTATTATGTGTTTTTCATTTGGCAATAATCCAATTACTTCTTATGGAATTCTGAAAGGTTGAGATTTGAGAGGCAGATTCAAAATGCAACTACTCCTAAAATTGCTCTACTACAGAGGACAGAGTAAAGATACTGTCACTTGGGCCTTACAGCCACATTGCTTCTTGATACTATCATTTTAATTATGTATTGAGATAAGAATAAGATAAGAAAGTGCACAGTTCTTCTGTTAACCAGACAGCATGCTAGTCTGTAAAGTCTCAGAGTACCGATAATCCTATTCATTATGCCTCTAAGTACATTTAATGCTTTACACTTACTATTCTTTATCTTCAAAGTAATCTTAGATAAGTCACAACCACACATTCACAGGCTTACAAATGTGTTTGGATGATTTGGTAAGGTCATTAAAAAGTCATTCATGCATAAATTGACGAAGACCTACATACAATTACCTCACAAAAAAGTAATAATAATCAGCAAAATAAAGTTTTGAATCTCCTTTAATAGTTATGATAGGTGTCTGCTGACACCAAACCACACAGTCATCACGTATGGGGCAAGTTTTCAAACTTTATTAATAATTTCCATCCCCACACCTATCCCCACTACTACATACCCACCCACTGTAGCTCTCGCAGAAAATTCTTCCAAATTTATTTCATTCCTGGACCTAAAGGCCTAAATTAATTCATATACATGTCAAAGGAGCCAGTCACCCAACCCTTCCCAGCCCAAAGACTCTAAGGCTGAACGCCTTTAACTTCACAGGCTCGGAGGGTATTTTCCTTGGGAAAACTGTTAAATAGTATACAACTGTAAGAAACTGTTTCTAGTTCTGTGTACTGATAGAAAAATAATAAAGCATAGCTTCTCTTTTGGATTATGAGATATATAATGAGATCCCACTTTTTTGGCAGCTATATGTGGATAATTAGGTTTTTAAAAATATGTTTCAAAACACATTTAGAAGCTTAGGTAATATAACACATATATATGCATTATATACATACACATATATTATATATGTAACATAGGCATTACATATATACCATAATATAATCTTATTACACTACTAAGCTTGAAAACACATTAAAATTATAAATATACAGTCCTGTCTAGTGTAGCTCGTGGATTGAGTGCTGACCTTTGAACCAAAGGGTCACTGGTTCAATTCCCAGTTGGGGAGCATGCCTGGGTTGTGGGCCAGGTCCCCAGTTGGGGGCATGTGAGGGGCAACAACACGTTGATGTTTCTCTCCCTCTCTTTCTCCTTCCCTTCCCCTCTCTCTAAAAAAATAAATAAATAACATCTTTAAATTATAAATATACAGTATTAACATTACTTCAGAATCAATGAAAAAACAAATCCTATACTTTATCATTAAATCAGAACTCAATAGACACAATAATGACAAATACAAAATCTGAATAAAAATATACATCTAAGGCCCAAACACCATCATTAGCTTAAAAGAACTTTGTTCTCCCATGTATGCTGGACAAGTCAAGCAGCTAATTACTTTCAGCTTTCTCAATGTATGTAGCAGTAACATAGCTAAAATTAACAACAAATTTTTAAATGACACTACAACTGTTAAGAAAACAATTTACAATTAAGAAAATGAAACAACTACAAGCAGAGTAAAGCTGCTCTCAAAACAAGGCACTAACCGTGGTTATTCCTTTAGTGAGCGATCTGCAATAAAATCTTACCCTTTAGTTAGTTTCTTTGGTCAGATGTATGACTACAAAGAGAAACTATCGACATGCCAGGAGTCTTATTGATGTTATTACTCCATTTAAGTAAATTCAAAAAAGAAATATAAGCTGTCTTTCTATTAACTGCATCCCACATTCCTAAATTAGTACTGTTTATTTTTTTAAGTGTGTGTGTGGGAGCGGGGGGTGTAGAGATAGACAGTGAACTGTGAAACCAGACTAATGTCTCCCTTGTACTATACTGTTCCTTGCTTCAAAACACTTCCTTCTTAGCCCATATATTCAAGGTTCCTCTGATAATAGAAAGTAACAGTGTTTCAAAGTGAGGTCAATTACTGTTATTTTTTAAATAACAATAATCATGTACACTAAGAATACATTTTTTTATATACAACCAGCCTTCAAGGTTGCATGCTTGCAAAGTAAAGAATAAGTATAATATAAAAATAATGTTGGGCAAATACTTCCAAGAAAAAGGAATTAATTACATCTTACATATTCATACATTGTTACATACAAATCTATATGTAAATTTGTTACAGCAAAACTAGAATTTTCATCTGAACTTCAAGATAAAATAATTATTTAGTTATATAATTCAGTACATACTTGGTGTACAGTATACTTTTATATTTAAGAGTATTTGTGTTGACTTATCATCAAAATTTTCCAAGTTACAATCATATGTCTGCCACTTTTCAAATCTATATAAAGAAAAACTATAGTCTAAATTCTAAATAACAACAACAATAACTTAAAAATGTTTCTCAGGCACAAGGGCTCTCTTATTAAGCCCTGTACACCTCAGTGGCTCATCCTACAGAAAATGCCCAATGAATGTTGCTGAAATAAACTGAATTGTCAGCTAATACTTCCAAAGATTTAAGCTAGGCTGATCTTAGTATTTAGGGAACTCTCCAACATACATGAAAACCCTCTTAACACATCATAGAAGAGTGAACGCAGAGGACACTGCTGAGACCAACATGACTCCAGTCTGTCTAAACAGTAAATTGTAAATGATTTCAAACTCGCAGCGCTCTCCTAAAACATCCATTCCCCACATCTTCTTTCTCTCCCATCATTCTTCCTCACATTGCTGCCTTTAAAAAGTACTCCAAGAGAACTTGAAGTAAGGGACAAAGGACCACCTCTCTCTATCTTAACTCCACACTGACCGTCTCTGCAATTTCTACTGTCACAAAACAAAGAGTTTCCTGCCATCCTGTGACAGACCTTCAGCCCAGTTAGCCATGCTTCTCCCTGGTGACAATGTATCTCAAGACAGAGAGAAGACAGAGAGATGGAAAGAGTCCTGTCTGGATATACCATCCAGTAAATATTTACTTACAGTGTCCTGGATATTAATAACTCAAATCCAAATCTCTGGATCTCTCTCTCCCCTTGCCATAACCTTCACAAATAAAGTGCAAGTGAGATCTCACCTTGGCTATCCCAAGCAGTCAAACTTTTCAAACTCTTCTTTTAGAGACAGAAGAACTACTAAATATAAAAGACAGGGGTTCCCCTTTTAAGTCAGTCACCAGGGCCGATTATTTTCCCTTTCCAGTATTTCTCTGGCATGCCCACCTCACCCTACCCCCAGCTTTGGCTCGGGTCTCAATTAGCTCATGACTGAACTCCAGTTTTCTTCCTGCCATCACATTTTTGGCATTCTAGAACTTCTTCCACATCCATCTTTCAGCTGACCTTGGTTTGATATGTCTATATAGAAGATTACGAAGGCTTCCAGTAATTTGAGCTCCTTTTAATTTCGAGGCCTTTTCATAATAATACTTTCTCTAGAAATATCCTGGTCACTCGCCTCAGGCCTACTGTGCACCACAGGAGCCTATAGCCTCACTCCCTTTGCACCCATATCACTCCTTCCATATAACTTCTGTCTTGCTAGCTAATAAGACGACCCAGATTCAGAATTCACTCTCCATGCAACATCCCAATCCCAAACTTCTTGAACCATACCTGTTTCTCCCCATCCTAAACTGCATCAAGGGGTGTGTGTGTGTGTGTGTGTGTGTGTGTTAAAATGGACCAAGAACACCCTGTCCATATTAATTTGACCCAATCTGAATATCCCTATAATTCTATCATCTGCTTTAGAATTTAGGTAAGTTAAAATTCTATACAATTGCTCTAGCTTTGGGGGGTATTTTATTATATGTTGTTTATGTCCTTATGCCGTATTCTTTAATTTACTGGTTTGCACCCTGAGAGAGTTTGTTGTAGACTACAACTTCCATTAAGGGAAGGGTATCAGTGCCTAGGACAGTGCTCCTGCTCACCTGCTACATTCTTTTCGAAATATTGGGGATAAGGAGGACCCTGGCATGACTTATACCAAAATTAGACAAAATATGTGATTTACATGGAAGTTGCAAAAAAAATTAAATCGCGTGAAATATAAACTATCACTCCATACAATAAACAAATTCCCTGGCTCTCACTGCTACCTTAGCCTAGGCTTCAGAACTTTTACAACTTCATGGATTAGGGATTTTTCCCTGAGGCTTTTCCTAATATCCCTGTGTAGAGTGCCACAATATACAACACTCACGCTTAGCAAACTCCATTCCAAAAGTTTAAAGAAAGCATTCATGATTATTCAAGTGATATTTACAAAGCACGTAGCAGCCAGCCCTCCAGGGTGGAAATTCAGTACCTTTGCAGACCTGTCTCCACCCGCTAGACCCTGGCTGTTTACACTAAAAGGACTGGCGCCATGGTCCCCTCTCCTTTACACTCTTATCACCCCCTCCATGTAACATTCCTCCGGATGGCTACAGAAACAACCTGAAATTCAGAATTGCACTATTAACAGTGGTGGGCGGGCTGGGTCTCCTCCCCGGGTGGCCTGGCCCAGGATAATGGCCCTTTTTCCAACCTGCCTTTGATGGCCGCTGTCCAAAGTTCCACGCCAAAAACTTACGCGTACAGTCTCCCGGGTGCTCCAGCGCAGTACGCCCACCGTTTAAATGCCTGTGCTCCCACTCCCAATGTCCCACTATCAGTAACCCATGGATGAAAAGCAAGAAAGCTGCAACTTTCAGACTGTATGTTGAAAAATTTGCTCCCATGTTCACGTAGAGGTGGGTAGCTGTGGTCTAGTCAGTTGTTTTCACAGCTGGCCTAATCAATCATCCTCTTAAAAGCTTATTTGACAGGTGAGAAGTTCTTCATCTCCAGATTATTCCAGGAACTCCTCAGCATCAATCTGAGCTAAAGAGAGGCCTAAAGTGGAAGGGAGTGGTGCTGAAACGGTGCTAAGCGTGTCCCGGGGGTACTCTGGTGCAGGAAGGTGGATTCCAGTGCCAGGAATGTGCTGGACCAGGGGGAAGAGAGGGGAGAGCCGGGAAGTATTAAGGATAGAGAGAGGCGTGACAAGAAAGGAGCAATATACCTAGAAATGTCCCGAGAGGAATGGATATGGATAAGAGGATGCAGACTGGAGAGAAATCGGGAAATATAAGATGGGGCAAAGGAGAACTGGAGGAGTGCTGTGCCTCCGTTGCGGCCGTCCAACCTCGGCGGGTGCCAGTACTGTCCAAGAGCGCCGGCGAGGCCGGCTCGCGGCTCAGCCCTCGGACTGGGAGGGCGGGCTGCGCCCCCTGAGCGGCGGGAAGGGGCTGGGCTCCCAGCCGCGCGCCTTACCTTCTGGTCGACGATGGAGCAAGCCATCTCGCGGACGTGCGCCAGGCTGTAGTCCCCGGACGAGTCCTGTAGCAGCAGCACCGGCTCGCGGCTCAGGCCGATCTGCAGATGGAACGAGATCCCCCCGGCCGGGGCTGCGACGGGAGCCAGGAACGGCGCGGGCCCCGGCCCCGACCCCGGGACCAGCGCAGCGGCCGTGGCCGCCGCCGCCGCGGCCACGGGTAGCAACGGGCTGGGCGGCCGCAGAGCCGGAGGGGCGCTCATCGCTCGGCCGGGCGCGGGAAGGGCAGCCGAGGGCGGGGGCCGGCGGCTGAAAAGTTTTGCTGCAGCTGAGCCGGGAGCGTCCTTCTCCGAGAGCCGAGGCGGAAAATAAAAACTTTCCGGAAAAGTCCCCGCGCGGGGGGAGGACTAGAGGCTGAGGCTCTGGAGGGAAGAGGGAGGAGGGAAAATGGCCGAGGCGGGAGAATTGCGCTGCCGGGAGCGCGGGCGCCGCGCGAGGGAGGCGCCGCCGCGGAGCAGCAGCCGCCGCCGCGGGCTCGGAGGGACAGGGTTGCGGGTCAGCGCGGCCGGGGCGCCGGGGGGGCGGGGCAGGGGGCGTGAGGGGCGGGGCGGGGGAGCGGGGGGCGGGCGCTGCGCAGTCACGGCAGAGCGAGCGCGGGGGAGCGGCGGCAGTGCCCGCGGGGTGTTGGGTCGCAGCCTTGCCGCCGGCGGTTCCTGGGGCCTGAACTCCACTAGTCAGGGCAGGACCCAGCGCCCGGGCTCGAAGCCGCCTCCGCGAGTGCGGTTCGTCCCTCCCCGCGGGGACTCCTGTCTCCGCTAGCCCGGCCGTCCAACTGCGGACCGATGGGACGGAGAGCGCTTCCTGCGACCCGCCGCCCCTGGCCTCGCGCTCCCCGGTTCCCACAGACCCTACAGCCTCTTCCAAATGCCCAAGGGCTGGCACATCTGCTAGTAAGGTGATCTGTGATGGTATTATCCAGAATACCGAGCCCTGCAATTCCCTTGGGTGTTACCTTCGGAGTGTCAGGGGAGGATAAAAATAGGGTCCCAGGAAACCCACTTACATCCTGGCTCATTCTAGGAGCCCTGGGGTTTGTTGCCAGAGCGGGTAGGAAGCCAATCCACGGAAATGTATTTAAACCTGTCTCTACGGTTTTTGTCTCTTTGACACACCCTGATACCCACCTACTCCACCGCAACTCCTAAGGCACCAGGCATACACAGTGGCTGGATTCAGAAAACCTTTTAAAAGAAAAAAAAAAAAAAAAAAAGGCACTGTCTGCAAAACGTCAGGAGGACAATCTAATGCGGCCTCTTTCCTTTTACCTTTTCCTCTGTGTCTGGAGCGTCTAGTTCTGGAGTCTCAAAGACTGTTTTCTTTCTTCTGTCACTCTAAAGTCGGCTTTGTAGGAGTGGTGCCCCCAGCTCCGCCCAAAGCCACCACTATCAAAGTCGGGCACCATCCACTCTAATTATGATAATATTCCCTGTTGCTGTTGTTTGGAGGTGGTGGGGGAGTGGGGGCTGATTCCCAGACCTTGAAGATAAATTCTAATAATCTCCTCACTAGGCTTCATGTCTGTGAGGGTCTTGACCTCAGAAGGCCCCTGCTAGGTGTAGCGCTGCCACTACGGTCTGCTGCCTGTCATAGTAAAGGCATTTTTGATTTTTCATTTCGAAGTGGACAAGGCAAATTAGGTAGCCAGCCATGCTGCCCATCTCTCTACTTCCCTTACACAAGCACGCTCAGGCATATCCAAGGAACCCATTATGTATGTTTCTTTTGCATTTGATTACATTTTATTTTGCTCCATATTTTGTTTGTTTGTTTATATCTTGACTTCAGGTCCTGGCCCAGAATACAGCATTGTAAGGTTATTTTCTCTTAAGAGTTCGCTCTCAGGGTCAGTTACAGAGCCTTGAATGTTTCCAACAACATTGTGTTATTCACTGCTCTAGAAGAGATTTGAATTTATTCTTGCTGGATTTGATGTTGTGAGAAAGTCGACATGTGTGCATTAGTATTTTCCCTGCTTACTTACTTATTTATGAAGTGTTTCTCTTCATCCATGGTAAGGTATAATTTTTGTAATGTACTAGGTTCAGCTAAGCTAGGAGAACAGTAGAATTGTTCTTGATGCAAAGCCCTTTTGAATTGTCCAAAAAGATTTTTAATGACAGAAAAATGCATTTCATTTTCTTTCAAAGGTGGAATAAAGTCAATATTCCCACAGTTTCCTACTACCAGGAAAAAAAATTCTGCTGGTCACTTTGCAAGGTGCTTGCAAAAGCTGGTTTTGCTTGAGTGTTAGGAGAGCTGAAGACATTCATGTTTTGTAGATATCACAATGATGTTAAGGCCTTCTTTGTGCCAGGCACTATACTGGCACCAGGTATGCAACTCTGAAGATGTACAAGATCCCTGCCATAACATTAAAAAGAAAACCAAATAACATTATTTCTGATAATCATAATTGCAATGAATAAAAATAATGCAATAGTAACATTAGTGACTTGTGGGGGGAAAGAGGCACTACTTTGAAAGGTATATAGAAACTAGAGCAGGGGCATCAAACTCATTTTCAGTGGGAGCCACATCAGCCTCACGGTTGCCTTCAAAGGTCCGAATGTAATTTCAACTCCTTAACCGTTAAGAAGTAGTTACATTTATACAGCCCTAAAATTATTTTAGCCCTTTGAAGGCAACCGCGAGGCTGGTGTGGCCCCTGCTGAAAATGAGTTTGACACCCCCGAACTGAATGTTTTACTGAGTTTACGTTTGAGCCGAAACCTGGATGATAGAAGGGAACCAGTAAGAATAAGATCTGGGTATTGGGTACTGTAGTAGGTATTGGGAACAGCTGGTTCAAAGAGCCTTAACACAGGAATGTACTTGGCATTTTCTTTTTTTTTTTTGCTTTTCTTTTTTTTATATATTTATTGATTATGCTATTACAGTTGTCCCATTCCCCCCCCACTCCACTCCACACTACCCACCCCCTCCCTGCCACATTCCCCCCCTATAGTTCATGTCCATGGGTCATACTTATAAGTTCTTTGGCTTCTACATTTCCTACTCTATTCTTACCCTCCCCCTGTCTATTTTCCACCTATCATCTATGCTACTTATTCTCTGTACCTTTCCTCCCCTCTCCCCCTCCCACTCCCCTATTGACAACCCTCCATGTGATCTCCATCTCTATGGTTCTGTTCCTGTTCTAGTTGTTTGCCTAGTTTGCTCTTGTTTTTGTTTTAGGTGTGGTCATTAATAACTGTGAGTTTGCTGTCATTTTTACTGTTCATATATTTTATCTTCTTTTTCTTAGGTAACTCCCTTTAACATTTCATAGAATAAGGGCTTGGTGATGATGAACTTCTTTAACTTGACCTTATCTGAGAAGCACTTTATCTGCCCTTCCATTCTAAATGATAGCTTTGCTGGATACAGTAATCTTGGATGTAGGTCCTTGCCTTTCATGATTTGGAATACTTCTTGCCAGCCCCTTCTTGCCTGTAAGGTCTCTTTGGAGAAATCAGCTGACAGTCTTATGGGAACTCCTTTGTAGGTAACTGTGTCCTTTTCTCTTGCTGCTTCTAAGATTCTCTCCTTATCTTTAATCTTGGGTAATCTAATTATGATGTGCCTTGGTGTGTTCCTCCTTGGGTCCAGCTTCTTTGGGACTCTCTGAGCTTCCTGGACTTCCTGGAAGTCTATTTCCTTTGCCAGATTAGGGAAGTTCTCCTTCATTATTTGTTCAAATAAGTTTCAAGTTTTTGCTCTTCCTCTTCTCCTTCTGGCACCCCTATAATTCAGATGTTGGAACGTTTCAAGATGTCCTGGAGGTTCCTAAGCTTCTCCTCCTTTTTCTGAATTCTTGTTTCTTCATTCTTTTCTGGTTGGATGTTTCTTTCTTCCTTCTGGTCCACACTGTTGATTTGAGTCCCAGTTTCCTTCCCATCACTATTGGTTCCCTGTACATTTTCCTTTGTTTCTCTTAGCATAGGCTTCATTTTTTCATCTACTTTTCAAACAGATTCAACCAATTCTGTGAGCATCTTGATAACCAGTGTTTTGAACTGTGCATCCGATAGGTTGGCTCTTTCTCACTTAGTTGTATTTTTTCTGGAGCTTTGAAGTGTTCTGTCATTTGGGCCTTTTTTTTTTTTTTTTTTGTCTTGGCATGTCTGTTACTTTAAGGGGCGGAGCCTTAGGTGTCACCAGGGCGGGGTAACGCTGGTTGCTGTGCTGTGACGTATGTGGGGGAGGGGCCGAGAGGGAGCAATGGGGCCTGCTCCCCTCTCCACCGGATTTCAGTCTTTCACTCTGCTACCCACAATCAAACTGGGCCCCTCTGGTTCTGGTTCCCAAGTGGGTGGGCTTGTGCACTCCCCCTAGGCTCCTGTGGGTCTCTCCAACGACCTCTCCTGTGAGGCTGGGAGTCTCTCCTGCTGCCGCCCCAACCCCCACGGGCGTTTTCAATCAGAGGTTTGAGGCTTTATTTCCCCGCACTGGAGCCCTGGGTTAGGTGGTCTGCTTCGCTCCCCGCTGTTTGTCCAGTTTATCTGTGTGCGAATGTGGGGTCGTGGGGTCTGCCAGTGGTCAGACTGCCTGCCCCGTTTGTCCCACACTCCGCCAGTCTCGGTCCCGCCACAGCAACGGGAGTCCTCTCCGTCTGGGTGCCCGTCTCCGCCCCTCCTACCGGTCTGGATGTATGTTTCTTTTTTATCTACTTGGTTTCGGACTTCCTTGCTGTTCGATTTTCTGTGAGTTCTGGTTGTGCGAGGAGGCGCAGTGTGTCTACCTACGCCGCCATCTTGGTTCTCTGTACTTGCCATTTTCAAGGCACGGGAAAGGAGGGGCAATTGTGTGAGATGAAGTCAGGGAGCTGGTAGAACCCAGGTCTCAAAGGGTCTTGAAAGCCATAGTAAAGAGTTTTTATTCTATTCTCAATGCACTGCCGAGTCATTAGAATATTTTAAACCAGAGCTCAGTAAGATTTAATTAACACTTGTAAAAGATCACTCTCTGGCTACTATATATATAAGATAAGTGACTGGAACAAGAAGGGAAAAAAAATCTCAAAACTAATGGAGTTCCCCATAACAAGCAGAAAATTCCCATGGAGTCAGTTATTGACATTTCTATAGCAGGCACCTGAGATTTGACAGTTTGCCAACTGCTATCCACTTTTGCTGAATGACAAGAGAATGAACAGTAGTTAATATCTCAAAGAAACCTGGTATGTATCTCTGGTGACTTTGAAATTACACCTCGAAAACTTGAAGGATTTGAGAGAATTCAGTGGTTTTAATCCCTCTGGATGTTTGAACATTGGAAAAGAAAAGGAGGATTTAGAAAGCAAATAGTGGCTTATATAATTTATATTCATGAATAGGCATTTTATTTTTTTTTAATCATGGCTAATATTACTGAAATAACACACTTCTGGCAGTGGCTGGGAATCCCACCTTAGAAAGAAGGGTCAGTGCTCAATGTCCTAATCTAGACTCCCTGCAAATTGATTTGGATACACAGAATTATGTGTGGCTTCTGATGCTTGATTTGGAAAATGAACTTTTAAGGTAAAGAACCTGGCAGATTTATTTCCACATGTCATAACCAGGAAAAATAGCTTTAGTAGTTTAAGAAAAAATAATTTCTTGGCTTAGAAAAATTTAAAATGTCATTATTTCTGAAAATCAGTCATTATAAAATTCATATTCCACTAGGATGCAAGGCTGAATAATTAAAATGAAGTCACTTATGTGGAATTAAAGCCATATTGTACTTAGTCATCATGCTGCATTTTTTATTCTTACCCTCAAATATACAATCCTAAAAAAATCATATTGTTGCAACCACAGTAAACCTTCTTTCCCATACTTTACTATTTTAAAATTGAATTATTTACACATTTGATCACATACATTCAAACTAAAACCTTTGTGTCATACAGCTTTATGGAGAATACTTCTTGAATTAAACATTAATTTTATATTTATTTGAAATATATAATTTCTTATACTTGTATGATATGCATATTTTTATGAATATATTGTGTTTCATTCAACCAGTTGGTTATCCAGATTGTGTAGGAAAAAGGAAGTTCTCATAAACTGAAAAAAGAAAAAAATCATTAAATTTCAGACTTAATACATTATTAAATACATTATTTCAGAATGTATTCAAGAAAAAAATACGTACTTACTCTTTTAGATGAAAGAACACTCTAGAGTACCTTAACCTTTGCCCCTTGCTGCACCAGTTGAATGTCAAAGCCAACAAGTGTAGATAATGGGATTTGCATGCTCGTTAGTTTGTCCACACAGCAAACAGCACTCCTACCACTGCCCAGCCCATTTTTGTCCTCTTCACTTTATTTCATTGCATGCTCATCTCTAAGTAACCTTGCATGTTGAACTTTAAAAAGAATTTAGTTATTGAAAGAAATGTAACTTGCTTTGGAAAAATAAAATAATTTAAGTTACCAATGAAGAATATTCATTTTAAACTTTATTTCTCTTACCAAACATTTTCTTTGTTCTTATATAGAAATTAAATCATAATTAAATGATGAATACATTTATGTAATTTTCATTTACGATTTATCACCTGTGTCCTTTTCAAGAAGCAAGAAAGCCATTTTAATCAATAGAAATTTTTATCAAAATAAATAAATAGTACAAATATCTGGACTAATTAATATCCATGATTTATGCTATAATATTTAGCTGTAATATTCCACACAGCCAAAACAAAAGAAGGAAAACAATGTGTTTTCTAATTGTTATTGTCTGGTTTTGAGCAAAAATTTTGGATGAAATTATCACATGTGTCCATATTACACATGACAGAAACACATTTGATTTGGACTCTGAGCTTCCTGAGAGAAAGACTCTTGTTTTGCTCACCTTTCCATCCCTTAGGAGCAGAATATAACAAACACTCATTAACATGCTTTCTGAATCAAACTGTTCAACTACAGTTTGAAGATTAAAAGTTTGCAGTCTTTTATAGTCTATAATAGTCTTTTATATCCACCCTGTTCAAAAGCTGAAGTGACAGAAACCAACTCTAAATCAGACAGACATTTCCTTGAGGCACTCAGTTAATGAGGTTCAAATAAATTCTATTCTTGTGATCTAGACTGACTCAGATTGACACAGCTCTTCTGTCCAGATATGCTTATAGCACTTTCTTAGGGATATTACTGTCACACCTATCACGTACTGTTGATTTTACTTGCATCCTGTACCTGGGAGAGCCATTTTATCATCATCTCCACATACTCCTCCTTAAGTGTCTGCAAAACCAATTATTATATCTGGCATGGAATAGGGACCTATAGTTGGTAGTAGTTCAAATTTGTTTACTGAATGAGTGAAATGACTCGAGCTTAAAATGCCCCCCAAAAATGTGTGACATAATCTAACAGCCTACCCTCCCCCCAAATCAACTATCTAAGTTGCACGTGTATTTTAGAATTGCATTTATTGTTCTTTTTCTGATTATAAAAGTAATACATGTCACTTCACAAAATTTGGAAAAATGAAAATCTAAATAAAAAATAAAAACTATAATCTCTTTAACTCAGAGATAATACTAACCTCTTTTTTTTTTTTTTTTTTTGGTGTGTGTGAAGTCATACCAAAAATATTGTTTTTAACATTGTTCTTAAACTCACTATACCAACATATTTTTTCCTAAGTCACTAAATAGTCTTCGGAAACATCATTGAGGATGACTATGGAGTATTTTAGAATATGGTTTTTGACTCCTTATGCTTGAACATTTATTTTATTTCTGTTTTTGCTAGCATGATTTTTAAATATGAATAACTATTACTTGGGCAGAAAATACATTCATAAGTTGAAATAAAAATTTAGAAACTCGGTTGCAGGAAAATATCTAAAATATGTGAGAAGGATTAGGTTTGCTAACAAGGATTATATCTAGAGGCTTTTAAAATAGAATCATTTAAAGATACAAAAATATTTCAAAGAATTTATAATGGTGAAATACATTAAGCTGACAAAATCTTAAACAAATTTTTTTAATTAGCAAGATATTTTGCAGTTTTTAAATTGAATATTCAAATCAAACTTGACACCTCAAGAGAATATCAGTTTTTCTGTCAGAAATCAAAACAGTGAAGTATGCTATGTTTGGAAACTAAGTGATAGAATATATGTGTGTATGTGTGTGTATACACATATATAACTGGGTCTTATTAT
This sequence comes from Desmodus rotundus, assembly GCF_022682495.2. Taxonomy (NCBI): domain Eukaryota; kingdom Metazoa; phylum Chordata; class Mammalia; order Chiroptera; family Phyllostomidae; genus Desmodus; species Desmodus rotundus. Next base: position 57,062,751 of record NC_071393.1, on the reverse strand, counting down.
GACAGAAATTAACTTCATGAAATATCACTGATCAGTGAAATTGAAAAGTATTTGCTACTTTCCATCCACACTTTCTGTCGATTGGCTAGAAATATACGTGCCAATCTGATTTTCTTAATGCTAAAGTATAGTATTCAATACTTTAAAAATTATATGCATGTGGTTTAAAAACAGATGGAAGAAAATATGTTAAAAATTGATTTTTAAAACCTAGTAAAATTGTGCTGAGGACATTTTATGTTTTAACAAACCAACCCTGGTTTCCAAACCTACAATGTCATAGATTATTGAGTAATGATACAATTGATGGAATAATCTAGTTTTCAGTTAAAAAACAATTAATATTATTCTATTTGGCCTGTAAAATTTGCTTGGTTCATCCCCAAATTATGTCATTGTAATATCTGTAACGGGCCCGTTTTAGGTACTGTTAAACTGCATATCTGTGCGGCATTTTGACAGCCCACCGCCTTGAAACAACCTGCAGAAGACAGCTTTCTTTTGAACAAATATGACACAGACACACGCACACACCACATTCCACTTTACTACATTAGCCAAATTAAAGCTATGGTCATTATAAAATAGCCCTTATGAGCCTAATCTCCAAATCTTAATGTATGCAATTTACATTTTAGGCAGAATGGTGAATGAGGCTGTTTCATGCTAAATTATGTCCACCATAAAATTCACATGTTGAACCCCTAACGCCCATTACTTCAGAATATGATTGTATTTGGAGATAGGGCCTTTAAGTTAAAAACGAGGCCCTGCCCCTGCTGGTGTGGCTCAGGGGATTGAGTGCCAGCCTGCAAACCAAAGGGTAGCTGGTTTGGTTCCCAGTCAGGGCACATGCCTGGACTACAGGCAAGGTCCCCAGTAGGGGGCGCATGAGAGGCAACCACATATTGATGTTTCTCTCCCTATCTCCCTCTCCTCTCTCTAAAAATAAATAAATAAAATCCTTAAAAATAAAAATGAGGCCTTAATCCAATCTGAATGGTGTCCTCATAAGAAAAGGAGATTTAAGACACAGGTAGAGACAGTAGGGGCATGTATGCCCAGAGGGACAACTGTGTGAAGAGGCAGCAAGAGGACAGACATCTGCAAGCCAAGGAGAGAGGCCTTAGCAGAAAGTAACCCTGCTGGCACCTTGATCTTAGACTTTCAGACTCCAGAACTATGAAAAGATAAATTTCTGTTGCTTAAGTTATCCAGCCTATGGCATTTTCTTATGACAGCCCTAGCAAACTAAGGTAGTAACATATAATGTGTTAGGGCAGAATAGATATATTTTACGAATACATACAGAGCACAAAAGACAAAGGGCATTTTTCTTGTACCTTTAGGCACAGAGTACAATAGCTCTCTTTCCAATTTTTGACCTTTCTCATTTCATCAGAAAAGTGTGGGAGTGTGTATGTTACTAAAAAATGTCAAGGAGAAACACTAAGATACTTAATAAGGTAATGTAACCTTGAACTTAACAATTTGCAGAAGATTAGAATGAATAGTAGACTTTTAAAATCAAATCAATTTTGCTGTTTTGTGTAATTTGTGTATCAGATTGATTTGTTATTATAATACAAATTGCATAAATGTTTATCCTTGAGGAAATGAGTATTTGCAGGATTTAAAAAATACTTTAAGTAAAATATAAATAAGGGAAACAATTCTCATGTGGTATTTTATATCTTTTAGAAGGAATACTAGCTGGCATTATTTGTAGAATTTTAGAAGTAAAAGTGGTATTAGAGACCATTTTACCCAATTGCTTCATTTCAGAGGTAAAAAAATGAATGCTCCAAATCACACAAGTTAGGAGAGCCAGGAGGACAAGAAATGAATCTGCACTGCACTGATTACACCAGTGTTCTGAGATCTGCATTTGGCTATGCACCCCATTAGTGAAAAAAATAATTGAGCATCTACCTCTTATATATGTTTCTATATTTATTTATAATATAATCTGTAATTATATTACTATATGATTGGTGTAAAAATATATACAAAAGTAGAAACTTAAAAGGGTGCATGCAGGGCTTCCAATTCTGTATAGCATGAAAAAGATAACACTTCTCCTTGTTCTTACTGCTAAGTACAACAACAACAACAACAACAAAAACCCTAAACATTGTGTGTTAGAGAAATAGTGAGACTCTGAAAAGTAGAGAGAAAAAAACCAACTAGGGACTTTGATACCCAAAGTTACATGAATGTAAGTTCCTTGTGTTTTCTTTTTGCCTCATGTGTCCAGACTGAGTGCTGGTCAAACGTACAACCTGGTAATACCGACACAAAGCCCTAAGAAAAGTCTAATTTTCCTAGCCAAAGAAACAAGAAAGAAAAAGCCTTGTAAGACAGAAAACTTAGAGGCAGTAACTTCCTTATTTCAGCCTCACACTAGAGGAAATAATCCAGGCACAATCCCCCACCACCATCCCCCACAACACAACACCCCACCACTCTTCCCCTGGGATGATACCAGAGAAAGTCTAGAGGGGAGCTTGGACTTTCAATCCTTCCAGGTGTCAATCATCTCCTATCAGTAAAGGGGTAGGCTTCCACCCCTTCCAAGTGGTGATGAGGCATCCTTTCCCCTACTGCTGGTGTGGTGTGAGCAGAGGCTTCATGGGGGGTCTGAAATCTACACCCACTCAACAGTGAGGTGACCCTCCAAACTGGAGTGACAACGAAGAATGACTAGGGAGTTGGACCTCCATCCCCACCTGTCAATAATTTGATGGCACATCTCTTCCCCTCTCGCAATGTCAGAAGAGACCTGCTAAAACAGAAGATTGAAATAAAATTCGGATTATCATAACACAATATCCATAAGGTTCAGGATGCAATTGAAAATTGCTGTCAAAACACAACAAGGAAATTCTAACCTCAATGAAAAAAAATCAACACACACCACCACCAAGGTAATCAAAGGTATTGGAATTATCTGACAATGATTTTAACATACACATCATTAAAAGACTTCAATGAACAATTACAAGCATGCTTGAAACAAAAGAAAAAATTGGAAGACAAAAAGATATTAGAAACTTCAGCAAAAAGTAAAAAAATAAAGAAAAACCAAATGAAAATTTTATAACTGAAAAAAAAACCCAACGGAATAGCTAGTAAAAATTCATAAATAGGCTTAACAAAATGAAAAAGTTCAGGGGAAAGAATTAATGAACTGGAAGATAAAACAATAGATTTACCTAATCTCAACAAGAGGAAAAGTAGACTAAAGCAAATTAAAAAAAATAAATAAACAGAATATAACATATAATGGAATGAGATGAAATTCTAACATTTATGTCACTGAAGTCCCAAAACAAGAAGCAAAAGAGTGGAGCTTTAAAAGTATTCTAAGAAATAACGACTGGTCAGTTTCCAAATTTGTCAAGGAATTTCATACCAAGATATATCATAATCCAACTTCTGAAAACTAAAGACAAATAAAATATCTTGAATGCAGCCAGAAAACAAAAATTACACCTCACCTCTAAAAGAAAAAAAAATTGAGTGACAGTGAATTTTTGCATCAAAAAAGCATGGAGGCTAGAAAAAAGAGGCACAATATTGGTTAAGTGTTAAAAGCAAAAAAGATCTGTCAACATAGAATTCCATATCCAGTGAAAATATCCTTTGGGAATGAAGGGGAAATCCAGACATTCTCAGATAAAAGGAAACTAAAGAGAATTTCATGCCAGCAGAACTGCCGTAAAAGAATGGGTAGAAGAAAGTATGAAAATAGAAAGGAAATGATAAAAAAAGGAAACATGGAACGTAAACATAAAAAAGGAAAAAAAAATGGGAAAGTATATATATAGGTAAATACAATAGACTTTTCTTTTTTAAAATTAGACTTCATAGTTGAAAGAAAAATTTTAACATTATATGATATAGTTCTAAGTTTATAGAGAGGAAATAGTTAAGACAATTTATATTATAAACAGTGGAATGCAAAGAGACTTCAAGAGATATAAGGTTATTATACTTTACTCAAATGGGTAAAATGTTCATACCATTATACTCTAATAAGTTGTGTATAACGTAAACCCTAACACGACCACTAAAAAAAAAAAATCAATGGGAAGATATATACTCAAACACACTAAAAATAAAGTAGAATTCATAAAAAGTTCAAGTAACACACAGCAAGGCAGGAATACAAAACAGAAAAAAAAAAGGAAGGAAACTGAAAACAAGAAAATAACATCTATAAACCTTAATACATCAATAATTGCATTAAAATCTAGATGGCGTAAATATACTAGTTAAAATGCAGATTGGCAGGGTGAATTAAAAATAATGATCCAATGGAAGATGTCTAAAAACTCACTTTAAATATAGCACTATAGGAAAACTGAAAATAAAAAGATGGAAAAAATATACCATGTAAATGCATATTAATGAAAAGAAAGCAAGAATGCCTATATGAATATAATATAAAATAGACTTCAGAAAAGAAAATTACGAGACAGGGCCAAGATGGAGGCATGGGTAGAAATGCTTCGCTTCCTTGCACAACCAAAGGAAGGATAACAACCAATTTAAAAATAAATTTAAAAAAACCAGAACTGCCAGAAAATCAAACTGCAGGAACTCCGACAACAAAGGAGTTAAAGAAACTCAACCAGACCAGTACCAGGGGCAGAGAGCCGCTCAGCATGACGGTGGACCCAGCAGGCATAGCAGGGGCTGGCTGAGCAGATAAGCAGGGAGGAAAAACTGGGGAGCAAGACAGACCACAAAACCCAGGGTTTCAGTGCAGTGAACTAAACATTCAAAACCCCTGCCTGTAAAATATGTGGGGCTTGCAGCAGCGGCTGGGAGAAACTCCCAGTCTCACAGAAGAGTCCCTTGGAGTGGCCCACAGGGTCCGAGAGCATACACAAACCCACCCATCTGGGAATCACCTGAGAGGGCACAATCCACTTGTGGGAAGCTGAGGAAGGGACTGAAAGTGGGGGGAGAGCCCAGCAAGCGCTATTGTTTCCTCTCTGACCCCACCCTCACAGACAACAGGTGACACAACAAAGAAGGTTGCCCCACCCTGGCAAATACCTCAGGCTGAGTCCCTTACATCATATTGTAAGAGGTGCGCCAAGACAAAGAAATATGGACCAAATGAAAGAACAGATCAGAACTCCAGAAAAAGAACTAAGTGACAAGAAGATAGACAACCTATCAGATGCTGAGTTCAAAACACTGGTAATCAGGATCCTCACACAAATGATTGAGTTAGGTCACAAAATGAAGACAGAAATTAAGGCTATACAAAGTGAAATAAAGGAATATACAGGGAATCAACACTGAAGGGAAGGAAACCAGTATTCAAATCAATGATTTCAAACAAAAGGAAGAAATAAACATCCAACCAGGACAGAATGAAGAAACAACAATTCAAAAAATGGGGAGAGGCTAAGGAACCTCCGGGACAACTTTAAATGTTCCAACATCCAAATCATAGGGGTGCCAGGAGGAGAAGAGGATGAGCAAGAAATTGAAAACTTATTTGAACAAAAAAATGAAGGAAAACTTCCCCAGTCTAATGAAGGAAATAGACTTCCAGGAATTCCAGGAAACTCAGAGTCCCAAAGAAACTGGATCCAAGGAGGCACACACCAAGACACATCATAATTAAGTTACCTAAGATTAAAGATAAGGAGAGAATCTTAAAAGCAGCCAGAAGAAGGGAGAGAGTTACCTACAAAGGAGTTCCCATAAAACTGTCAGCTGATTTCCCAACAGAAACCTTACAGGCAAGAAGGGGCTGGAGAGAAGTATTCCAAGTCATGAAAAGCAAGGACCTACATCCAAGATTACTCTACCCAGCAAAGCAATCATTTAGAATGGAAGGGCAGATAAAGTGCTTCCCAGATAAGGTCAAGTTAAAGGAGTTCATCATCACCAAGCCCTTATTATATGAAATATTAAAAGGACTTGTCTAAGAAAAAGAAGATCAAAATCTACAAACAGTAAAATGACAACAAATTCAAAACTATCAACAACTAAACCTAAAAAAAAAAAAAGCAAACTAAGCAAACAACTAGAACAAGAACAGATTCACAGAAACAGAGATCTCATGGAGGGTTATCAGTGGGGAGGGGGAGGGAGAGGATGGGGGGAAAAGTACAGGGAATAAGAAGCATAATTGGTACAAAATAGACAGAGGGAGGTTAAGAATAGTATGGAAAATGGAGAAGCTGAAGAACTTATGTGTACAGCCCATAGACATAAACTAAGGTGGGGGGGTGCTGGAGGGTGGGGTGATGCAGGTTGGAAGGGGATAAAGAGGAGAAAAAAATTGGGACAACTGTAATACCATGAACAATAAAATATACTTTAAAAAGGAAATTACGAGACAGAGAGTGACATTAAATAATTATAAAAGGGTCAGTCCACCAAAAAGACATAGAAACCCTGAATATATAGCCCCAAACATCAGAACTGCAAAGTGAAGTGATGGAATAAATAACAGATAGAAGTGTAAGAAGAAATAGACAAATATACACTTAGAGTTAAGGATGTCAACACCCGACTCAACAAGTGATAGAACAATTAGGTTGAAAATCAAATATACAAAAAAATTAACAAAATCATCAACCAACAACATTGAATTCACAGTTATGGAATATTGTCCTATTAAGAGCAGAATATACATTCCTCTTCAACATCCTTGGGGCATTTATCACTATATACCATATCCTGGGCCATAAAACATCTCAACAAATTTAAAAGATTTAAAGTCATACAAGGTCTGTTCCCTGATATAATACAATTAAATGAGAAATCAATTGCAGAACAATAACAGAAATTTTTCAAAACACATGGAAACTAAGCATCACGCTTCTAAGTAAACAAGGAGCCAAGAGGAAATCTTGAGAAAAATCAAGAAATATATTGGACTAATTGAAAATAAAACTACAACATATAAAAATCTGTGGGAGAGAAGTGTATAGCCCTAAAAGCATGCCTGAGAAAAGAGGAAAATTTTATATTAATGACCTAAGCTCACATCTTAGGAACTTAGGAAAAAGTGGGGGGGAGGACCCAAACCAAGTAGAATGAAGTACATAAGAGCAGAAATTAATAAAATTGAAACAGAAAAACAGAGGAAGTCAAAACAAAAATCAATGAAAATGGACAAAATCTCTAGTAAAACTGATAAAAAAAAAAGACAGAAATTTCTAATATCGGGAATGAAGCAGGGGATATCACTACAGACCCTGCAGACATGGAAAAAGTGAACTCTATAGAGAATTCTTCACACATAAATTTGACAAGTTAGATGAAATGTAGCAATTTCTCAAAAGCATAAATACCACAACTCCCACAATAATGAATAAGTACATGAATCAACATTTACTTTTTAAATATATTTTCTTGATTATGCTATTACAGTTGTCCCATTTACCCCTCTTCACTCCACTCCATCCTGCACACCCCCTCCCTCCCACATTCCCCCCCTATAGTTCATGTCCATGGGTCATACTTATAAGATCTTTGGCTTCTACATTTCCTACACTATTCTTACCCTCCCCCTGTCTATTTTCTACCTACCATTTATGCTACTTATTCTCTATACCTTTCCCCCCTCTCTCCCCCTCCCATTTCCCTGTTGAGAACCCCCCATGTGATCTCCATTTCTGTGGTTCTGTTCCTGTTCTAGTTGTTTGCTTAGTTTGCTTAGTTTGCTTTTGTTTCTGTTTTAGGTGTGGTCGTTAATAACTGTGAGTTTGCTGTCATTTTTACTGTTCCTATTTTTTATCTTCTTTTTCTTAGGTAAGTCCCTTTAACATTTCATAGAATAAGGGCTTGGTGATGATGAACTTCTTTAACTTGACCTTATCTGAGAAGCACTTTATCTGCCCTTCCATTCTAAATGAAAGCTTTGCTGGATAGAGCAATCTTGGATGCAGGTCCTTGCCTTCAATGACTTAGAATACTTCTTTCCAGCCCCTTCTTGCCTGTAAGGTCTCTTTGGAGAAATCAGCTGACAGTCTTATGGGAACTCCTTTGTAGGTAACTGTGTCCTTTTCTCTTGCTGCTTCTAAGATTCTCTCCTTATCTTTAATCTTGGGTAATCTAATTATGATGTGCCTTGGTGTGTTCCTCCTTGGGTCCAGCTTCTTTGGGACTCTCTGAGCTTCCTGGACTTCCTGGAAGTCTATTTCCTTTCCCAGATGAGGGAAGTTCTCCTTCATTATTTGTTCAAATAAGTTTTCAATTTTTGCTCTTCCTCTTCTCCTTCTGGTACCCCTATAATTCGGATGTTGGAACGTTTCAAGATGTCCTGGAGGTTCCTAAGACTCTCCTCATTTTTCTGAATTCTTGTTTCTTCATTCTTTTCTGGTTGGATGTTTCTTTCTTCCTTCTGGTCCACACCATTGATTTGAGTCCCAGTTTCCTTCCCATCACTATTGGTTCCCTGTACATTTTCCCTTGTTTCTCTTCGCATGGCCTTCATTTTTTCATGTAATTTCTGACCAAATTCAACCACTTCTGTGAGCTTCCTAATTACCAGTGTTTTGAACTGTGCATCTGATAGGTTGGCTATGTCTTCTTTGCTTAGTTGTATTTTTTCTGGAGCTTTGATCCGTTCTTTCATTTGGGCCTTTTTTTTTTTTTTTTTTTTTTTTTGCCTTGGCACACCTGTTAGGTAAAGGGGCGGAGCCTTAGGTGTTCACTAGGGCAGGTAAAGCTCATGTCTGTGCTGTGACGCTGTATGTGGGGGAGGGGCCCGATAGGGAGCAAGGGCACTTGCTCCACTCTCTGCCTGATTTCAGTCACTCCCTCTGCTACCCACAGTCAAATTGGGCCCTTCTGGTGCTGCTTCCCATGTGAGTGGTTTGTGTACGTTCTAGGACCCTGTGGTTCTCTCCAACAAACTCCTGTGTGGCTGAGTTTCTCCTGCTTGTGCCTCAACTCCCACAGGTGTTTTCAATCAGTGGTTTGAGGCTTTATTTCCCCACACTGGAGCCCTGGGCTGCGTGGTCTGTCACCTAGTCCACCAGCTGCTGTCTTGCCAGCCAGCTGCAACCTGGCCTGCCCCACTCCACAATCTGCCACCCGACTGGGTCCACCAGCCACCGCCTTGCTAGGAGTCCTCTCCTCCCAGCTGCCCATCTCTGCCCCTCCTACCGGTCTCAATGAATGTTTCTTCTTTATCTCCTTGGTTGTCGGACTTCCAGATAGTTCGATTTTCTGTCAGTTCTGGTTGTTTTTTGTTTTTAAATTGTTGTTGTCCTTCTTTTGGTTGTCCGAGGAGGTACAGTGTGTCTACCTACACCTGCACCTTGTCTGAAAGTCTGAATCAACATTTAAATTTAAAAAAATTAAATCCGTAATTTAAAAATGTTCTTAGACAGGACACCAAAAGCATGATTGTCTCAGTCAGTCCAGGCTGTTATAACAGAATACCACAGACTGGGTGGCCTAACCAACAGAGATTCATTTCTCATGGTTCCGGAGACTGGAAAGTCCAAGATCACGGTGCAAACAAGCATGGTTGAGTTATGATGAGGGAGGGCAGTTTTCCTAGCTGGCAGATGGTTATCTTCTTCTTGTAACCTCACCTGATGGAGACTAAGGAGAGAGAAAAAAATAGCTCTGTTGTATTTCTTTTTTTTAAGACTTTATTTATTTTTAGAGAGAGGGTAAGGGAGGAAGAGAGGAAAACATCCAAGTGTGAGAGATACATAGAGATACATCAACTGGTTGCCTCTCACATGCCCCCACCTGGGGACCTGGCCAGCAACCCAGGCATGAGCCCTGACCGGGAATCAAACCTGGGAACTTTTGGTTCGTGGGCTGGCATTCAGTCCACTGAGCCACACCAGCTAGAGCTGTATTTCTTTTTATAAGGGCACTTGTCCTATGAATTAGGGCCCCACCCAAATGACCTAATTAGTTCCCGAAGGTCCTATCTCCAAATTCTACCACACTAGGCTTCAACATATGGATTGGGGGTAGGGTGGGGCAGTACAATATTCAGTCAATAGCAATGATTTCTCATAACAGAAAAATCAATAGGACTTAATCAATTAAAATGCTATTAAACAATAGACCCTATTAAAAGGATGAAAGTACAAATTACTTTGTATTGAAAATTATATATTGGCAACTCACATATCTGTCAAAGGACTCAAATCTACTCATGTGTGTGTGTGTGTATCAAACTCAACAGTAAAAAAAGCACAAAAATCCAGTTTAAAAAATGAGCAAAAGACATAGAGACACTGCACAAAAGAGGATATACAGATGTCAAAAAAGCGCATGAAAATATGCAACATTACTAGCCATTAGAAAATGTAAATTAACACAATGAGATTATCACTGTTCATCTATTAGAATGACTATAATGAAAGGAAGAGGGAGGAATACTGCATCAAATGCTGGCAAAGATTTGGAGCAACTGGATCTTTCAACACTATTGATGGAATTGTAAAATGGTCCACCTACTCCAGAAAATGGTTTGACAGTTTCTTGAAAATGAAACCTACATACATTTAACATACATCCTAGCAACCACAAATTTGGACACTTATCCTAGGGAAGTTAAAACCTGTACATGAGTGTCCACAGCAATTTTATTTGTAATAGTTGAAAATTGAAACAATCTAAATTTCCCTTAATAGGTGAATAGCTAAAGGAAGTTTTGACCATCCATATCATGAAATACTACTCAGCAATAAAAAGAAACGGTTGGTACACGCAAGAAATTGGATGGATCTCAGGGATATTGTGGTGAATGAAAAAGGCAGTTATGAGAAGGTCCCATCCTGTAAGAATCCATTTATAAAACAGCCTCAAAAAAATAAACGTGTAAAAACTCTGAACAGCCTAGTAGTTGCTGGGGCGAAAGGTGGTGAAGGGAGAGGTCTGTAACCGCAGAGGGGCAGCAAAAGGAAGACAGGGCTTTGTACTGAGAGAGCAGCTCTGTTTGTTGATTGCAGCGACAGTTACACAAACCTACAGACGGGATCAAAGAGCACAGGACTGTACACACTCATCATTTCCATATGAGTTTCCTGCTTGTGACAGTGTGCTCTAGTTATATAAGATGTAATCTTTGCGGAAGGCAAGTGAATGGTACACGAAACCTCTCTATACTATTTTTGCAAGTCTCTGTGAATTTATAATTATTTCAAAATAAAAAGTTTAAATAAATAAATAAATGCATTTAAGTTGAAATAGTAATTTAAACATTTTGGTTTTGCCTTCCATTGTCTTACTTATCCCCCCTTTGTGCACACACGCACTTGAGAAATCAGCGCTTGGATCTTTTATGTTTTGTGTAAGTCCTTAGGACTACAGGAAATGCTAAATAGATTGGCCATAACTTTCTAAGCCTGCTGCTCTTCATAAAAGTTGCCAAAAGAGTTGGTTGCAATGGCAGAAATGGATTTAAGCTTCAAAAGCTGTTTCTTGGAAGCTAAAAATATAGAGAAAAAGAGAAGTATCTCCTTGGTAGTGAATCAGAGAGTTAAAAAATATCCCTATAATCACATCTGTATGAGACTTAGGATACAAGTGGGGCCTAGCAAAAGGAAAAAAATCTAAGAATCTAATGGTTTCAATAGATTTTCAACCCTTTCATTCCTTCATGATAGAACAAATCAGTCTTAAGGAAAGTGAAACAATCAATAACTTTACATGTTTTTTAAATTAAATTGTATCTGAGTATTTGGCTGTAATCATAGACCAATGACACATTTCCAGGACTTATGATGAGAAGCTCTTCCAACATAAGAGGATTTGATATCTAAATAAAGCATCGGAAATGGTCCATGTCTCAGGCTGGTCTGCTTATGCCTCAAATACTTGGGAAAGACCAGGGATAGCTTTTAAGGAATCCAGAAAGAGCAGAAAATATCTAAATAATTATCTGGTCACATTAATGTTGGTTGTGATGGGAACAAGTACAGGGGACAGGTTATATGTTAAAGCAGGAAGTCTGGCCAAAGTGGCAAATCTAAAAGAAGCCCTGATATTAACTTGCTGAAACTTTCAGTCCAAAAAAAATAAAAGAATTTGTGTATATTAAAGACTGAAAAACTGAATGTGTTTATCACATTGTACCAACTTTAAGTCTAAAGTATCAAACAAGTTTATCTCACATCTGGAGTTCTTTTCCTCAGGAAGTTCTTTTCCATAAGTTTTTGTGAGTCTCTGTCCTCTAATGGCTGTTTCCCCTACAAGGTAAGAAAGCTCACTGTTAGCTGTTATGTTCTTATTTTTTTCTGAGAAGATACTTTACTTAGTTTTCTTCATTTTAAAAATTTATGATTGTGGGCTCATGGATTCCTATTTACTTAAAGTGTTGAAATCCTGTGTCCTTTTAATGTGTCCCTATCATTGGATATTCTTACTTTTGGCACAAAAAGATAACCCAGGCTCACTTTATCCTCCATCCTTACCCCAGAGTCAGCCACTTCCACAAGGTGCTTTGGTTCTTTGCAGTGGAAGATAGTTACAGGAAATCAAGACGGTGCACTGCCTGGTAGTGCCCATTGCTTCTGTCCCCCTTGGCTGATAGATTGGGAAAATAAAGTATGTATATATGCATACATACATAAATACACACACATTCATGCTTCTGTAACGATTTCATGTCCATTTGTATAAAAGTATTATAAAACAATGAGTTCATATTGATACCTCCAATTATAATCCAATGCCAGGGTTTTCTACTCTCCTTTTCTGAGTTTGTTAATATACTCTTCAATGTGAGAAATTGGTTCCCGTCATCCTCAATATTTTTATTTATTTAAAATAAATAACATTATTTTATTATTAATTTTATTATTTTTCAATGTAACCAATCTCTCAACAACACTGGCACTCCCTCCATCCTGTGACACCAACACCACTGTGTTCCCTTGGCCACAAAGGGGATGTATCCCTGTGTGACTCCCTGTCCCTCCTCATTGCCTGTATTCTTATCTCCAAAGCCTGTTGACCTTATGTCCCTTCCCTGTAGTTCTTCATCCTTATCTTCTGGATCACTAGCCTGTGCTTCCAACAGAGAGTTGTGACTCAACTCTCTCTTATTTCCCCATGTTGCTACTGTGTAATCCCTCCATAAATTGCATTGCTCTTTCTTAATGCCAAATGTTTAACCTTTCCTTCAGGTATCATTTCCCTTCTGTCTGAAGAGCTTTCTTTAGCAATTCTTTAAGAGTAAATCTGTTGGCCACATATGAATTTTCTCAGTCTTCCTTCAACTGAGACTATTTTAATTTGCCTTGGTTCCTGAAGGATATTCTCACTAGATGCAGAGTTCTGACTTGGCAGATGGTGGTGTGAGTCAGTGCTCCAGTTTTGCCTGGGTGGTGTCAGGTAAGCCCAGCAACAAACTGAACATACACACACACCCAGCCCTTAGCCTACACTTCACCAGGGACTGCTTTCTAAAAGAAGATTAGATACTTCCAGAGTCTCATAATATAATATTCAAAATGGCCAGGATACAATAGAAAATCACTCGCCCACCAGGTAGATCACTGAAAGATAAAAAATAATCAACAAATTCCAACACTGAGAAGAATCAGATGTTAGAATTATCTGATAAGAATTTTATTTTTTTATTTTCAAAAGATTTTTATTTATTTATTTTTAGAGAGAGGGAGAGGGAGAAAGAGAGGGAGAGAAACATCAATGTGTGGTTGCCTCTCACGTGCCACCCACTGGGGACCTGGCCCACAACTCAGGCATGTGCCCTGACTGGGAATCAAACCAGCAACCCTTCTATCTACAGGCCAGCACTCAATCCACTGAGTCACACCTACCAGGGCTGATAAGAATTTTAAAGAAACTATTACGATACAAAATGCTTCAACTAGCCATTTTAAATCCTGTTGAAACAAGTGATAAGATAGAAAATCTCAGAAAGAAATGTCATTTTAAATACAAAATAGAGATTACAGAACTGAGAGATACAGTATCAGAAATAAAAACTCACTAATGGACTCAATAGTAGAGTGGAGATGACAGAGGATAGAATCAGAGGACTTGAGAACAGATTGACAGAATTTCTATAGTCTGAACAACAAGAAGAAAACAGACTGAAAAAAAAAAATTCAGAGACTGATGGGACAATACCAAAGAGCTTCTATGACCAGATTTCCAAAAGGAGAAGAGAAAGACAGTGAGATTGAAAAAGTATTCAAAAAGTAATGGCTGAAATTTTCCAAAATTTGGTGGAAGACATAAACCTACAGATCCAAGAAGCTACATGAACATATTCAGTAGGCTAAGTGAACCCCAAGTAAGATAAAACCAAAGAATTCCATACCAAGGAATATGATAGTTAAACTTATGAAAAGTAAAAGCAAAGAAAATATCTTGAAAGCATCCAGAGAGAAATGACACTTTACCTTTGAGGGAAAAACAATTCAAATAACAGTGGACTTCTCATCAGAAACCAGGGATGCCAGGAGAAAGTGGTACTGTTAAAGGCAGGTAATTGCCGGCTGCCAGCATAGTTTAATGGGCATGAAGAATGCAAGAGCTTTAGGGTGAGTTGACTACTTCTAAATGTGCTGAGCTTTGAAAGGAAATAACAAACCTAAAGTTTTAAATTCACAGCTCAAGATATTCAGAAAGCCAGACAATAAAATGATTACCCTAAAATTAGCTCTCATCTCTTCAAGGCTGATGGAACTGATAATTAAATGCAAAGTCTAATTCTGTGGTTTCTGAATTACGTCAGCTGAATTCAAACAGTACCATGTCTCTTATTGAAAGTTAAGACATTGTAATCTAAATTGTGATTGGGACAAATGAGAAGACTAAAAACTCAGAGCATTTTGAATACTAAACATTCCTTAGTAGAAGAAATAGTTTTTTTTCCCCAGAGATCAATAAGCTATTCTTGTCTTCCTTGAAAATCATATAAGCACCTTGACTAGGGCAGTAACTTCGCAAGCTGGTATAACTTTCCTTACAACCTATTCCCTATGCCCTTCAATGCCTTACATCCCTAACTAGTGTCTTGGAGTCCACTGCACTCCAAGAAGCCTTTGCAAAATTAAGTCCATGAAGAAAAAGCTTATACATCAAAAAGAATGCAACATTTTGCCAAGTTATATTGACAAAAACCTGCAGAAATGTACTTGGGAATAGATTCTGAGGTTCTGAATCAGAAAAAAGAAGGAATATAATTATCTATTGAGGCAAAGTCTTGGATATGGGTTTAGAAAAATATGGAATAATAACAGACACAACCACCTTTGCAACGTACGCACTGTCTATTCTCTGCAGGCTGAAACAGTGGTGGGAGATGCCGCATTAGCAGCGTTTAACCCACATCAATGATGACCAGTCACTTGACACGCACTACTCTGCCTTGCTGATTGATTGGGAGTCTTGAGGTCTGAAAGACTTATATAACCACTAAGTTCCCACTTGATCTGTTTAAGCAAAACAAAACAAATAAACCAACAACAACAACTCAGCCTGGATAACAGATTCCCGGATTGAGCCTCTATGCCATGGCTCCCTGAGTCAACTGGTGGCACAGATTTCTTGAGTGCAGAGGAAGCTGGATATTCTTGAAAACAAGCCCTGTGATGACAGTCTTAGATTAGGTTCCTTCAGAAGGAGACTCTGAAGTGAGGATTCCTCTGCAAGTAGTGTATAAAAAAAGTTCTCTAAGAGAAGCCAGGAAGGGAGTAGGGCAGGCAGGAGAGGGAAGAGGAAAAGCCAAACAGAGTGTTAATTTCAGACAACATCCTAGCCTCAACCTGACCCTGAGGGGGTCTCTGGAGCATAAATTGGTCCTCAGGCTAAGGAGGCAAAAGAGATGAGCTTTCATGTTTTTGCATCCGCAGACATTGGCTAAAAGGCCACGCTTCATGTCCAGTTGTACATTTCCAGGTACTTTCGTTTCTCTGCTCCTGCATGCTAAGTGGTTCATTAGTCCCAAGGCAGGTCCTAGAAGAATTACAGAAATTCACAGAAATGTTACGAGAGATCTGTGTAGACCAGTGTGGAGCACTGACAATGGAGATTACAAACATCACATAAGTCTGTTAGCCTTCCGCCAAAGAACTTTCAAGGCAAACGATAACTGCGCACGGAGGGTTTTGTGGCCAGGTGATCTGACCTAACGCTAACTCCTGGGGCCCAGGATACTTTAGCGTTCCACCCAACGAAGAGGGTCTTTATGGGGGAAAGAGAGGTCAGGAGATAAGTGGAGTTGGGGCTTGAATTCCTACTATGGTCTGGCCAGGGGTTGTGTAGGTTGGCACAATTCCCGAGCCTGGAATACTCTGGCTTTGCAGTATTGACACCGGGCAGAAAGAAGCGTACTCTGTAGCGGAAGGGAGATTTTCCCAATGGACAGCATTTCAAGTGATGAATCTCATGATCCACTTCCCCAAAAAGAAATCATAGACTTACTATTTCATGAACGGGAGCTAGATGTTCGAAATTTCAGGGACACACGATGAACAAGATGGGCAAGAATAGATTGGGCAATAGGTGTGTGGATTGAGCCCAGATTATGGGGATGGGGGGAGAGTACTCATTACATATTCTGGTTGAGACAGTGGTTTTCAGCCATCAAGTAGTTAAACTGACCTGCTTTGGAGCCAATCAGCCATTTTCTCCAAAGCCAATGCTGAAAGTTGTGGAGATTATACATGGCCTTCTTACCAAGGCTGACCCTGCTAATGCCACTTCTGTGTACTCAGCTTTCCAAAACAGCCAATGTTGAGTCCCTGGGAAATTAACGAAACTGGATAGGGAGGGCAGCCAGCCAGACTAGGCTAACTGTATAGGAAGCGGTAATATATCCTCACTGGAACAGACTTATTCTGCCTGGATTTGCCCTCCTTCCCTTTCCACAGTGTTTCTGCCAGCAACACCATCCGTGAACCGACTGAATGCGTCATTCACTGTCCTATTATTCCACATTTACATTTGAATCCATACCAGGTTAATTCTTACAAAGGAGTCTGTTTATGGAATGCACTAGTGTTATCATTCACCTTGTTACTTAGAAGCCATAGGTCTTATGAAATGATTGACTAGCCTACTGAATATTTATAGTTTCATTTGTATGTCAACACCTTGCTAGGTTGAAAATGCTGTCCTATAGGATGTTATATGCTTTGAATCAACTACGAACAAATGGTTGTATTTTTCCAATAGCCAGGATACATGGATTTAGGAACTACAATGTATAAGTAGGGTTAGTAGCTTTCACTCTTACACCTAACTATGTACATATAAAAGGTTTATTTCCTGGGCCTGCAACAGAGGAATCTTCTGTTTCAAGGTCTTAGACCCAATGGATAAATGCCTCTACACAGGCAAACAAAAATGGTTCAGTTCATTAAATTAGAACTTGACATAAGCAGTTCTTGACTTTGTGTCCATGAAACATAAAAGAATATACTATGTTCGCTGTGGGTAATTGGTCTTTACAATGGGAGTGAAAGCAGATAACTTCTTGACAGAGAGAACAGGGAGAACTGCATCTGGGACTTAGAAGCCTAATGGTGTTCCTAGAGCCTTTCCAGGGATAAAATTATAATAACTTCAAACAAGCAAGTCTACAAAAGGTTCAGCTCCTTTAAAAATAAAGGTCTGGGTCACCCTGCAAGGTATAGAACAATAACCAACTAAGATTTTGGTAGAATTATAACCAAGGCAATTTGGAATGTAGAGTCCAAGCACAAAGTTGTAATACTTTATTACAAAAAAGGAGGACACCTACCAACACTCACATTTTATTTTTTGATGGTCATGTATATGTAACAATATTTCCTTGCCCCACCTTTTAAAATATTGTTATATTTTAGTCTATAGGTCCAAAAATATCAAGATGGAATTGTGAAGACGCCAGAGGAGAAAGGGACATCATCTAGATCTCAGACTTACAGTTGGATTAAGTAACTGAAGCGACTTTGGATATTCTCTTAAGGAAAAAGGTAAGAGCCTTTAAAGTATAATTGATGTTGGCGCTGGCCAGATGCCTCAGTTGGTTAGAGTGATATCCTGATATGCCAAGGTTGTGTGTTCAATCTCTCAGGGACCATCCAAGAAGCAATCATTGAATGAGTAAGTAAGTGGAACAACAAATTGATGTTTCTCTCTCTCTCAGTCAAGTATATATCTATATCTACATCTATATATATCTGTATATATATAGAGAGAGAGAGAGAGATAGTCTGTCCAGAAAGTATCCATCCATGAACATGAAACAGAGACGATTATTCAAGAACATACAAGATACAAGAAACATTGTATGAAGGACAATGATGCCTCAGTCCCCTTCAAAGTAGGCACCTCAGGACCTCACACAGTTCTCCTATCACCATTAGCTGCCCCATCATATTTTTCTGAATCTCATCAACAGTCCGAAATCTCTTCCCTTCGAAGGTGATTTTAGTTTGGGTAAAAGCCAGAAGTCACAGGGTGCCAAATCTGGGCTTCAGGAGGGCTGAGTCACCTGGGTGATTTGATGTTTCACCAAAAAACTCTGCATGAGACATGATACAAGAGCAGGTGTATTGTCGTGATGAAGTTGCCAATCACCAGTTGCCCATAGCTGTGGCCTTCTGAATCATCTAGTTTCCTCGAAGTGATATTCAAGCTTAACTCGAAATGTGATGCAGATTCATTGCTCTACTCGTTCAGTCATTTTGAATTTGAGGGCCACGCAGTACACATGCTCACTCAACAGCGTCTATCGCCCCCACTGACCAGTACAGTGAAGTTGTCATTGTTCATGCATGCGCACTCCAGTCCACTCTCCTTGGCTGTCAGGTTGTATCAATGTTGCCCACCCATTCTCATTGTATTTACAAGGGTTGGACTTTTTTCCAGACAGTCTGTAGATGCTCCTGCACTTACGATGAGGTGACATCCCAGTAAACTCATTGTAAGTTAAAAACATCATAAGTTGAAAATGCATTTACTACTATACTATAGAGTATCAGCTGTTTACTCTCAGGATCACATGGCTGATTGGAAGCTGTGACTCCATGCTGCCCAACTTCACAAGAGAGTATTGTACGACTTGTTAGTCCAGAAAACATCAAAAATTCAAAATTTAAAGTATGGCTTCTTCTGAATGTATATACCTTTTGCAGCATCATAAAGTCAAAAAATCATAGGTTGAACCATTGTAAATTGGGGGCCATCTGTATTAGGTTGGAGAGTATAGTTGCTGTTTTGTGCATAAGTTTAAAGTGACAGAAGAATGTATATTGGTGTTTGTCAACTGAAAGATGGGCTAAAATAGACATTTCTCATTTATGTCTGACTAGCAAATAAATTTTAAACACCCACTATGTATTTTGATATTATGCCACACTCTAAGTTCTACTGATACCTTCTTTAATTTGATTCCATTTTTTAGAAATCCTGCATGTCCTAGAGAGTCCAGAAGCTACGGTGGGCCACACAGTCATGGTTCCATCAATCAGGAACATTCATGCGAGACAATGGCTCAGGAGTAAACTACATGTGAAGTTTCTATGTGGTAATTTTTTTTTTCTTACTGCAGGCAGTGCTATCTTTCTTGAGATGTTGGTGACAGACTGTTCATCGGGCCAGTTCTCTCTCTTGTGTGTTCCTGCTCATTGTTTCCAGGAGCTAGTGCTGTTTCTTTATCTCTCCCTCTGTTACTTCATCTCTTGTCCATAAATTTGCCAGGTGGATTCTTTTGTTTGAAATTAAGACCTTTAATTATACCTTATAAAACACATACATTTGAAGGTAGCTTTTAAAAATATGTGGTATTGGAAGGGAGAAATACGAGAATTTTAAAGCATTTCATTTATTTGATCTTTTTATAGCACTCTCTAAAATTCATTTCTCTAATGGCTAATCCTGTATAAGAGAACAGTGATGAGATTTTAGAGGTATCCACAACTTTTTCACTGTAAGACTTTTCTTGGAGGAAAAATAAAGTGGAAATACTCTCTGTCTTTCTTGGCTACTGCTTATATTTGTAAATAAGTATTAGACCGCAATGTGGAGGAAGCAAGGGGGCAGTATCCTCTCCCTTAGCCTTCCTGCAGTATTAGGTAGGAAGAGTGGCAAAAACAAAAATATTACAGAAAATGCAAACAAATTCAGTTTTTAAAATAAAAAATTAGGAAAACTTTTGAAAATCTACTTAAGGTGATCATGGAATCAGGACATATGATCATAGAATAAAGAAAATAAAAGGAAACAGAAGAATTCCAGAGAACAAAAGAAGTCAGTTGGCCCACTGTGGCAGATTAAAGACAGCCACAAATTCCTTTACAATTCTCTCATTGCTTTTACCAAGAAAGTATGGCAGAAGTGATGCCATGGCAAAGTTGGGCCTAGCCTTTAAGAGGATTCCTTATCTCCACTTCCCTGCCTCTTGGTGCCTTGAGCTACTCTGTAAGAAGGCTGACTACCTGAGGCCATGGTGTTATATTGGGACACTGGGTTGAGAAAGAGAGAGAGAGAAAGAGAGAGAATGAGAATTCTGGGGGGATCTCTAGCTATTCTCACCCCCATGAATTATTGTCTCAGAGTCATCAAAGATGAGGCCCTAGATATCATGGCAAGAATGTTGCCCCCTTTTTTCCTGTCTGAAATCCTGACTTACAGAATTAGAAACTAATAGGTAGGCACACAATAGACAGGGGGAGGTTTAGAATAGTATAGGAAATGGAGAAGCCAAAGAACTTATACGTATGACCCAAGGACATGACTAAGGGAAGAGAATGCTGGAGGGAATGGGGGTACTGGGTGGAGGGGGATAAAAGGGAGGAAAAAATGGGACTACTGCAATAGCATAATCAATAAAGTATACTGAAAAAAGAAACTATAGCAATAATGAATTGTTTGCGGGTTTTTTAAACTATCAAGTTTTTGAGTAGTTCGTTATACAGCAACAGGTAACCAGAACCACACCACCTTCATTTATTTCTTAAGTAATTTATATATGTTAAATAATATTGTTTGCCAATCTCTGGGCTTAAAGTAAATAGGGTTGTAATTTCCCATTTTATGAATGTAAAACATGTTTTAAAAGCCACAGAAGTTGATTATTTAAAATTAATAATGTACAAAGGTGAACAGGATCAGAAATATGGAGTTTGGTGGAGGGCAAGTTAGGAGAAGAATAAGTTAAGGGGTTACTTCAGTGATTTGCCAAGACTTTCCCCAGAGGGACAAGCAAAGAGAGGTGCTAGTGACAATGGAGAGGAGTGGCAAGAGTGGCTTGTAGTCTGAGGGGCACGAAAAAGCACCAACTAGGGGATGATGGTAAAGGCAGAACGAGCCGTGAGAGTGAGAACCAGGGGAGCTAAAGCAAATGATCGCACAACAAGGAGATGAAGAGTTACCTTCAAAGACTAAACCTAAAAAATAAAGCACTATCATCTTTACTAATCAAAATATTTATATGAATGAAAATAAATGCAGGCCAACAAATCCCAGGTTATTGGGGTATTTAATATTGTTTGTAAATTTAGAGAGTAATGCAATACATTTACTATATATTTCTTAACAACCATGTCCAGGTATAGGGCCACACTCTGTAATCAAACACATTAATATTTTGTAACAAAATGTACAAAAATTGATAAAAATACAAATGACTTCACCTCGGCCCAAGTTTTGCCACCTAGTGAGTGTAGTTTGGGTTTGATTCTGACTCTAAATAGGTCATTAAAAGTTTTCAGTTTTTAGAGCTTTTTGAATTTTATAAATGTTAATAAAAGCCTGTTCATCAAAATAGGCTGGTGGCGGCTGAAGATACGTCATGTCTATAAGAAAATATACGTTCACTTGGGGAAAAAACAGTGTACTTGAGATCTAAGTTAATAAAAATATATTTGACCATTTTGAAAATAAACTGAGGAGTAGAGTTAGTGATTGATGATTATTAACCTGAAACAAAATTATTTCTATAAAAAAGTATTAAAATTATCAATACATAACAGAATTAATTCTAGCCTCCAGCCAGCTTTGAAGTGTTAGTGAATACAACAAAAAAAGTAAGGCAAAATTATAATTTAGACCACCCCTCCTAAGACTTTACTCTAATAGAATTTAGAGTCTAATACTTTCGGACTACATAAAAAGAACAAAAGAAAGGAGAGGCGTAAGATATTGTAAACCTCCAACTTCTACTATTGTGAGAGTAAATATAGTAATAAAATGTTATATTGTTTATCAACTTGGATTTTCAAAACTGTTCCAACATAATAACATTTAATTCAAAATTTGTGATACTCCACAGAAATAATAAATATACTATAGTTCTGAGCCCCATCCCATGATACAACTTTGGGGAATATAAAATAAATGTATGTCATATTCCCTTGTTCTTAATACAGAAATACATAATATTATGGGAGCACTTTGTAGATAAATGTTAAATGAACAAAATCAAGAGCCATTATGTTGGGCTGTTGGGTGGAGACAGCATCATCATCTCTTTTTAGATAAAGAAGTAAACTTGTGCGAAGCTATACTACATATTTTTATCGAAATCAGCTTCCTTTTCCTCTGGCCAGGCCCCATCCACTCCCTGGTCTTGCCTCCAGGGAAGTCTTTGAAAGGAAACTCAGGTGGTGAAGACAAGGACTTATTTGAAAGATTGTTGTCTCTAGCAAAGATAAACACTGAGAAAAAAAGGAATTCTGTGGATGAGGGTTCACCTTAGAACAATTTTTCTCACTGAAATAGCCTCTGAAATGATAGAGAGAAGGCACAATTCTCATGATGTTTTAATCTTGTTAAAAAAAATACTGACAGTGACCAGAGAGGAGGAAGAAGGCGGACAAAGGTGGAAACAAGGGGAGGGGACTAGTCAAAGAACGTGTATGAGTGGCACGTGGACATGGACAGCAGTGTGGGAATCGACTGTGGGAGTGGGGAGTGGGACGGACAGAGGAGGGCAAAGGGGGGGAAATTGGGACAACTCTACTAGAATAACAGTAAAAAAATAGTTGTGCTCCACCTGCTATGCTTAAGGTTGCAAAATGAACTCCGATATGACAAGCATCATATTTCATTTTTTCTGTCTATATATGAAACACCAGCTAAAAACTTCCAGAGCAAAGTCAATGTTTTTTTCTTATGAAGTCCTCAGGTGGCATGCTTATTTTTTGATAAGATTTTTGACAATAAAACTCCATTTGTTACTTTTAAAGTTTATTTTGTAGAGAGGCCTTAATAATAAATTACTGCACTCTAAGGTCAGCTTTGCTTCCATTGTAATGAGCTTACCAAAGACTTTAACAAAATCTTTGGGAACAAAGAATCCTGGAGCTGTTTTGAGGCTGCTACTTGTGAAAAAGTTAAATAATTGTTTAGAAAGGTGGATTTCTTTATCATTTAAAAGATGATCTTTTATCATTTCTATTGGTTCTTGAATTAGAAATATTTGAAAAATATAAATTTAGAAGATATATTGCTACTTCATGTTTTTTTAACCAAAAACTTAATTTGGGAAGTTTCCCTTACTTACTAGCTACTAAAAGAAGTATAGAATTACTTCATGTGCCCTTTCTAATATATGTAGATTTTTAATTTCTCTCTTTACACTTCATTCATTCTTTTACAAAAAAGAAATTCTTTCTTCTATTGATTTTAGAGAAGGGCAGGGGAGTGAGAAAGAGAGGAGAAACATCAATGTGCAAGAGAAACATCAATCAGTTGCCTCCTGCACATGCCCTGAATGAGACCCAAACCCGAAACCCAGGCATGTGCCCTGACCTGGAAGTGAACCCACAATGACACCCAACCAACTGAACCACACTGGCCAGGGCACACTTCATTCATTCTTTACTCAATCTCATTAAGTGCTTTCATTCCTTCACTTGCAAATAAACATGATAATCTTTGTATGTGCTTTTGTTCAAAAGATAGAAATAAGTAGCTTCTGCAAGTTCCTAGAGATGAAGTATCAATTTCTCCTCTGATGATTTATACATGACTAAAAACATATACATCTGTTGCGAGTTTTTTTAAATATATTTATTGATTATGCTATTATAGTTGTCCCATTCCCCCCCCAACTCCACTCCATCCTGCCCACCCCCTCCCTCCCACATTCCCCCCCTATAGTTCATGTCCATGGGTCATACTTATAAGTTCTTTGGCTTCTACATTTCCTACACTATTCTTACCCTCCCCCTGTCTATTTTTCACCTATCATCTATGCTACTTATTCTCTGTACCTTTCCTCCCTCTCCCCCTCCCACTCCCCTATTGACAACCCTCCATGTGATCTCCATCTCTATGGTTCTGTTCCTGTTCTAGTTGTTTGCCTAGTTTGCTCTTGTTTTTGTTTTAGGTGTGGTTGTTAATAACTGTGAGTTTGCTGTCATTTTTACTGTTCCTATTTTTTATCTTCTTTTTCTTAGGTAAGTCCCTTTAACATTTCATAGAATAAGGGCTTGGTGATGATGAACTTCTTTAACTTGACCTTATCTGAGAAGCACTTTATCTTCCCTTCCATTCTAAATGATAGCTTTGCTGGATACAGTAATCTTGGATGTAGGTCCCTGCGTTTAATCTTGGGTAATGTAATTATGATGTGCCTTGGTGTGTTCCTCCTTGGGTCCAGCTTCTTTGGGATTCTCTGAGCTTCCTGGACTTCCTGGAAGTCTGTTTCCTCTGCCAGATTAGGGAAGTTCTCCTTCATTATTTGTTCAAATAAGTTTTCAATTTTTTGTTCTTCCTCTTCTTCTGGCACCCCTATAATTCGGATGTTGGAACGTTTCAAGATGTCCTGGAGGTTCCTAAGTCTCTCCTCATTTTTCTGAATTCTTGTTTCTTCATTCTTTTCTGGTTGGATGTTTCTTTCTTCCTTCTGGCCCACACCATTGATTTGAGTCCCAGTTTCCTTCGCATCACTATTGGTTCCCTGTACATTTTCCTTTGTTTCTCTTAGCATAGGCTTCATTATTTCATCTGGTTTTCAAACAGATTCAACCAATTCTGTGAGCATCTTGATAACCAGTGCTTTGAACTGTGCATCTGATAGGTTGGCTATTTCTTCCTTGCTTAGTTGTATTTTTTCTGGAGCTTTGAAGTGTTCTGTCATTTGGGCCTTTTTTTTTTTTTTTTTTTTTGGTCTTAGCGCATCTGTTACTTTAAGGGGCGGAGCCTTAGGTGTTCCCTAGGGCGGGGTAACGCTGGTGGCTGCGCTGTGATGCTGTAGGTGGGGGAGGGGCCGAGAGGAAGCAATGGCGGCTGCTTCACTCTCCTCCGGATTTCAATCTTTCACTCTGCTACCCACAATCAAACTGGGCCCCTCTGGTGCTGGTTCCTGAGTGGGTGGGCTTGTGCACACTCTAGGCCCCTGTGGGTCTCTCCAACGACCTCCCCTGTGAGGCTGGGAGTCTCTCCTGCTGCTGCCCCAACCCCCACCGGCACTTTCAATCAGAGGTTTGAGGCTTTATTTCCCCGAGCTGGAGCCCTGGGTTACAGGGTCTGCTTTGCTCCCTGCCGTTCGTCAGGTTTATCTGTGCGTGAGTGTGGGGCTGCCATATGCTACCCGCGCTCTGCCTGCCCTGCTCTCCGCCACTCTGAGTCCAGCCCTCTTGGTTTATCTGCATGAATGTGGGGCCGTAGGGTCTGCTAGTGCTCAGACTGCCTGCCCCGTTCGTCCCACACTCGCCAGTCTTGGTCAGCCACAGCCACGCGAGTCCTCTCCACCCTGGTGCCCGTGTCCGCCCCTCCTACCAGTCTGGATGAATGTTTATTTTTTATCTCCTTGGTGTCGGACCCCCTTGCGGTTCGATTCTCTGTCAGTTCTGGTTGTGCGAGGAGGCGCAGTGTGTCTACCTACGCCGCCATCTTGGTTCTCCTCTGTTGCGAGTTTTAATTTTATAACACTGGCTTGACTAATCTTATACCTCAATGTTTTAACTACTGTAATTTTGTAAATATATTTTAAGATCAGTAGGGCAATTTCCTTCCCATTATTCTTTCTTATTTATTTATTTTTTTTTCTTGCAGTATTTGCTTCTATGGTAATCTTCCAGAAACACAATAGAAGTACTATAAGGTTGTTTATATATTCTGTTAAGATTTTTATTTGAACTGAGTTTAGCATATAAATTAACCTGGGTGGGGCAGAGCGGGGACTTGATATATTAACCACATTGAATTTTACCAAAAAAAAAAAAAGTAGAAAATAAGTGCTCATTCATTTAAATCTTTTTCTTTGTAATATTTTCTAGTTTAATTTTGTTTTCATTTTAAAAATCTTCTTTTTTTCTTAATAGCTCACATTTCCTTATGGCACTAATATGATATATAATCAAGTATATTTTCATTTTTTCCTAATATTTATACCTCTCAGTTTCTTTTTCTTGATCTCTTCCTTCACTCTTTTTTCTCTTCCTTCCCTTCCTTCCTTTCTTCTTTCTGTCTTTCCTTCCCTCTTTATTGGTTTGTTTCATAGTGTAACAGTGGGAATTGTAACAGTGGGGTACTGTAACCCACCCACCATTCTTTTGACTTTGTATCTGTAAGTGCTGACTCTGACCAATATGTAGCTTGTAGATAAACAGCATGTTGGTATAAGAATCCTAGGAACTAACTTCAAAAGGTACAGACTCTGACCTTCAGGCATCCTAGCTCCAGGAGATTTGCTGACTTTGGACCATGGAGCCAGGATGACTAAACCAGGGTGAAGCACACCAGACCATCACTTGCCTTGTCAGAATGGACTGTGTTCATAGGCACATAAAGAACTTTTCAAACCCTTCCCTTGATCTCCTTGTTCTGTTTGCCTCCCCCTGCTTATAAAAACCTGTTTCCACTGAGAAGTGGAGATGGGCTTTGAAATAGGGAGATGGGCTTTGAGATATGAGTCCCTCATCTTCCAGATGACCAATGTCTGAATAAACCACTTTCTTTTACATCAGCACCTGCCTCTCAAATATTGGCTATTGCAGCGGCAGGCAGCTGGAGCTGCATTTAGTTACAATAGCTTTAGCTTGAATTTCAGGAAAAAATAAGTAGAGATGGTGGTACCAGACCACCTCATTCCTAATTAACTTTAATACAAATGCTCCATTAAGCATAAGACCAGAAGTCAGTGAGAAATAGAAATTCTTGATCCTGTTGATAATTTATCATCCATTTTAGTAAAATTTTTTCAACATTATTCTGGACTGTGAAATTTTTCTTCTTTGATTTACTAAAACAAATATAGTAGTTTTACCTCCTACTAATTTACACCTTCATCAATATATTTTCAAATTTACTGAACATTTTTACTTAAGACTTTTGAATTGATATCCATAAGTAAACTTAATTCTTTTCTACTGATTTTTTAACATGGCTGTGTTCTCTTTGCCTTTTTAAGTAATGTATGTAATTTATTTGCATTCTTTTGGTTAATAATAGAAACATTTAAGTATAACTTTAAGTTTGACTTGATACCTATGAGTTTTCATACATAACATATTCATTTTAATTAAATTCTAAAATAGTGTTTATCAAACTTTTAAACCAATATCTCTTAAACAAATATGAAAATCTTATGCTTACAAATTTTATTTGAATTCCAAAAATTAAATATAAGCCCTCCCTCTACCATGAATTTCTATTTTAAATATTTTTGAATTAAGTATTAGAGTAATCTTCTGTTTGCAAAATTTTTTGTTTAAACTTTAAAAGATTATTTTTTATATTTATTGTAATATGGACAAGGTATTGAGTGTCCATGTCACAAATATTGATACTGAAAATTGAGTATTCTCAATTATAGGACAAAAAATGACATCGCAATTTCTTAAATTAAACTTTGTAATTTTAGTATTTACGTGTTACCCTTATTTATGTTTTGCCTTAATTTGCCAAAGATCAATAAAGTAGTGTGGTCTCCTCCTTCTACTGATATTTTTATCAATGAATCCTTGTATTCATAAACTATTTTTCATATATATATTTATGTTTTCATATGTATATTTATGTATCTAAATGTCCATAAGTAACATCTTCATTGTGGGTTGTATATTTTTCAATGTTTGTTTGTTTGTCTTGAATTCTACTGAAACTACAAAATCTACTTTAAAAAAACTTCTATTATTCGTATGTTTTTCTGCCTTTTAAAAAACAAAAAAATCTCACATTCCATAACAAGGAATTATCTGTTATTGCTATTACTTGAAACCATCTTGGCCCAGAGGCCAAAATATGTTAACTGTATATTTATAGAAGCCATTGTAGGAAAAAACATATAATTGCATTTATTTTAATTTTGTTTCATATTAAAATCTTTCCTGTATTGGGAGAGTTTAAAGCCATATAGAATTTTAGTCATGAATTAGTTGCATATTTCTCTGGCCAGTTTCAATTTTACAAACTTCTTCCTTTTGGGTTCCCTATCTATCTATTCTCCTTGTTAGGGAAATCTATTATTTTTTGATCCAGATAATTTCATTAAAACATAATCTTTATATTACATAGTTTCTTTTCTAATATTTATTTTTATATTAGTTTTGTAATGAAATTTTGAATCATACTTAATTCTGTTTACGCCTTGTTTCATTATTTGTCATTATATATAAATTCTTACAAATTCCCTATTCTTTTCTTTTAAAGGATTAAACTTACTTTTTTAAAAAAATCATTTATTTACTTTTAGAGAGAGGGGATGAGAACAAGAAAGAGAGGGAGAGAAACATCAATGTGTGGTGGCTTCTTGTGCCCCCTACTGGGGACCTGGCCTGCAACCCAGGCATGTGCCCTGACTGGGAATCGAACCAGTGACCCTTTGGTTCACAGGCTGTACTCAATCCACTGAGTTACCCTAGCCAGAGCAAGCTCCCTATTCTGGAGTTATTAATTTTGCTTTATTAGTTGAATTATGTACATTTGAGGGTAATACTTTTCCTGAAAAATATGTGACATTTCTATTTTCAGGTTTGCTGATTATCTCAGAGTCCCTTTCTGTTGCCTTGACTTGATAATATTCTTGAGCTCTAGCCTCTTCTCTTTGAATCAGAAGGCATACATTTCAGAAGAATGCTAAAAAGTGCCTCTTTAGTTTTAGGGATACAGACTCTGTTTCATTACATATAGACATGACACAGTGGAATGCTGATGTTGCTTTTCCCGTAAGTCCCTTTTTGGAGATGTAGATTCAATTACCATCCTAGCTGAGGTTTGAGCAGCCTTTAATACAGTGATTCCTCCTAACCTCTTGAAGAATCTTCATCGTGATCTCAGGGAAAGCAGTTTTTAGTAAAAGGTTTGAAGCAGAACCACGATTTTAAGGGGAATAGGAAAGAAGAAATATTGATCAAATGAACAATAGTGCGATTGGTAATCAGTAGAACACTTATATTTTCATATGCCCTTTTTATTTCAACCCTGCTATTAATGCATTTTTTTGTCTGGGTATTTTAGTTGGTTTATAATCTCTTTCTTTAACTGTTGGTGCATGTGCATGTGCTCATGTAGACAGATCCAACTCTTCCCCTATGATGAACAGGAGTACTAAAAATATAGAGTGTAATGAAAAAAACATTTATTGGATGTGTATTGACATAGCACCTGTTGTTTATACATGTCAACATTGAAAATGGAAATGCATATGATGAGCCAGATATTAATCAAATTAGAATCAGCACCAGGTTTTACATGAATTGCTTCCCAAACACTGGAGTAAATTATTCCATATTGCCACATTTAAAAAATTTGCATATATGCTAATATTTGAATCATGCATGTTTTAATAATTGATAAGAAAGCTAAGTTTAAATAAATTACTATTTTAATAATTATTTTAAATGAAGATTAATAATCTATATTTAAAAAACAAGAGGAAATTGAATCCATATGATCTTAGAAGGAATCCTTCTCAATTACCTTCAGAAACATTAATAGTTTTTAATTTAATTTAAATGGACTTTTAATTTACATGAACATAAAGTCATCCAAAGCCAATTTTCTGACTATATAAGGTAAACTTTTGCATTTTTATTTATATCTGGCACAAAGCAGTAACCAAGGAGTCCTCCTGGAAACTGGTTTTATTGCTGATGCTGTTTAAAAAACTAGAAATAAATGTGATTTAATGAATTCATTTAATATATTTGCTCTAATCAGGATTTACATGTAAAGAGATTCATTATAAACTATATAAAATTAAGCTTATATTGCTCAAGTGGACACAATTAATAACTTAATTTTTTAATTATTTGACTGGGACATGGGAAAATAAAGAATAATCTAACTATAATATTTTGCGAATAAATTCAAGAAACAAAATTAATTCCCCACCTAATTTTTAATTTTTAGCTCCTAAATATCCCCAAAGATACTTTGCTAACTAAATAAGGTAGGCACAGACTATAATGGAAATGTTAAAATAATCACAACTTTATTATAAAAAATTTAGACAAGAAATCGTAGGTTTTACTCCACTAGAAAAATAAACAAAGGCAAAGACAATGAATAAAACAAAAGCATGAATTGGGTGCAGTTTTCTGACAACTAGGAAAGATTAAACAAAACATGTTTATTTTAATAAGCATTTTCACAGCTCAAAAAACCTAAATTTAAAGGGATCATAGGGCCTGCTTACAAGTAAAAATGCAGACTCTAAATGATGACTAACTTGTGGAAACCTAAATAAGAAAACTGAAACTAGAATGAAGTGGATTCTGGCCAAGACAGAGGCGTAAATAGATATGCCTTTGCATCCTCCCACAACCAAAAGAAGGATAACAACCAATTTAAAAACAAAAAAACAACCAGAGCTGCCCCAAAATTTAACTGTATGGAAGTCTGACAACTGAGGAATTAAAGAAACATTCATCTAGGCTGGTAGAAGGGCTGGAGATGGGAAGCCAGGGCAGCGAGGCCATGGCTGGCAGACTGGGATATCCCACATTTGTGCCTGAATAAGCTGGAAGGAGCAACTGGGGAGTGAGATAGACTGCACAATCCAGGGTTCCAGTGCAGGAAACTAAAGCCTCAAAAACTGTCTGGCTGTAAAAACCCGTGGGTGTTGCAGGCACGGGAGAAATTCCCAGTCTTACAGGAGAGCCCTTTGGAGGGACCCACAGGATCCTAGAACAGACACAAGCCCACACACCTGGGAATCAGCACCTGAAAGGGCACAATCCACTTGCGGGAAGCAAGGGAAGTGACTGAAAGTGGGGCAGAGGCCAAGCAAGTGGCATTGTTCCTTCTCTGGCCCCTCCCCCACAGAAAGCATAACAATTCAGTATAGTGAGTTGCCCCACCCTGGCAAATACCTAAGGCTCTGCCCCTTCCAACATAACAAGTGTACCAAGACAAAGAAATATGGCCCAAATGAAAGAACAGATCAAAACTCCAGAAAAAGAACTAAGAAACAAGGAGATAGTCAACCTGTCAGATACACAGTTCAAAACAGGTAATCAGGATGCTCACAGAAATGATTGAGTCCAGTCACAAAATAAAGGAAGAAGTGAAAGCTATACAAAGTGAAATAAAGAGAAATATATATGGAACCAACAGTGAAGGGAAGGAAACCAGGGCTCAAATCAATGATTCTGAACAAAAGGAAGAAATAAACATTCATCGGAACAAAATGAAGAAACAAGAATTCAAAAAAATGAGCAGAGGCTTAGGAACCTCTGGGACAACTTTAAACATTCCAACATCTGAAGCATAGGGATGCCAGAAGGAGAAGAGGGAGACCAAAAAATTGAAAACTTATTTGAACAAATAATGAAGGTAAACTTCCCCAATCTGGCAAAGGAACTAGACATGCAAGTCCAGGACACCTGGAGAGTCCCAAAGAAGTTGGATCCAAGACACATCATAATTAAATTACCCAAGATTAAAGGTGAGGAGAGAATCTTAAAAGCAGCAAGAAAAAAAGAGAGAGTTGCCTACAAAGGAGTACCCATAAAACTATCATCTGATTTCTCAAAAGAAACCTTGTAGGCAAAAAGGGGCTGGAAAGAAGTATTCCAAGTCATGAAAGGCAAGGACCTACATCCAAGATTACTCTATCTAGCAAAGCTATCATTTAGAATGGAAGTGCAGATTAAGTGCTTCCCAGATAAGGTCAAGTTAAAGGAGTTCATCACCACCAAGCCCTTATTATATGAAATGTTAAAGGGACTTACCTAAGAAAAAAAATCAAAACTACAAATAGTAAAATGACAACAAACTCACAACTATCAATAACTGAACCTAAAAACAAAAATGAAAACACTAAGCAAACAACTAGAACAGGAACAGAATCACAGAAATGGAGATCACATAGAGGGGAATGGGAGGGGGGGGGAGGTACAGGGAATAAGAAGCATAATTGGTAGGCACAAAATAGACAGGGGGAGGTTAAGAATAGTGTAGGAAATGGAGAAGCCAAAGAACTTATATGTACGACCCATGGACATGAACTAAGGTGGCGGGAATACTGGAGGGAAGGAGGAAGGGGATAAAGGGGAGGAAAAAATGGGACAACTGTAATAGCATAATCAAGCATACAAAAAAAAGGAAAATTGAAACTAAAGTTAGGGGACCCATAAATTATTGCTCAAGGAGAGAAAATTAGCCTGAAATTTCTGCTACTGAATTTATTTAAAAATATATAATTAAACATACATATATTTATATGCATACTGATAAATTTTCCTCATCTTTTGCTAGATTATAAGACTTTAAATTTTAACAAGATCCAAGAGAATTTTATGCAATGTTAGAATCAGTATATATCTTGAACTCAACAGACAAAACTGACAATAATTGCTTAACATTGGCACCATTGCCCTGCTCTGCCAAACTTTAATTCTCTAATTTCCTGGTAAACAAATAAAAAAATTGTACCTACCTGTCAGTAGAGTTCATAGGTAGTTCTATTCATGGGAGAAAAACTGAATTTTGAAGGTGCAGATCTCAGGCAGGTGCAACATCAGCCTCTGATCAACACATACTATATGCTAAGACAAAGAACAAAGATACTGAGATGTGTTTAGTGACCATGTGAAACTGGACATTCACATCTCCACTAAAGACTGAGTGCTTCCAATTCATTACTAATTTTTTTGTTGTTAACTAATTGGGCGTGTTGATTTGTTCATGAAAACAATGGGAAAGGCCAGGCAAGTATCTCTACCTACATTACCCTGAGCCTAGAAAGGGAAGAATGGGTTTAAATCTTATCTTCAAGGTGTTTATGACCTTCATTGGGTCAGTGTATCTGACTAAGATCCAAATTTCTTTTTTGTAAATGAAGCCAATCATCTAAATTACTTCCATGTGAGAAAAAATTCATTAGCCCTCATTAGACCCTTTGAAAGGAGTGGGGCCCATACAACACCTTGATTTCAGATTTCTGGCCTTGGAACTTCGAAAGAATTCATTTCTATTTTAAGTCACCAAGTTTGTGGTGGTTTGTCAGGGAAGCCCTAGGAGACTGACAGTGTCATCCATAAACATTTTGCTTCAGCACATTTTTCTGATGGAAAATATGCTAGGTATACAGGGCACAAAAATGACTATGGTATAATTACTTCAAGAGCTCACTCTCTAGAGGGAAACAGACACCTGTTCAATTAACTCAGTGTAATAATGTTATCAGTATGAAGGGAGCACAGAAAAACTTGGGAATTTTGGCAAGGCTATTCAGGAAATGTCAAGTGGTGTGATGAGAATGTACCATAAGCGTGGAAAGGGACAAGAAATGAGACTATAAAAGAGTATAAAGACAGACTTTTAAAGACCCTGATCATTGTTTTAAAGAGTTTAGCACTTTGTCCTGTAGGTTTGGGGTAGTTAACTTTAAGTGCCAACTCCAAAAGATAGACAGTTGTTACTTGAAGTTTGGTGTTTAAATGAATTATGAAGCATAGTTGGCTCATCTTTTTATTCACAAAAATGTATTAAGACCATATTATGTGCAGTGGTATGCTAAGGATTTTGAATTTAGTGATTGGCAAGGTAGACATAAACATTGCCTTACTGAGCATATAAACTAAAGGAGGAAAAGAACTTTGATTGATTAGCCATTAGCCTGTGGGGAGAGGGCATGCTTGCAGTACATTTATTCACTGTGCTTTAGGAAACGGGGGGATAACTGGAGTAATGACCAGAATGTAACTGCATTTCATGTGAATCACTCAGTAGTTGAGAAGAATGAACTAGTCTGGGAAAAGACCCAGGGCAAAGATATCTATAAAAGCTATGGTAACAATCTCAGAGGAAATTATAAGAATCATAATTAAGGAAGAAACAGTAGTAATGGAGAAAGGTAGTCAGATTAAAACTATATTCTGGAAGCAAAATTGACAAAGTCTTGTAATTAATTGGGTACAGGAAGTGAAGTTGTTGTGGAAGCTAACCCCTGATCATCTTTAGTTTAGATTATTACCAACCCATGTCAAATTCGATTGTAAAGTGCAACATTATTTTATTATCACTAAGAAAGAAAAAGAACTCACTTTCTTGCATTGTTAATACATTATTAGCAATGACATAATGTATTTTTATCCCTTAAGATTTTTATTTTGAATCAACCAAAAGATCTATTTTACATTTACTTAAATCAAAATTTTAAAATTCACAGTTCACTCTTCTGAAAAGGAAAACATAAGCAAAATCAATTGGTTAAAGTATTCTTAAAATATTTTCACATTCACAGTCTAACTCTTACAAGTCATTTTTCTACTCAGAATTATCAAAATCCATTTTGATCCATACAGTATTACCCTCTGTGCCAACAAAAGTTCTCCACCATTGTTTCTGAGACTTTCTTTGAAGTTGTAGGCTTTGATGCTGCCACTTTGTTGATCTCACAAGAACGTGTCAAAGGAAGGCTTTTAGACAATGTCTAGAATTTATATGCTTTCAAGTGATTCTTAAGATTTTTCTTGATTAAAAAGTCACAGAATGCCATTGTCCAACTATATCAAAAGGAATAATTAAGACATTCATGAATGCACCAGCAATGAAAATTATATTACAGCTGTGTCCTGGATCAACACCAATGAGAAAACTTCATCAATTATGAGATATATCTTACTGTCAGAGATGTTAAAATGAGGGGGAAAAAGTGCACTTTAAAACTGATGAAATACAATAATGACTTTAAATAAGATAGGCAGTACAGGGATGCCTAAGATTCAAATTAAATTCTTCTATCGTCATTTCACTAGAAACACAAATGTCATGCATAACTCTCAGAATAACTTTGAGGAACAAGGGATAGTGGATATCTTGAACATAGGCTTTCTTAAACTATGTGCCTTAATATTTTAGGAAGATTCATTGGTAAATTTGTGAGTACTAAAGTGTGTGTACATTTGGTTGAAATGTGTACTAAGGCTGTCTGTATTTCCCTCCTTGGGTACTTTCACAGGGACTGGGGTGTGTACTTTCTCTATCAGCTCACAATTGGGCCAGGCAGCAGAAGACACAGAAGCACCCCTGGCTACTTCTATAAAGTACTGATGTAAAGCAGAGGGCAGACCTCAAAGATGCCTTCAACTGGCTACGCTTGTCACCAAGAGAATTTTTGTTTTACAAATATCATTACACTTATCAGAGTCTGTACTAAAAATAGTTTTTAGAAAAGGTTATTTAGGCTAGTCTCCTTTGCTTACCTTTTGAAGAATTTCAAGTGAATTTATACATGTTTAGAGGAAATCGGTAGTAAAGTGAAAATTTACACTGTTCTCATTATCTATTACTTTTTAGTTAGATAAACTAGGTTTTACAATTATTAGTTTCATCTGAACTCATGTAATTCAACTATAGTTTATTTGCTTTTCCTAGTAACAGTGAATAGATGAATAGCAGTGAATAGCAGTGAACTCCAAGTTGGCACCTTGAAAACATAGTGAAACAGATTCTCTTTCATAAAAAAAAAATGAATTAAACAATGGTGAACTTAATATGATTAGAAGGAAGGGGTGTGATGTCACCTTTTGGATATGACAAAACCATGTTCAAAGATCACCAACACCATAACTTCCTTTCTGTGTGAATTTGGCAACATACAGGGTGAAGCAAAAGTAGGTTTACAAAGGTTATAAGCTCCTTCTTTCTCTCTGCTGTGTAGAATTCCATTGTGTAAATGTACCATAGTTTTTTGATCCACTCATTTGCTGATGGGCACTTAGGTTGCTTCCAGTACTCAGCTATTGTAAATTGTGCTGCTATGAACATTGGGGTGCCTAGGTTCTTTTGGATTGGTGTTTCAGGGTTCTTAGGGTATAATCCCAGCAGAGGAATTGCTGGGTCAAAAGGCAGTTCCATTTTTAGTTTTCTGAGGAGAGCATTATGCTAAGGGAAATAAACCAGGTGGTGAGGGACAAATACCATATGATCTCACCTTTCACTGGAACATAATCAACAAAAGAAAAAAGCAAACAAAATATAACCAGAGACATTGAAGTTAAGAACAACTAACAATAGCCAGAGGGAAGTGGGGAGGGGATAGTGGGGAGAAGGGTTTTCAGGAACTACTATAAAGGACACATGGACAGAACCAAGGGGGAGGGTGGAGGTGGGGGAGGGAGGTGGGTTTGGCTGGGGTGGGGTGGCAGGGTGGGGAGAAAATGCAGACAAATGTAATTGAACAACAATAAAAAAAGCAGGTTTACAGTTATGAGTATGTAAAACACAGAGTTTAGATCAAAATAATGGAGGAGTAAATGGAAACTACACTAACCTCCTTCCAGGACAAATCTGGAATTACAACTAAATTGCAGAGAAATCACCCTGAATAACCAACTGAACACTAGTTAGAGAGAAGCCTTATAACTAAGGACAGACAGAAGAAATCACTTCACCACAATAAGACTGTCACTTATCCTGGGCTATAGCAGAGGGAGGGCAGAGTGCACTAGAGACACTTAAGGAGAGTCTGGGGATGGTGGCTCTGGGGAGAAAACTGAAGGAACAGCCTCTAGGATCCCTATGCTGAGTTATTCCCCATACTGCAGGAGTCATCTTCCTCAGGCAGAGCACTTCCCTCCAAGTGGCACCAGCCTGAAGAGAAGCAATAGACCCATACTAAGGAATTACTTTGCCCCACTCTGTGGAGTTTAAGCAGGGCTGCTGAACATAGCTTGATTAGTTTAACAACTGATCAGTTTAACAGCTGCTTAGTTTAACAGCTGAGGTGGAAAATACAAAGAAGCAGCCAAAATGGGAAGACAAAGAAACACACCTCAAATGAAAGAACCAGGCAATTCTCTAGAAGAGGAACTATATGATATGGAGACAAGCAATTTATCTGACAGAGAGTTTAGAGTAATGATTGTAAGGAAATTCAAGCATGTAAAAAGACAGAGAAACCATAAAAAAGGGCCAGTCAGAAATAAAAAATGCAATATCTCAAATAAATTATACACTGGAAGGAAGAAACAGAGGGTTAGATGAAGCAGAGGATGAATCAGTGTTTTGGAAGACAAGGTAGAAAAAAAAACCTAGGTAGAGCATCAAAAAGAAAAAAAGAATTTCAAAAAATGAGAAGAGCTTAAGAAACAATTTGGACAACATGAAGTGCAACAACATCCACATCATGGGAATACCAGAAGGAGAAGAGAGTGAGCAAGGGATCAAGAACCTATTTGAAGAAATAATGACCTAAAACTTCCCTAATCTGGTGAAGGAAAAAGATACAGAAGTCCAGGAAGCTCAGAGAGTCCCAAACAAGTTGCACCCAAAGAGGCCTATACTGAGACACAACATAATTAAATGACAAGACTTAAAGACAAGGAGAAGATCCTAAAAGCCCCAAGAAAAAAGCAGGTAGTTATACAGAAGGGAGCACCAGTATCATCTGATTTCTCAACAGAAACATTTCAGGACAGAAGAGAATGGTGTGAAATATTCAAGGTGATGAAAAGCAAGGACCTACAACAAAGGCTACTTTACCCAGCAAAGCTATCAATTAATTCAAAGGAGAAATAAGGAGCTTCCCAGAAAAGAAAAAGCTAGAGGAGTTTGTTAACACCAAACTAGTAATGCAACAAATGTTAAAGGACTTGTGTCGGGGGGCTTTAACGCAGCCCCCCCCCCCCCCCCCCCGGTCTGCCACGGATGAAGATAAAGACTATCTGCTTGGGGAGGAAAGGTGGCCGTTTCTCTCAAGGGGAGAAGGGCCATAAAACTTTAGGCGCCAGACTTATCTCAGGTCTGGACCCTTATCTCTTAAACTGAGGGTACAAATTAAGTAGGTTTCACAGGAATGTATGTATTTTTGTTAGGCCTGATTCCCCAGGGAATCCGCCCCTCCCAGCACAGGACTGCACTGCCCTCTGTTATTGCTTCAGGCTTAAGTCAGGCAAGGGAAGTAAGGCTGCCAAGAGATTAGGAGACTTCTTGCAGACAGAATGAGGACTCAGGCTATTTCAAAGCCAAGGGGCGAGGGCCCATCACCCCCTTTTTCCACAGCCCCCCAAGTCCTTCCCTGTGGGCCTCTTCCGTGACCAGAGCCTGTCTTAGGTTGATCCTCCCTTGAGGATTCTTACCCGTCTAACTGGCCAAGCTCAGGGCCAAGCAGGGTGAAGTGGGCAGAGGTGGTACACCTGCCAGGGAGACAAGCTTTGTCTCCTTAGTGGCTTATGGTCCCAACTCTGACTCAGCTTTAACCATGAGGGGTTACAGCCTCTGAAACCAGGCATGGTGGTTCCCAACAGACTTGCTTTAAGAAGAAGAAGAAGAAAAAGAGAAAGGAAAAAAAAAAAACAGAGGAAAACAGTCTAACAATAAAATGGCAATACATATGTATCTATCAATAATCACCTTAAATGTAAATAGCTTAAGTGCTCCAACCAAAAGCTAGAAGGTGGCTGAATGATTAAGAAAACAAGACCCAAATATATGCTGCCTCCAAGAGATCAATCTCAGATTGAAAGGTACACACAGACTAAAAGTAAAGGGATGGAAAAAGATATTTCATGCAAACAGAAGAGAAAAAAAAGTTGTGGTAACAATACTTATATCTGATAAAATAGACTTTAAAACCAAGTCTATCATAAGAGACAAAGAAGGACACTACATAATGATAAAGGGATTGATCCAACAAGAGGATATAACTGTAGTAGACATTTACTACACACCCAACATAGGAGCACCTAAATATGTAAAGCAAATCTTGATAGACATAAATGGAGAGACTGACAGATATACAGTTATAGTTGGGGATTTTAACTCCCCATTGACTTCAATGGATAGATCTTCCAGGCATAAAATCAACAAGGAGACACCTGCCTTGAAGGACACACTATATCAAATGGTTTTAATTGAAATATTCAGGCATTTCACCCCAAAGCAGCAGAATATATATACTTTTCAAGGGCATGAGGAAAGTTTTCTAGGATAACCACTTGTTAGAACACAAAACAAGTCTCAATAAACTTAAAAAGATTGAAATTATATCAAGCATCTTCTCTGACCACAATGCTATGAAACTAGAAGTCAATCACAAAAACACTGAAAACACATGCAAGGACATGGAAGCTAAATAACATGTTACTAAACCATGAATGGGTCACCAAGAAGATCAAGGAAGAAATCAAAATATACCTTGAAGCAAAGGAAAATGAGCACACAATAATCCAAAATCTTTGGGACACTGGGGAAGCAATCTTATGAGGGAAATTCATAGCATTACAGGCCTATCTCAAAAAACAAGAAAAAGCTCAAATAAACATCTAACTTCACACTTAAAGGAACTTGAAAAGAACAACAAAGCCCAAAGTGAGTAAAAGGAAGGAATTAATAAGGACCAGAGCAGAAATAAATGAAATAGACCCTAAAAAAAGATACGAAATATCAATGAACCCAAGAGCTGGTTCTATAAATAGATAAACAACATCGACAAACCTTTAACCAGACTCATAAAGAAAAAAAGAAAGGACCCAAATAAATAAAATCAGAAATGAAAGAATAGAAATAACAACTGCAAAGGATTGTAGGAAAAAAACACAAAAGATGGTAGGAAGATACTGTGAACAACTAACTATATGCCAACAAACTGGACAACCTGGATGAAATGGATATATTCCTAGAAACATCCAATCTTCCAAAACTATATCAGGAAGAATCAGAGAATCTGAATAGACAGATTACACTTAATGAAACTGAAGCAGTAATCACAAAACTCCCAACAAACAAAAGCACTGGATTGGATGTCTTCACAAGTGAATTTTACCAAACATTCTGAGAAGAATTAACACCTCTCTTTCTCAAACTATTTCATGAAATTCTAGAGGAGGGAAGGCTCCCAAAGTCATTCACAAGGCCAGCATTGCCCTAATTCCAAAACCAGATAAAGACACTACAAAGAAAGGAAATTATAGGACAATATTTTTAATGAATATAGATGCTAGAATCCTCAGCAAAATATTAGCAAACCAAATAGACCAATGCATTAAAAAGATCTTACACCATGATCAAGTGGGATTTATTCTGGGAATGCAAGGTTGGTACAACATTTGCAAATCAATAAATGTGATTCACCACTAAACAAAATGAAGGATACACTATAATATCAATGGATGCAGAAAAATATTTGGTAAAATCCAGTACCCAATTTTGATAACAACTCTCAGCAAAGTGGAAACAAAACCTAAACATAGTAAAACAAAGAGGGAACATACATAAACATAATAAAGACCATATATGACAAATCCACTGCCAGTGGCATAGTCAATGGGCAAAAACTATAAGCATTTCTCTTAAGATCAGGAACAAGACAGGGATGTCTGCTTTCATCTCTCATATTCAACAAAGTACTGTAAGTCCTAGCCACAGCAATCACATAAGAAGAAGAAGAAATAAAAGGCATCCAAATTGGAAAGGAAGAAGTAAAACTGCTATTTTTTGCAGATGACATGATACTGTCCATAGAGAACCCCAAAGATTCCACCATGAAACTTCTAGAACTAATAAATGAATTCAGCAAAGTAGCAGGATACAAAATTAATATCCAGTAATCAGTTGCATTTTTATATAAAACTAATAGGATGAACTAATAGAATGGGAAATTAAGAAAACAATCCCATTCATGATTACATCAAAAAGACTAAAATGATCCCAGAAGTAGCTTTTTGAGGTAGCATGTGGGTTAGTGTGGTCTTTTGTCAGCTTCCACCATGGCGTACCATGGCTAGGGCCAAAAAATGCAGAAGGTGATGGTACAGCCCATCAACCTTATCTTCAGACACTGGCAGAAAAGATCTTGGATTCAGGTGTGGCTTTGTGAGCAAGTGAATATGCAGATAGAGGGCTGTATCTTTGGTTTTGATGAATACATGAACCTTGCATTAGATGATGCAGAGGAGACTCATTCTAAAACAAGATCAATTCAAGAAAACAACTCGGTCAGATCATGCTAAAAGGAGATAATATTACTCTGCTCTAAAGTGTCTCCAACTAGAAATGACTAGTGAAGTCATTTTTTAATTTTCAATTAGAGAAATTGTTGAGAAGCAATAGTTTGTATTTTTAGGTGTTCTTTGTTGCAGGTAGTTCTTGAACATTTATTCATATTGTTTTGATTATACTTTTGTTATTACTAGATGACAATAAATGCTATGTAATTTTTATTAAAACAAAAGACTAAAATACCTAGGAATAAACCTAACGAAGGATGTAAAAGAGCTGTACTTGGAAAATTATGACACTAAAGAAAGAAATTGAAGAAGATACAAATAAGTGGAAGCACATACTGTGTCATGGATAGGAATAATTAACATCATTAATATGTCCATACTATAGATTCAACACAATTGCTATCAAGATTCAACATAATTGCTCTATAGATTCAACACAATTGCTCTCAAGATTCCAATAATGAATTTCACAGAACTAGAAAAAATACTTCAAAAGTTTATGTGGAACCTCAAAAGGCCCCACATAGCAATAGCAATCCTGAGAAAGAAGAACAAAGTAGGAGGAATCACACTAGCTAATCTCAAACTATACTATAAGGCCATAGTAACCAAAACAGCATGGTACTGGCATAAAAACAGACACATAGATCAGAATGGAGAGCCCAGAATGGAGAGCCCAGAAATAAAACAGAATGGAGAGCCCAGAAATAAAACTACAGCTTTTTAGTCAGTTAATATTTGACAGAGGAGGCAAGCATATACAATGGGTTAAAGATAGTTTA
Source organism: Desmodus rotundus (assembly GCF_022682495.2). NCBI lineage: Eukaryota > Metazoa > Chordata > Mammalia > Chiroptera > Phyllostomidae > Desmodus > Desmodus rotundus. The sequence goes on along the minus strand of NC_071393.1, from coordinate 57,020,648 downwards.
TTCAATAAATGGTTTTGGGAAAATTGGACAGATATATGCAGCAAAATCAAAGTAGACCACTTTCTTACACCACTCACAAGTATTAATTCAAAATGGATCAAAGACTTAAATATTAGACCTGAAGCTATGAAAATCCTAGAAGAAAACATAGGGAGCAAAATCTTGAACATTGCTCATAGCAATATTTTATTGGATATATCTCCCCAGGTAAGGGAAACAAAAGAAAAGAAAAGAAGCAAATGAGACTACATCAAGCTAAAAAGTTTTTCATAGCAAAAGAAATCATCAACAAAATAAAAAGACAACCCAAAGAATGGGAGAATATATTCGATGATACATCTGATAAGGGGTTAATATCCAAAATTTATAAAGAACTTACAAAACTCAACACCCAAAAAACAACCAAATTAAAAAATGGGCAAAGGACTTGCATAGACATCTCTCTAAAGAGGACATACAGATGCTCAATAGAAAAATGAAAAATGCTCAATGTCACTAATCATTGAGAAATGCGAATTAAAACCACAGTGAGATATCACTTCACACCTGTCAGAATGGCTAACATCAATAAATCAACAAACAAGTGCTGGTGAGGAAGTGGAGAAAGGTGAACTATTTCATACTGTTGGTGGGACTGCAGACTGGTGCAGCCACTGTGAAAAGCAGTATGGAGATACCTCAAAAAAATAAAAATGAACCTGCCTTTTGACCCAGTGATCCCACTTCTGGGAATATATCCAAAGAACCCAAATCACAAAGTCAAAAGAACATAAGCACCTCTATGTTCGCTGCAGCATGACTTACAATCACCAAGATATGGAAGCATCCCAAGAGTCCATCAATAGATGAGTGGATAAATAACTATGACATAGTTACACAATGGATTACTACAAAAAGAAGATAATGTTTCCCTTTGCGACAGTATGGATGAAACCGGAGGACATTATGCTAAGTGAAATAAGCCAGTCAAAAAAAGGCAAATACGATATGATTTCACTCATGTGGAATCTAATGAAGAAGCTGAACTCACATTGAGAACACAGACAGACTCATAGATGGAGAACAGATGACAGTAGCAGCAGGGGCGAGGGTAGGGAGTGGAGGGTTTGAGCAAAAGGAAAAAGGATTCATGGACATGGACAACAGTGTAGTGATTGGTGCAGAAAGGAGGGCATAAGGGGACTAAATAGTAACAGAAAAAATATGATAAAGATTACATTAAAAAAGTAAAAGTTCATTCTTATGTTATTATTTATTAATTATTGTATTATTTTCCTTATGAACAATTGTAAACCTACTTTTGCCCCACTGTGAATTTAATCTCTTTGAGCTTTACAAGCAAATGAATGGGTCAATGTGTTGTATATAATGATTAAATATAATACACAGTATAAAATTCCTTGCACACAGTAGGCACTCTGTAAGTAGTAGCTATCACTTTTACCATTGTTACCATAGTTAACATAGATAAACATAGGTGTGGCATAGATAAAGCAATTACAGGAATTCCTTAATCGGCACAGGGAATCTTCGCCTTTGGAGTCTGGAAGGGCAGCAGCAAGCCAGCTTGGTCAAGGTCAGAGTGCTTTGTTATTAGAGCAAACCATATGGAATAGACATTCTTACGTGGCAAAAATGGTGAAATAGCAACAATTTCATATGGCCACCTACTACTATAGCACTTGTTCAATGTATCAGTTTGTTACATCCCATTTTGCTTTTTTTTACTGCTTTTTAAAATTCTCAATAAAACACCATCATTGCTGAGATAACAAGTTGATTTGGAGATTGATTATCTCTTTCATGTTTCGTCTTTCAGATGGTACTTTGTTTATTTTTTGACTATTAAATCACTTGTATCATTGCTATAGCAGGTTGTAAAAATTAGAAAACACATCAAGGAAAAGCACAGGAAATAACAATTGGCAAACAAGGTATGTAACACATTTCCATGTCTATTTACATCACTGGCTCAGGCTTTGTGTATATTTATGGTGTTCCTGGGAACAGTGGGAACATGGTCCCTGTGTCTGAAAACCCGCCCTTTGCTGTGTGTTGAATATGTCTGAGTTTATTAAGATGACTTAGGAACTGAGACTGTGTGGAGGAACAGAGGTGCTAAGTAGGAGAGGTGCTGAAAGTTGCTCCAAGACAAAATGTGACACTTGACAATTATCTCTTCCATGAGTTGTATATTCTCCCACCTTATTCTATGGTATTTTTAGCTGAAAACCATAGGCCAGTGTGTGCAACATGCCCGTTATGGTCTGCTTATTGGTCTTGGCAGTTGTTAGGATTCCTAATCCTACTTACTAAAATCACACTGATATTTTTCAGAGTTACATGTCACTCACTAATAAAACCTAATTTGATTTTGGGTACCATCAGATCTGTACTTCCGACAGTAACTCCTTTCTTTGAGAAGAGTTTTATGTATTTTGACGGGAAGAAGGAGTAAAGTGCAAGTGATTGAAAAGTGTGCATTGTGTACAGAATTTCACTTCCATTTGATCCCAGAAGTGCGGGAAATGAGAACAAGTTCACTGTTGCAGCTGGACTTCAACTTTTTCCAACCAAGGTGTGTCTTAACTCCAGTTTAGGTAAATTAAACAAAGGCAGAATAAAGGGAGGCTTCACACTTTTGAACTCTCCCCTCTCCGGAATCCAATCACGGACAAACGGTCACTTTTAATTCCACTTTTGCCCAGGCTAGAGCACAACTGATTCTTATTAGGGAAGACTTTGAGGGGAAGCAGCGCGCTCACATGCAGTTTTTAAAGAAAGATTTAAAAGGATGCATGTGCGTGTGTGCGTGTGTTAGGGAATAACTGACTATGAACAAAATTTTTAATCTTTAAAACTGAGTGTATTTCACAGAGGGGGTGGAAAAGCTGGCGGGAAGTAAATAGAAATGTGAATACATTTATAAAATTGAACTTCAGAATACAATTCAACATTTTTTTGACAAAAGTACTTAATTTTTTGAATGTTTACTTCTTCAAATGAAAGTTACCTTTTTTTCTCTTTTAATAAAACCTGTTTATCTCATTCTACAGCAGTCAATGGCTTGGAAGGAAAAATTTTCTCCAGAATGTTTTGTTCTGGAAAACAAGGTCACTTAAACACTTGACAACCCGCTTAAGACTTAAAACATTTGTAGCCTATACACAGATAAAAGGACTTCCAAACTTGATATTTCTGCCATTTCAGCTGTGAAGGGAAAAATACTTGTCTAATTCTTTTTTAAATAAATACAGGTGTTATTTAACCAGTGGGTTAGAATAAACTGGATGTACCCCTGTATTCCGTGAACCTCCACCCCCACCCCTGCCACTGCCTGTGTACAGACAAGCAGTCTAACATTTCTCAAAAGGTGCTCGGCAACACGCTGGACCTTTACACCGTGATGTGAAACAAAAAAGGGCGAGGTGCTAAGTGAGTCCGGGTGGGTGTACCGTGCATGACATTGCCTTTCTCAGGATTTCATATTACCAAATGCTCCAAACAGCAGTGCACAAAAAAACTCATTTACTATGTCTTCCAAATGTCTTTGGACATAAAATATTTTTTGAAAAAGACATAGTCTGCCTTCACAGCACCTTCTAGTTTCCGTCCTCGTGCCAATGTCTGTTCCTCCACTGATGGGGTGAAAAAGAGAAGGGAAATACCAGTATCCGCTCAATAGACCGTCTTGGCAAATGGCTATGACTTCTGTTCTAGCCTGTTTTCATCATCTTCCTGTACAGCAGGTGGTGGCTCCAAGTGGTCCCCCCTGCCCCCCTGTTGAGGGACTCACACTTCCAGCAGAGGGAGTAGCCTGTGTGAGACTTGGCTGCATCTCCATGCTGCCTGGTAGCTGGCAACGTCATACAGTACTCCTCTGAAGCATGTGCTTCTCTGTGCCACGTTGTGACAATCTTCTGCAAGGCTAAAACCTGGATCTCGTCTACATGCTGACGCCAACTCTTGAGTTTCAGTCTTCTGTGGAACTTGGCAAAGGGGAAGTCCTGGCCCATTTCATCTGGTTCTTCTGAATCCCACCTTTCAGGATGCCTTTGGAAAGGTAGCTGGCCTCAGTAGCCTGCTTTCCTTGAAATTAGACTATGGGCTAATTTCAAGGAAATTAGTGGGCTCTTAGCTGTGGACCTGAGGCCAATCCCACCATTCACCACCTAACAACTCCTTGCTTCATGAATAACAGAAATAACCACTGTTGCCCAGAGTTGGGTGGCTCAGTTGGTTGAAGTGTCTGCCTGCACTCCAAAAGGTTGGGTGTTCCACCCCTGGTCAGGGCACATACCTAGGCTGTGAGTTTAGTTCCTGGTCAGGAGGTGTCTGATAGATGTTTCTTTTTCATATCTATGTTTCTCTCTCTCTCTCTCTCCCCCCCCTTCTCTGTCATCAATAAACATATCCTAGGGTAAGGATTAAGAAAGAAGAAGAAAGAAACAACCACTGTTTACAGTTTACACAACATGTCACAGAATTGTTTAATTTAGGAATCCCCATTTGTACCCTAAAACACATTTTAGGAATTATTATATTAGTCTTTTTAGGTATGGTAGAATAGAATGTAATAGTTATTGCACCCCAGCCCACAAACTCAGAAGTCCAAGAAATAAAATTTCTGTCTCTAAGCTCTGTCACACTGGGCTGCATTTGAAAATCCTAGCATTGACCTTATCAATGCTTTCCCTAGGCTGTGTTATGTCCCAGGGAGGTGATGTGGCAACAAAACAGAGCAGAGGGACACAAGGGTTACTGCTAAGATGCTCATTGATCCAGTCCACAAGGCCTTATGTTCCAGAAAACCCCATCTGCATCTCTGCCACTCTTGAAAGCTTGGACTGCTTACATGAGGCTGCACGTGGTCCCATCTGTCTTCAGACAGACTCTCAGAGTCATTCAAAGTAACTTCCTCCCATCTCTCTGGTCCAAGGGAACTTTTTTTTTCCTCTGGGCATTTTCTTCTCTCCTGTTTCTGTCCTACCTATTTAATCTACTTACTAAAACCCCTCATATACCTTTTCTGAGATTACAAAAACTGTCTTTTATCTGCTTTAATGAGGGGCAATGAAGATGAGGAAATACTAGGACAGGAAATATAAGTACATATCAGACAAAAAATCTCCTGACACATTCTCCTAGAAATACTTTGCTTTTCTGAAAAGAAATTTTACTTTTTATTCAGATATCACTCTCTACCTCCATCTCAAGAATGTGGGACTTGAGTCTTTTTCCCATTTAGGGTTATGAGGACTGTAATTTCCACTCTGATGGTACTGGCTGGCTGTGTGGTGATAGTTCCCCGTGTGGGTAGGGGAGCCTCATTGTAGGATAGAAATCTTACCTCCTTTGTTTGTGGGTCACTACATGTTCCCTCAACAAGGTCTCAGTCCAGCCCTCCAGGAAGCTGTTAAAAGTTCAGATGGATCGTTCCCTGTTTGGCATAAGCCTCCAGTAGGCTTCACTTAATTGATGGGAGAGTGAAACAGGGACTGAAGGAGAGAACCAGAGGGCAGTCCTCCAACTTGACCCCACCTATGACCTCGTCCTCCTCATAGATCAGTCATCTGGTTCAAGAATACAAACAGATTCAGCTGAGCCTGACTCTAGTGGGGCTACAGGGCCTCCACTGTCTAGTCCTGTTCTGGTTTCTTCAGACCCCCACAACCACTTGTATCAGCAGATCAGAAATTGCAGCAATTGGAATCCCCCAGCCAAAATTCCCAGGGCTGCTATGTACCTTAGATGAAAAGACCAGCCCTGAAGTCTTTTGAAGAAAGGCAGTGTCTCCATTTTTTCCCCAAGCCATCACATAGGAATTGAATTTAGTGTTTTTCCATTCGGGATGCACATGTGCGACTTTGCCTTGGACCAGCTTCGGAAGGTCTTTGGAAGCTCCAGCAAGCTTCCCATAAAACCAAAAAAATGCCAGTCAGGAGTTATACCTGGGTAAGAGCCCACCTAAGTGTTAAAGCCTGAGTTGGTGCCTCTAGAATCATCCACCTCTTTTTTTTTTTCAATCAGAGTGGAAAATAAAGCTTTAAAGATCACCTTTAATCCACTAGTTTTAACATATTTTCTTAGGAATCTGAGAATTTAATTTTGTCATCCAATTGTTAAGGCTGCATTTCTCTTTCTTCCTTTTCTGTGCCTGGCATCCTGCTTGTGCCAAGTTGTAGGGCATTTTGTAGCACTCTGGCCAGTCTCACAGCAGTCCCTGGTGTTTCTGAGAACAGCAACGACATTGAGATTTTATACGGAGGTGGTTAATGGTGCAAGCTCCACAGTCAGATTGCTTAAATTTAAATCCTGGCTCTGCCAGTTATTAAAAATGTGACCTTCTATAAGATAATTAACCCCCCTACTTACTTTCTTTATTATAAGCTTCATTGTCTTTACCTAAAGCAGCTTTACCCACCACATAGGGCGAATGAGGAAAATAATACACTGAGAATTTAAAGGAGTAAATGATACATTTGTAATTACATAAAAATCAAATATGTAGGAATAATCTAATGATATGCAAGACCTCTAGACACATAAAATTATAAGTCACTGTTGAGAAAAATGAAACAATACCTAAATAAGTGAAGCGGTACACCGTGTTCATGAATTATATTGGAAAGTAGTCTGTGGGGTAAATGCAGTTCTAGTCCCAGTGACAGCACATTTTGTTTCTTGTGAATGTAAACAAGATAGCCCTAAAATTCACACAGAAATGTAAAGGACTAAGGATAGCAAGACTATCTTTAAGGAAAACAAAAAAATAAGAGAACTTTGTGGTATTGTTGCAGAATAGAATAATGGACCAGTAGAACAGAATGGAGAAACCAGAAAGAGACTCATACATATAATGACAAAGGAAGCCCAAAAAACCATGAGAGTAGAGAAGTCTATTCAATACGTTGTTCTGGACTCATTAGATACTAATTTGAAAAAAAAAGAAATTATCTCTACCTCAAACCATACACAAAGATCAAGGGATTGAAAATTATGAAAGGTAAAGTAGTAAAATTTCTAGAAGATTATAAAGGAGCTTCTCTCCATAATATGAAAACATCTTAAATAGGACACAAAAATAATAACCATAAAGAAAATGATTATCAAACTACACTAAAATCAAGCACTTTTCCTCTTAAAAAGATACCATTAAGAAAGGAATATGACAGATCATAAAGCAGAAAATATCTTTAAGTGCTCAAGAGCTTGTATCCAGAGTATACAGGAACTACTATAAATCAATAAGCAAGTGACAGGCAATACAATAGACAAATGGCTAATAGATTTGATGCTTTACCTGCCCCCGCAATGGCATTTATATAATTATTTGGTAAGGTCCTTAAATTTAGTCTTCAGGAAAGTACATATTAAAACCTCAATGAGATAAAGCCTACCTTGTTATTGTGTATAATCCTTTTTATATATTGCTAGGATCTCTTTGCTAATATTATGGTAGGGATTTTCATGTCCATATTCATGAGCAATATAGATCTATAGTTTTTTTTATTGTCTCTCTGCTTTTCATATCCTAGTAACACATTTTATTAAATGAATTGGGAATTGTTTCCTTCCCTTTCTATTTTCTGGAAAATATTGTATAGAATTTTTGTTAATTCTTTAAGAGTTGGGTAGAATTCTTTAGTAAAATTAGATGGGCCTGGGCCTTTTAACTTCATAGTTTTAAATTATTAATTCAATTTTCTTAATAGTTATAAGTATATTCAAATTGTCTATTTTGTATTATCATAGGGGAGTTGTGGTAGTTTGTGTTTTTCAAAGAAGTGGTTCATTTCATTTAAGCTGTCAAATTTATATGGATGTAGTTGTTCATAGCAATCCTTTATTATCCTTTTAGTGTCTGCAGGTTATGTAGTGATATACTATTTTATTCTGGTAATTTGCGTCTTCTCTCTTTTTTATTTGTCTTACTAGAGATTGTCACTTTATCTTTTCAAAGAACCAGGTCTTTGTTTCATTGACTCATTATATTTTTCTCTTTTAAATGACTTCTCTTTTATTGATTTCTGTTCTTATCTTTATTTCCTTCTTTTTTATTACTTTGGGTTTACTTTGCTCTTCTTTTTCTGGTTTTTGAGATGGGATCTCTACAATTCTTTCAACCTGGCTGTATGCTTGAAAAGTTCCATAATAAAATGCAGCAGGGGGCAGGTGGAGGCTCAACTCAAGGATAGGCCCTTTAATACTTCTCTCCCGGCCTCCACACCCATCTCCACTCTAGTGTAAGTGTTACTATTTACCCCTTGAATGCTTGTGATGCCTTACATATATTTTCATCATTATGTTTTAGTCACCTGTTTGCATTTGTCTCCTCCATTAACCTTTGAGCTCCTTGAGCAGGGAGATTATGCAATTTTCCTTTGTATACTAAACAATGGTCTGGGTACTTCCTCAACTTGATAAAGAGCATCTGCAAATACCCTACAGAAAATATTATACTTAGCAGGGAAAGAATGAAAGAATGAAAGCTTTCCTCTATGATTGAGAACAGGGCAAGAATGTACGCCCTCATGGTTCTTATCCAAAACAATACTAGAAGTTCTAGCCCATGCAGTAAGTCAATAAAAAGGAGACAAAAAGCATACAGATGTAAAAGGGATATATAAAACTTTCTCTTTTGTAAATGACATGATTGTTTTCACAGAAAAAATCCAAGGAATCTACAAAAACATTCCTGGAACTAATGTGAGTTCATCAAAAGTTGCAGGATTACAATATAATCATACAAATCACACTTTTCTTTCCATACACTAGCAATAAACATTTAGACCATAAATTAAAAATACTAGACATTTATAATCACTAGAAAAATAAAATATTTAAAAGTAAATATTTTTTAGCCCTGGACAGTGTGGCTCAGTTGGTTGGAGCATTGTCCTGTAGACCAAAAGTTCAAAGGTTCTTTTTCCAGTCAGGGCACATACCTAGGTTTCAGGTTCAATCCCTAATCGGGGACTGGCGACAAGAAGGCAGCTGATTGATCTTTCTCTCTCACATCTCTCTCTCTCTCTCTCTGCTACCTTCCCTCTCTCTTTCTAAAAGAAATGAAAAAATGTCCTGGGATGAGGATAAAATATATATATGTCTTTAAAATATAGAGGGTTTACATACTAAAAACAATACAAGCTGAGAAAAGAAATCAAAGACAATGTAAATAAGTGAAGAGATATAGTATTTTCATGCCTCAGGAGATTCAACATAGTAAAGATGTTAATTCTATCCAAATTTATATACAGGTTTAACATAGTTTCTATCTAAACTCACAAAATATTTTGTTTCTTGTTATTTAATTTATTGGGGTGATACTGGTTAACAAAATTATACAGGTTTCAGGTGCACAATTCTACAACATGTCATCTCTACACTGTATTGTGTGTTCACCGTCCCAAGTAAAGTCTCTGCCCATCACTATTTATACCCCCTATTTCCTCCTCCACCTCTCCCACCCCCAACAATATCTTTATAAACATAGACAAAATTATTTTAAAAATATATATGGAAAGACAAAGGACTAGAGCTGAACAATGATAAAAAACTAAGAATATAGTGGGAAGAATCAGTTTATCCAGTTTCAAGATTATATAAATATGTTTCAGTATGTATATATATATAATGTTTTAATAATTGAAATTGTGCACTACTGTATCATTATATGAATGGAACACAATTTATTTATCTGCCTTTTACTGGGTTCTTTGTTTTTGTTGTAGTTTTAAAAAATTAAAAATAAAGTTATGATATAAACCTCAATAAACACAGTATTTGAATAATTTTTACAAGCATTTCATTTCCCCCCAATCACGGACTAATTTTATTCTTATAGTTAGTAGAGATAGAGAGTTGGCCACTGAAGAAAAACATAAAGCTCTGACTGGTGTGGCTCAGGGGGTTGGGCATCATCCTGCCAACCAAAAGGTCACCAGATCAATTCTGGGTCAGGGCACAGGCCTGGGCGATGGGCCAGGGCCCCAGTTGGGGACGTGCAAGAGGCAACCTGATTGACATTTCTCTCCCACATCAGTGTTTCTCTTCCTCCCTTCCTCCCTCTCTCTAAAAGTAAGTAGATAAAATCTTTCATTAAAAAAGAAACAAATGAAGACAGTGTCTTCTGACAGAATTAGAATAGAAATTACTGATAAAGAAGACATAGAAGAAATGTAGGCTGTGGCATACAAACGCATACAGTTTGCTCTATAAAGTGACAGAGGAAGGAAAACATGTAGAGAAAACTGTTGAGAAAGCAATAGTGGGTAACAATTAGGGGCTATGGTATCAGAAGGCACAGGAGATCAATCACTAAACCCAAGATTATCTGTAATGAGAATGAGAACATGGAAAATTGCTTCACAGAGTTGTAGAACGTGGCATGAGAATAAGACACAACTATACTAAAGCCTAGAGGGCAAAAATTTTGCAGGACAGTAAGTGACTTTAAAAAAAAAATTTACACGTATCTGCAAGACTTTTCATTTGCCTCCACAGATAATCGGAATGAGAGGCGGCCTGATGTGTTTGATGACCCCGACAGAGACCCAGTGTAACAGTCTTGTCAGAGCTGCACTGAAGCGTCAAGCAAGTGGCCGTGTTAAGGTCTTTTTAGCTTCATCTGTGCATTGATTACTGAAACCAAGTTGAGACTGTGTGAGCAAAGTGAAATGAAGAATCGGATAATCAGTAAACCAAATTCAAGGTAGCTGATCATTCCAGATAATTCATACATAAAAACCTCATGATTCTTCTTTGAGAGCATGTTTTTAGAATTAGCTCAAGGTTCCCTGATATTCAGTCTTAAGTGAGTATCCAAATAATGAGAACCTACTGTTCCTCAGCCTTATAGTTAGCATCACTCATATATCACTTTAAGGAAAACTGCTCATTATTTACTACAAGTGGATTGCTTCATTTATAACATCTACTACAATGGGATAGCTATAATTTTCCTATATTAATGGCCTTTGTTTAATAATTCACCTTACTCAAATATTCAATAATCTAAGACCAACTGAATAATTTGGCCTATAATTCCATAACATTATCAAAATGATGAGCTGCACGTACCAAGTGATGTTTTAGTGTTGAAATATTGATCCAAGCAACCTCGCACCTGTGCTTTTTAGGTTTCTCTAAACTTGGTTTTAAATTCTATATAATTTCTTTTTAATATTTTATTGAGTTATAATTTCAAACCATAAAGTTTACCCATTTAAAGCATACAATTCAGTGGGATTTTTTTGATATATTTAAGAGTTGTGTAACCATTCTAATCTAATTTAATTAAAACATTTTCATCATCCCAAAATGTTATTCCTTTTGACCACATTTTCAAATCGTAATTATATTTTTAATCAATGGCGAGGTCCACATTTTAGGGTTACTACTGCTGTTGTTTCTTTTTCACGTGGATTCAATGACCTCAGTCTGTGTGTGTGTGTATGTGTGTGTTAAGAGTCAGAAAGAACAGAGTTGGATTATTTCAAAATTCTAATTATTTTAAAAATCCTGCTGCAGCATTTTTTTGTAAACAGATCTAGTTATGTCACTTAAATTTTTTATAGCAGAAGTTTATATTTAGGGTTACTGGAATTGTATGATAGATTCTTAGCTATAACTGAAAGATTTTAATCCCTAAAGAGCTTGGAAAAAAATGTCACCTTTCCTGAACAAAAGCAGGATGGCAAGACAGCTCCTTTGCCATTGCCAAGATGGAGAGTGGAACCCCGACTTTATTGATCAGATTACTAAACAAAAGCTAGAAATGAAGACTTTAAGAAAAGAGAAAGCTAGACTGCTGAATTAAGTATATTTCTGTATTTGCTGAGGGTAAAAAAGCTTTGTTCTTTTCGTACATAGATAAACATTGGCTAAGATCCTGTTTTACACACTCAGAAGTAATTTCCTACGTTATGACTCCCCTCTCCCCACTAATTGTTCATCACAAAAACATGGAAGCCCTTTCTGTCATTGGTTGACTGGATGAGTCTAAGCTGGACTGATCGGTAATTTGAGATCAGGGTGAGAGGAGCTTGACTCAATTTCTTTCAGTCCAGACATTGGGCTCCAAGACAGCCTACTGCTGAGTATGACCTGCCTTCCATGAGGACAGGGAAGCAGAAACCACTACTGCGCAGCAAGGAAGCAAGAAGAATGAAGCAGATGTGTGCAAATTAACAGAGCAGGCAGACAAAAAATGAATCTGAGTGGTGAAGGAATTCCAGACGTCTTTCCGCACTCTAGTTCCTTCAGCTTCTGAAGCTCTGCTGAGCTTCTATCCTTTGATTCTGTGTGATATTTCTCTATGCTCAAGCTAGATGGCTTGGCTTTGCGTTACTGGAAACCCAGAGGGTCCTAAAAGTAGACTAGTTTACAACAGAACCTAAGTATTTAATTACGATTCTGAATCACTTGTGATTGCTACTAAAGAAATAAAAATAAATAAAATTTCTGCCTTTGATTAACTTAAAACCTTATTGGGGAGACAGGACCTTCACTTGTAATGAAACTCTCCAACACAACGCAGCTTTCTACATAATGAGCATTATGAGGCATAACTGTGTGCAGAAGAAAACAGAGACATCCATGTAGACCTAGCAAGGAGGGAAGACCTTGGAGGAGTAATTCTTTGTGTTAAATTTAAGATGAGTAGCATGTGATTAAATAAAAAGTGACACATGTTCTTGATGAAGAGACAGACTAAGAATGACAGTAGAATTTATAGAAATCCAACTAAAGAATAAATTTGTAATAAGAGATGACACTGCTTTAGGGGTGAGGGAAGGATGGAGTCGGGTGATGGAGAGGCTCGAATTCCAGAATGAGGAACTATTGGGACTTCTTGAAATTAGGTAAAAGGAGAAATGGTAGATCTTGAGGCAGAAGTGTAATGTGATCTTTGTTAAAAAAAGTAGAGTCTGGTTGTGGAATGCTGTATAGTTTAGAGGCAAGGGAACTAACTTTGAAGATGTTTCTCTCTTACGGTGACTACAGAGAGATGAAAAATCTAGGATATATGGAAGGAGAAACATAGGGACTTAAATCAGTGCCTCTGAAACTTTATTGTGTGCATGAACTGCCTGAGACTTGTCTTAAAACACAAATTCTTATTCAGTAGTTTGGGGCTAAGGACCAGAATTGGGAATTTCTAACAATTTTCCAGGTGCTACCCATGCCACTAGTCTATGGGCCACACTTCGAGGAGCCAAGTTTTTGAAAATTATGATCTAATCCAGTGTGATAAAGGAAAAATAAAAGTCAAAGATGACTCCAAGGTTTCTAGTGTGCTAGAGTAGATGGGGGAGAGAAAAGGGGAACCGACCCAATCCACATTTATTGAGTGACTATTATTTGTTATTTTTCCTTATTCTGTGACCTAACTGCATAAAGCAAATGTAGCCCTGGCTGGTGTGGCTCAGTGGACTCAGTGCTGGTCTGGGAACCAAAGGGTTGCTAGTTCAATTTCTAGTCAGGGCACATGCCTGGGTTGCAGACCAGGTCCCCAGTAGGGGGCACGTGAGAGGCAACCACACACTGATGTTTCTCTCCCTCTCTTTCTCCCTACCTTTTCCTCTCTAAAAATAAATAAATAAAATCTTTTAAAAAAGCAAATATATTTATTTACTTAGTCAACACTTATATACCAAGCATCCACTAAGCCCCAGGCATTGTTCTAAATGTTGTGGATTCACTAACAAATAAAACCATAATAAAATTTAAAAACTTACAATTTAAGGGGTAGGACAGAAAAAAGAATAAGTCAAATGTATAGAATTAAAGTTGGTAAACCAAGACAATAGCTGAGTCATAGTTAGCTGAGTTTCAGTCAAACAAGTCACATTGAACATCTTCTGTAGAACACAAGAATGATAACTTTAAAAGAATTCAAAATATATATTGAAGTTAAAGCCATTTTTAAATCCTTTGAATGTATCTTACTGAGTTAATAAAAATATTTCTGAAAGTCCTTAGATGTGTTCCACCTGGACATATTTTTAATAAAAGTGAGTATGTGAACGCGTGATGGACTATTTTGTAGCTTCTCAGTCACCCACTCAGAACAAACATCTGCCTTACTAGTCAGGTGGTGTGTGGCCTGCGAGTTCATTTCTCATCCAGGGGCTAGCCTAAGCTTTCCTCTTTGTCTGACCATAGGTCACAGAGAGCAATTTCTTTCCAAATGAACCATAGAAATTTACTTCTATAATAAGTTGAAGAAAACACTATAGAGTTAATTATTTTTAAAAACCAAAGGAATGGATTTAAAAATCTTTGTATGTACGTACATATAAATGTATTTATCTATATTTACATTTCTGTCATCTATGAATCTGTAAAAAAATGAATAAAATATAAATGGAAGCCTATTAAACTGTAATTGCTATAAGACAATAGTTACTCATCCTCCAAAATTTATATTTAAAAATTGCTAAATGTATCTTTGTTCACTAAGCACTTTAATTAACATCTATAACATGGTGATTATATTATTCAACATTTAAATGCTTAATTTGCAATCTGGAATTGCAGGCATTCCCTGATAAAGACATATTTTCATTTGTTGCATTTGTATTTTTAGTAGAAGATAAAAATAAGAACATACTTATATGGTAATATGATACTAGATCTATAAACAAAAGTTTTACTCCTTTTTTTTAAAATTGCTCTTGAGGTTTAAAACACAGTAGCAATCTATATTTGTGTATTGAGCTGTTAGATTTTTTTCATTGAGGAGAGCTTTGAAGTACTGTACCTGCCACCTACTGGAAGTATATGGGAGGTACATTTCCCTACGAACAACTCAAGGCCTCCTGAGAGTGAGTCTAGAAAATGCTCTTTGAGGAAATTTTATTGCAGGTTTTGAGATCTTTTACTACTGTTAAGAAAATTAAAGAAAAAAATAATCTCATTAATCACTGGTAAAAATACAGAATAAACCCATATAAATTTGAGTAGGCAAAACGGAAAGAGTGATTCACCTCTGAAATGTTAAAATTACTTTCAAAAGGCCATGAGCAAAAAGACCTACAAATGTCCTCCCAGCGTTTTTATTAAACGGAGTGCTTGGCTGTAGAAACATGTGCATGTAATTCCTAACTAGTGCAAGTAGTTCTCAGAATGGAGGGCGGGCAGCATTCTGAGGCCTTCTCTAGTGACTTCTGTTTCTTCCTGGGCTTAAGTGGGTTGTGTGAATAGGGGTAAGAATGAGTAAGTGCAAGAGACAGGCTAAGGGGATACTATAGCTGAAATGGTGAATTACTTTAAAGAATGAAACACCGTAGTTAATTGTTTAATTACATGCTTTGTGACTATATTTAATTCCTTCACCTATGCTCTTGATCAAAATACTAGCTCTAGCCCTTCATGTAACCTAGATACCTATAGGTCTGAGTACGTAGACGTTTCCTATTCATATCATGCCAATTTATTTTTTACTCTAAATAATGTTAGTATAATGTATCTAATGCTTCATTTTTCTTGATTTATAGGGGAAAAAACAGACACAAAGACCTACCCTTACATTTAACTTTTATGGAAGACTTTACAAATTATACTTTTAAAAACAAAAATATAAAACCTTTCAGCTTTTAATCATTCTGTTCTTTTGGTAGCTAGAAGAAATTCTTAGAAGTAGGAAAGTCTAGAATAACAATCATAGAGAGAATCTGAGGTTTCGTACAAATTAACAGTGGCACTGAGAGGTAGATAATTCGAGGTCATCCAATATGGTAGCAGAGCTTAAACTATAATTCGCAGGTTGTTTCACTCTAGTCACTATTATTTCTACTATGTTGCACTGTCTCAAATGTAATTGTAAAACATAGAGCACAAATGAGGCCCCTTTTTAATTACAAAATCTTTTATTACAAAATCATAAGCATGTAACGCTGAAACATAACAATATCACACTCAAGCACACCATACAACATTTTAGGTGAAATACTCAAATTAAAACTATAAATTATTATGCCCATATTTTTACCTTGCCAACCACACTGAAACAGGCATTACTTTTGTTGGCCCCTGTCTATAGGATGGGAAATTGAAACAGGCATGTCCTTGTCATGTGAGAGAAGTGAAGTTAGGTGAGGAATAATAAAGATATTTTCCAGATATGTCCTTGGCATTGTACACCAGGCATATTCACTTCCACTTTGACATTCAAACAGGCAGATCACTCCCCATGTGCAAATTTCAAACTTAAATCAGCCCCCTTTTACTGTCAAGAACAAAGGAAGACAAGGGTGTCCGGAGTTAGGGAGAGAGTTACAAAGGCAAGAGACACCCAGACAATTCTAAGGCTGAGTGATGAAGCAGTGGGACTTCTATGTCTAGAAATATTACAGATAACTAGGGAGCCTGAAAATCCTTAACTGCAAACACCTGTAAGTATAGGATACTAAGATAACAATCACTGTTTAAAAGGCATAACCTTCTACTCACAAAGAAGTCGTAAAACCCCCGTGGGCTAAAAGCAAGGATAAAATTGAAAGCCATATTTCTAAACTAATTCTGACACTTTGGCAGCTTGAGGGGATATTAGTCAGTCTTGTTATTCAAAGGCACTTCATGAACATTATGGACCAAAAATAAGGCATTAGGCATTGTGACTGCTTGAGCTGGAGAGTTGGACTGGCAAACCCTCCTCTCACAGGCACATATATAAAGAAATGACATATAAAGCACTATGCCCTCAGTGAAGGAATAGCAAGGGAAAAAACCATCCACTGGCAAAGTGAAATGAGAGGAACCTAGTTGAGTTGACCTGGGATCTATGTAGGAGAAAACTCTACACCAAAAAGTTGTATCCATGAAAAGAGCAAAGAGCAAAGCATGACCCCAGGCACTTTAGGGAATAAGATTAAAACACACTAAAAGGCAATTATGTCTAAACTAATTAAAATAGATAGATGAAGGAATCAAATGTAATACAATCCTATCAAAAACATATAGAATAGAATAATTTGCAACAGTAAGAAAAAGATTAGGTATATATATGCATGCTTTATGTAAAGATCTCTAAAATGTGTTATTATAAAAGTGTTAGCTAGTTAAAAAAGCATCGTAGAGTATAAATCCATTGTTGCTTAAAAGAATGAAAATGACACAAGTATTTGCTTTAAGGAAGTTTATTTTCTTTATATCTGGTTCCAGTTAGCTGCTTTTACCCCATAATTTTTTAAAACATATGACAATACAATTAGTAACAAAAACAGACCAGACAAATTTGAGGGAAAAAATAACTTGTAAAAAAATTTTTTAATCACTAAAACAGAACAAAAGGACTAGATATAGCTAAAGATAGAGTTGGTGAATAGAAAAATAAACTCGAAGACATTATTCACAGAATCAGAGACAAAGAAATGGAAAAATATAAAACAGAATTTAAGAGACATGAAGGTTAAATGAGAAAGCCCCACATATTTTCAAACAAGTTTCCGAAGACAATGGAGAGATAATAGTGGAGTCTATCTATTAAGAGGATGGCTGAGCATTTTCCAGAAGTAATACAATGCTCCGGTCCTCACAGTCTTTAGAGCAGCAAAGGCAAATAAATGATTTTAAAACCAAGCCAAGAGAAGAGACAGTTCACAACCAACAATTAGACATGGATGTTTTCTCAGTAGCAATAATATTGGGTTGGCCAAAAATTTGGGTTTTTGCGTAAGATGGCTCTAGTAGTGCTGAGTTGTCTTTAACTTCTTTCAAAACAATTTTATTACGTTGTATTGTGACAACTGTCATATCAGCCTGAATTTCAAAGAAAACATCAAAAATAGGTGAATTTTTGTGTAGCCATTTTAATATTGAAGATGGAAGAAAATACACATTTTTGCCATATTATGCTCTGTTGTTTCAAGAAAGGTAAAAACAAAACTGAAACACAAAAAATAAATTGTGCAGTGTATAGAGGAAGTGCTGTGACTGATCGAACATATTAAAAGTGGTTTGTGAAGTTTTGTGCTGGAGATTTCTCGCTGGATGATGCTCCTTGGTCTGATAGACCAGTTGAAGTTGATAGCGATCAAATTGAGACATTAACTGAGAACACAGGAGATAGACAACATACTCAATATATCCAAATCAATAGAGATATTGCTGAAAATGAAAAATGTGTCTTTTAGGGAAAAAATTAAATGGACTTTTTGGCCAGTCCAATGAAAAAGGAAAGACAGTGAATTACTCATTCTTAAGGAAAGAGCTAAGAAAAAATTAAATTGTCATAAATGAGATTTTGTTCTCATTTAATACCATTTAAGAATGGAATCACAGTGGGCATTTCACAATTAAAAATAGATTCTATTCACTACCAAGAGACCAGCCCTGAGGAATTTCTAATTAGTACTCTTCATTAAAAAGAATATTGAATCAGTAAAGAAGGATTATGATGAAAGAAGGATAGCCCTGGCTGGTCTGGCTCAGTGGATTGAGTGCCTGCCTGCAAATCAAAGGATCGCTGGTTCGATTCCCAGTCAGGGCACATGCCTGGGTTGCAGGCTAGGTCCCCAGTAGAGGGCACGCAAGAGGCAGGCACACATTGATGTTTCTCTCCCTCTCTCCCTCCCTTCTGCTCTCAAATAAATAAATAAATAAAATCTTTTTTTTTAAAAAGGATAGGTGAACAAATAAATTGGCAAACGTAGATAAATCTTTTAAAAAACACTTACTGCATTAAACAACAGGATAATATTGATTAATTTGGGGAGGGGGAAAAACAAGTTGAGACTGAAATACCCAACAAAAATAACATACACATTGGTAATATTTGGTATTAAAGGTGCTAAGGCCTTTTTATTTGGGGAAAATTCATTGTGATGGTTAATTTAATGTGTTGATTGGGCCACAGGGTGCCCAGGTATTTGGTCAACATTGTTCTAGATGTTTCTGTGAGTGTGCTTTTGGATGAGATAAATATTAAAATTAATAAGCTGAGTGAAGCAGATTGCCCTCCTTAGGGAGATGGGCCTCATTCAATTAGTTCAAGGCCTGAATAGAATGAAAGACTGACCCTCCCATGAATAAGAGTTCTTCTTGATAGCCTAAGTACTGAAATACTGGCTTTTTTTCTGCCTTTGGACTTGAACTGAAACATCAGCTCTTCCTGTGTTTCAAGCCCAATGGGCATTTGAATTAGGACTATATTACCAGCTCTTCAGACTCAAACTGAAACTAAACCATTGGCTCTCCAGCTTGCTGATTTGCTCGACAGATTTGAGATTTAGCAACCTTTGTAGTTGGATAAGCCGATTCCTCACATCTCTCTATATCTCAATAATTTCTCCCTTCCTCTCTCTCTCTTCCCACCCTCCCTCTTTATCTCCATTTTCATCTCCATCTCTACCTTATCGATTCTGTTTCTTTAGGAAACCCTGACTAAATCAGATTTTGGTACTGAGAGTGATTCTAGAGGAATAGAACTATAAGGGTGAGTTCTCTTAATTGGTCCTAAGGTTTCTAGAATAAGCTCTTGGATCTGATTACATCTGAAGATGCCAATGACTCAAATAGTAGAGAGAACACTGTGTTTATAGCATGATCTGGAAATATGCATGAGCAAAATATTACAGTTGGAAACTCCTAAACAATCACTTATAAGAAGCAAGGATCTGAGTGGCTTGTATATAATACTTTTGAATAGTTTTGTTAAACTAACAAGTATAAGGAAATTGACTGGTTGCTCCTAATGTTGCTAGAAAGAAAAAAAAAATATTTTAGGGATACAAATTCCCAGCTCAGTTGCTACATAAGCAACCTGAAAGCTTTTAAGTGTGCTCTTCAGAACATACATATCTCCTGCAGCTGCAGGGCTCAGGTTGCAGAAAACCAAATGCAGAATCTCAACCTACAACTGGCTGAATCACAATGCAAGTTGAACTGCCAGCCTTGTACAATGGCTACAATTAAAATTAGGGCATTGATTGGGAAGAAAGGGTTTCTGAAAGGTTGAGTGAGAGTGTGTGAGAAGACCTTGATGAAGCTGGGGACACTAATGCATCATTTTTGCCCAAGGAAGCAGCTTTTCTGTCGGGGGGCTTTAACGCAGCCCCCCGGTTCTACCATGGATAAAGAAAAAGACTACCAAGACATGATCTGCTTGGGGAGGAAAGGTGACCAATCTCTCAGAGGAGAAAGGCCTTGATCCTTTTTCTCCATGGGCTTTTATTAGGTTCATTCACATAGGAACACAGATAAAGCTCATCAATCATTGTCAGCCAGCAAGGATTAAACAATACAGGATTTACAGAGAACTTCCAGGGCTTAGTCTGAGCTACAGCCAATCAGCTAGAGGGCCATCAAACTTTAGGCACCAGACTCATCTCAAGTCTGGACCCTTATCTTTTTATCTTTTAAACTGAGGGTACAGATTAAGTAGGCTTCACAGGAATGTATGTATTTTCCTTAGGCCTTATTCCCCAGGGAATCCGCCCCTCCCAGCACAGGACTGCACCACCCTCTGTTATGCTTCAGGCTCAAGTCAGACAGGGAAGTAAAGCAGCCAAGAGATTAGGAGACTTCTTGCAGACAGAATGAGGACTCAGGCTATTTCAAAGCCAAGGGGCGAGGGTCCATCACCCCCTTTTGCCACAGCCCCCCCGAGTCCTTCCCTGCAACCTTATCCCTGGTGACCAGAGCCTGTCTTAGGTTGATCCTCCCTTGAGGATTCTTACCTGTCATTGGCTAACTGGCCAAGCTCAGGGCCAAGCAGGGTGAAGTGGGCAGAGGTGGCACTTCTGCCAGGGAGATAAGCTTTGTCTCCTTAGTGGCTTATGGTCCCAACTCTGACTCAGCCTTAACCATGGGGGTTACAGCCTCTGAAACCAGGCAGGGTGGTTCCCAACACTTTTCCACTTCGAATGAAGAGGCCTCGATGCCCCCAGTAGAAGCAGCTTTTCATCACCATTTGAGGGGGTTAATCCTGCGTTGCCTGATGAAACTGTAACAGTCTCCCCATCCAAGACAATGCTGATTATCTTCGTGACCTCTACCACCACCCCTTTTTGCTACTAGACCTATAAATAAATTCAACTCCCAGTAGGCCCCTAAGGCTGAGGTACAAAGTATGACCCATGAGGAGGTGTAATACACTCTAAAAAATTATTAGAATTTTCCAATTTATACAGAATGGATAATAAGGCTGTGGGATAATGCTATCAGGAGTATGAAGTTGCACTGAGTCAAATCACTCATGTGGGCCAACTAAGTAGACATTCTGCACTTATTGTTACTTCTTGGAGAGTTGCTTGGTTGGTTGGCTGAAACATGGACCATAAAGTAGCCCACAGTGAGCAAGCTGGAAATGCTGGACCTGCCTCAGTTTAATGTAGATGAAGGGATTCAAAGGCTTAGAGAGATTGAAATGTTAGAGCAGATTTCACACTTAAGACCTACTCACCCACCCTTGGAGAGTCCAGAAGACACATCTTTCACCACAACTCTCAGTAATAAATTTGTGAGGGAAGCCCCAGCAGCCCTGAGGTGTTTAGTAATTATTTGTCTCTGTAAGCTAGACCTTACATAGGAATCTACTGTCACTGAATTGGGAAACCTAAATGCAATGGGAGTAATTGGATCCCAGGGTGGCAGGGGCCGAGTAGTAGCACTCAACTGCCAAAAGAAAGGTGGGTGTGGTCTTTCATGGATAAAAATGAAAGCCATAGTCAGAGTAGTCTGACTCCAGCTGACCTATGGTACTGGCTAGCTGGTTATTGTGTTCCTATAAGTGAAATAGATAGAAAGCCTACTAAATTCTTATTTGATCTGTAGAAGCAGAAAAACCCTAGGTTAAGTGAATAGAAGTCTAACTTAAATCATAAAAACACAGAGTCACAGCCCAATTCTCGGACTTGAGCCAGTTTGCAGACCCAGAATCCTTTACATTCAAGGGAGGCTCTCTTGAGGAAGGACCTCTTGAGGAAAGACCCTGGTACAGTGCTAGAAGTTTCTACTATTATTCTTTATCCCAACATTCCCCAAAGGGACCTATGGCCTTTCCTCAGGGTAACTGTGCATTGGGGAAAAGGAAATAATCAGACCTTTCAGGAACTACTGGACATTAGCTCTGAACTGACCTTGATTCTAAGAGATCGAAAACATCACCGCGGTCCACCAGGTAGAGGTGGGGCTTATGGAAGTCAGCTGACCAATGAAGATTTAGTTCAGGTCTGATGCACAGTGGGGCTAATTGGTCCCCAAATTCATTCTGTGCTTATTTCTCCAGTTCTGGAGTGCATAATTGGGATAAGCATGCTCAGCAGCTGACAGAATCCCCACATTGGTTCCCTAATCTGCAGAATGAGAGCTATTGTGGTGGGAAGGACCAAGTAGAAATTACTAAAGCTGCTTCTACCTAGGAAAATAGTAAACCAATAGCAATACTACATTCATTTCTAGAGAGATTTCAGAAATTAATACCATTATCAAGGACTTGAAAGATGCCAGGTGGTGATATCCACCACCTCAATCAATCTTCTATTTGTCTGTGAAGAAGAAGGATGGATCATAGAGAATGACAGTGGATTATTTTAAGTTTAACTGGGTAGTTACTCCAATTGCAGCTGCTGTACTAGATAGGATTTTATTGTTTGAATGAATTCATATATCCCCTGGTACCTGGTATGTAGCTATTGATCTGGGAAATGCTTTTTTCTGCATACCTGTCATTAAGACCACCAGAAGCAGTTTACTTTCAGCTGGGCAGGCCAGCAATACACCATCACTGTCCTCCCTTAGGGGGATATACTCTCTAGTCCTAGATCATAATTTAGTTAGCAGGGATCTTGACTGCTTTTCCTTTCCACAAGATATCACACTAGTCCATTATATTGATGACATTATGCTGCCTGGACTTAGTGAGCAGAAAGTAACAATTACTCAAGATTTTGCTAAGGAATTTGTGTGTCAGAGGGTAAAAAATAAATGTGACAAAAATTTAGGGACCATCTACCTCATTGAAATTTCTGGGGGTCCAGTACTGTAGGGCATATTTAGGTATGCTTTCTAAGATGAAGGACAAGTTGTAACTGGTCTCTCTCATGACAAAATAAGAGGCATAATGCCTTGTGGGCCTCTTTGGATTTTGAGGTAACATATTCCACATTGGATGTATTACCCTGGCCCATTTACTGAGAGACCCGGAAAGCTCCTAGTATTCCTTGGACCAGGGGATGAAATGCTTGAGTAATTCCATGGGTGCACTCACCTCCAGTCTCCACAAAAAAAAAAAACTGGGAAGCTCTGCTACTATATAGCTCCAAATAAAATGAGGGAAGATCTTTTCAAAATCAATGACTATGATCTATTCTGCAATAGACAAATTAAAGAAATCTGATGTTCTTAGTCCTTGAGTATCCTAGCTAGTGGTTGTTTTCAGTAACCCACATCATAGATACTACTAAAGAATATAAAAAATAAAGATTCACATACAGTTAGAAAAGATCGAAAGATAAACAGAAAATTAGGGATAATGTTATAACATATATAAGATGTTGGATTAATAATCTTAACATAATATAACTCCTAAAAAGCATTTTAAAAAGATAAATATCCCTATGGAATGAAATAAACAAATTATTAAGAAAATACCTATATCCAATAAATATGTGAAGAAATGTTAGCCTTGCTAATGTAATTTTAAAAATTCTGCCACTGGTGCAGCCCACACAGGTCAGACTCCTAGGTCACAGAGAAGGGAGGGAAATGAGGAGTGAATCTGAAGGAGCAGTTGCGAACTATCCCACACAGCAAGCTTTGCTAGCTAAAGTCTCTCCGATTTCCCCAGTAAGACATCTATACATCTGCACAGAGGAAAAATGAAGAAAATTTGCAAATCTTTGTTTAGAACTGTTTGCTCATTTTAATATGTATGCCTAAGCTATTTTAGAGGAGGTAAAAATCATGGTTTCCTAAATAAAGCAAAAGAAAACCTAATGGGATTTTCCCTAGTGGGATTTTACCATTAGAAGAAATTGCAAAACAGAGATTTTTTTTTTCAGTTTTTTAAAATTTTACCCCAGAGGGTTTCCTCTAGGCTGCGGGAATATATGGCGAATTATTCTCATCACAACATGAGTAAGAGCAGCTCCTGAGGCTGGCACAACTTCATCAATTGAATTTTGCCATCCTCAGGTGCAGAGATAAAAACAAAGAAGAGAAGTGCCTAAATATTATTTGAGAATTATATTTGGAGAATTCCATGCATTGAAACCATTGATCTATTGTGGTGAGTATCTTAAAAACTTTCCCTAACTAAATGACAAGAATCAAGCATAGCCCAGCCCAGATTTGGCCAACCCTGCAACAATAATGACAATGTGCTCATTTGTTCAGTTGTTTGTTCATTTCATTCAACATGCCTTCATGTAATCTGTGTCAGGAATTGTTCTAGATAAACAGAGATGAATTCCTCCTGGAGCTCATAGTTAGTGATGAAAACAAATGCAAAGTATTACACGATATGATAATAGGTATTTGATACGAAGTAAAAGAAGGAGCTATGAGAACATAAAAGACAATTTCTGAAGTAAAGGTCCCATTCTGTATCAATCAGTCACAATATCCAGTTGGCCCTCAGCATAAGTTTCCAGGCACTTTCAAATAAGGAGGCTTCTGTTGGCCAGGGACAATCTCAGGAATATCACTGAGGCTATTAGCTGTCATCTGCAGCAGTTGAGGGGTGTGGGATGGGTGCATTAGCCAAGAAAATAGGACCTGCCTCACCTACATCCCACCATTTACAACAGCTCACACCCACTTGCTTCTTACATTAAGTTCACATTATCATGGCACAACTTCTCCAGGATTCTGCTTTGTCAAAATTCCTGGGGAAACATATGAGGAGGGCTATTGAGACAACCTACAATCCCTACTGCACTAGTACTCATCAGCTTCCTTCTCTCCCCACATATTCTAGATTCCTTTCTGCCTTGCCTAACACTGTTAGTGATCCAGGTGGCTTGCCTGGTAAGGTGACCCACACCTTCATCCCTGACAGATAGGAATCCCTGTTATCTAGAACATACTAGGTCATGTTTGCTATATTTACTCATTTACCATTTCCTCATGTACTATTAAAATGGAGCATGGAAATACCAAGATAGGGCTCATGGGGTAACTTGTATGCCACAAGTACTCCCTATCCTACCGAGCAACAAGCTTTACTTCCTCTTGGTTACCTGAGTTCTGTTACTCCCACCAGGATGGTAATTTCCCCTATTTCATGCTGGCCTGTTGGTACAAGGAGCCCAGAATGACTGATGGCAGCTATAGCTTTAATTTCAGTGGAAAACTTAAAGAGCGTGTCTCCTCTTTGAGACCTCTAAACACTCAGAGCCTAAATATGAGGGGTTGAAAAGCACAAATTCTCAGTTGTGGGAGTGGGGTGACTCCCACCTCCACTCTTTGATTACCAGATCCATCTATTCTAACTGTTAGAGACACGGCACCATGTATCACCAATATTCTCACAGGGTGTCATCTTTAAGCTTCAGCTGTACCTTCAAGAGACCATTCTCTTGTTCTAATGTTCTGTTAGGCTCACAGCTTCAGAATGAGGTAGTGTATTGCATGAGGAATACACCTCATTTGCCATAAAATGGGTCTTCGTTTACAGCAATATTATACAGATCTCATGCTGGTAAATCAGACCCTTGAACCGCAGTGTTGGCCGAGGCACAGTGAATAGGAATGCAAACTCATCTCCGGAACACAAATTCATCTCAGCCAGATTCAATGGTTCCTTTTTCAGGGTGGAAGTCTTACAGTTAAGTCTTCTGCCTGGTTTTCAGCTCTGTCTGCCATTTGATTGCAGCCAGACGAGTGTGGTTTACTTTAAATTGGAGATGGAGTCTGAGCCTTTCATTTTCTCTCTTTAAGGTGTTAATGGCACTTAGTAGCAGCTACAAATGCCACACTCCTTACAGTTATAATTTACCCTGAAATTCTTAAGCATCAGAAACATTACATGAGCTACACCTACCTGTATCCCATCCAAGATCACCAGGGGTAAAACTGGCAGCAGTTGTATTGCTCCAGCAGGTCAGGGATGACCAATACTCCACCAATCAACAGTAATGGAATCTTTGTTGCTGTGTGGCTGGTGAATGATCTAACTCCAGTCTCCATTCCTAGAGACTACTTTCTAGGATCACTCCTGGTACCAACTATCTTAGGTGGCATTTTCTAAAACCAGACCCAGAGACAGGGATCCTTGTGCAAATGATTAAAAAAGGGACCTCTCTTGGGAGAAACCTTCTGTTAGTGAGGAAAGCAGCATAGGGCAGGGGGTGAGGCTAGGTAGAGAGATAGCCAAAGTTTGGCCTCAGAGACCCTGTGATGAACTCTAAAGTATAAATGGCACACCAAGTCATCCTACTTTCAGGCAAGAGATGGCCTTTATCTCCCCATATCAGTCAGCTCCCGGGACAGAGAACAACATCTCAGACATTTCTGAGTGAGGAGGCTCCTGTTGGTGAGAGGCAATCCTCAGGTAAGGAGTGTGGCTATATACAAGCAGGTAACAGCCAACCCTCACAGCAGCTGCGGGTTGAAGATGCTGCCTTGCTCAAATGAATCTGGGCCGGGCACCAACAGCTTTACCACAGGAGAAGATGACACTTCTTGGCTTGTAGGAAGAGAAAAGAGATAATTAGGCTGAGAATGAGGCAGCCAATGTAGAGAGTGAAGAGTAATTCAAGCAGCAAGTTCTTTGATTTCAAATTTTGAGATTTGTGGTGAAAATCAAATATGCATAATTTCAGCATTCTTTTGAATTCCATGTAATCTCATCTACTAGGTGTTAATTTTTATTTAGTATCTTTTCTTTCTTTTTTTCTTCTTGGATTATTCTCTTTAAGCACAATAGCCTGCCAATTCTCCCTGGCAGTAGTATTAGTGAATATAGCTAGTTAATGAGGTATACTGGAGTTAGTTTACAACATTTGCACCAATTAAGGTATTTAAATATCTCATAGAGTAATAATAGACACCTTATACATAGGCTGGATGCTTTGGCAGATGTTAAATGTAAAAACTGTGTAAACAAGGTAGACCGGCTGTGGGCTCCAGAATTTCTGAAACAATTGAGCATAGAAAGGTTTACATTTAAAGCAAAATCAGCAGAAAAATGGCCAAAGTGAGTTAGAAAAAGAGGAATTTGAATAACTTTGAATTCTTCTAATTTATTATTTGTAGGATATAAGAGGTAAGAATAGAACTAACATTTGATCAATAGTAGTATATTTTGAAATCTACATCTGAGTAAAAATGTTCACTCTCATATAAATGTTCAGATAATCACTATCACTCACTTAAGTCACAACCTACTGAAAAGGGTTCAGAGAAGCAAAAACTAAAGGCCAGGTATTTGTGGGTAAGTTTGGGTGAGTGTGCATATTTGCGTGGGTGTGAATGAGGAGAAAGAGAAGGGAGGGCAGAGAGAGACAGAGAGACCTTTTGTATCTGAACATCATTTTAAAACCAAATATAAATTATTTAAATTTTGACTTGTGCATACCTGTGTATTTCTGGCATGGTATGTAGGTAATCAAGAATTGACACCACAATAAAGCCAGCATTTGAAACTGGAAGAGTAGACATTCTTTAGAATCTACCAACCAGATCTCATGTCGTGCAGTCAGGAGCTTTGGGTTATTAACTGAAATCAAAAGCACATCAGGCCTAGCAGCATCTTAAAAACCATTAGTGTTTCATTTAAGGAGAGTGTCTTGTTTCTGAAATATTCATAGCTGGAATCCGCCACCACTGCTGAGATTTACATCTCCTCTCTCCCCATTATACATGCTGAATCTCTTTACTTGCTATTGTAGAAAAAATATTCAAAGATTTATAGGCAGCAAAGAGAAGGAAGCAAATTATAACATCCATTATTGGCATCTACTCTTGTCTGTATCCCCAGGAAATGCAAATACAAATGACTTCCAATTTTCTACTACAACTGAGTGGCAAAGGGAACTGTTATATGCAGATGAGGCAACTTCTATTTGGACAGAGATAAAATGGAAGAAATTTCAGTCTACTACACTTGGCATACCATTTGCATAACTCCGAGAAAACTGTCACAAAGGTATAATAAAAAATCATAAGACTCTTAAAGAACCACATACAATGCCTGTAGCTAGGCTGCTTATAAGAGAAACAAACACAGTTTTACGTTGTATGGGCTGGATCAAGATCCAAAAACAAAAAGATGACTAAATATAGATGCTTCTATATTCACTTGTAAAAGTGATCCCTCCCCTCATGTTTGTCAAAACGATTATACTAGGTTTGAAAATAACTTATAAGCCACGTTATCAGTTTTTAAAAATTCCTTTAGCATAAGTTATTGCCTCTCCTGGAGGAATTACTGTAACAGTATTTCCCATCATATCGCTCTTTGAGGGAAAGGAACTCTTGTATTTACTGATGTCTTGTACCCGCAGTGTCTAACAGAGTTTTGAACATAATAGAATCTCAAAATTAAATGTCCAATGATGGGAACTGAAGGAGTCCCAGTAGCAAGCACAGTAGTAGTGAGACTTGAGAGATGGGTGTTCCAGTTGAGTCTTTTCCTTTGTGAAAATGTAGCCAGTTCTCCTATCTCTATGGGCCTTGCCTCTCACCTCTAAAAGAAAGGTGATAATACCTGTCTCATTTGATTCGTGGAAGAATGAAATGAAGTATTATGACCAATGTCCAATGTAACATATGGCATAGATTTGTCATGTGAGATATTTTCCTACCTCCTAAAACTCTCCCACATGTCTCAGCTTGAAGATTAAGGAGATCAGCAGTTTCTGACAAGATGAACAGACCTCAGGCACGTGGCTCACATTATCTGGACATCTCCCTCTGCCTGTTCTTATCTTTAAGGTTCTGCCCACTTCAAAACCTCTTTCCAACATTTATTAAAACTTTGGCCCCTGACTAAATTTCCTTCTTACCCAAGTTCTAATATCATGTTGGGCAATGGCCATGTCTATCAGGGGTGTTCCACCTTTTGGTGTCTCTGGGCCACACAGGGAGAAGAAGAGTTGTCTTGAGCCACACATTAAATACATTGTGACACATGGTCACAAAAATAATCTCATGTTTTAAGTAAATTTACAATTTTGTGTTGGGCCGCATTCACAGCCATCCTGGGCCGCATGTGGCCTGCGAGCCACAGGTTGCACACCCTGGCTAGGTGAACAACACTCCCAACTGTTTTTAATTACCTCCTATTCACTGGCCCTAGAGTTATGAGGGTGGCCAGACATGTGACTTGCACAGCTCACATGATACTAATGATACCACTCAGAGGAGGACACAACTGGTCACGCTGGGCCTGATGGGGTGCACTTGGGAACACAGTAAACAACTAGAGGCAGTCAAGGCAGGTTTTACAATATCAAGGGGGTGGGTGCCCCTGGTTCCCATGGGAGGACATGGTTGGCTTGCTCGAATAACCCTATGGGATGGCAGGGAACTACAATGCATTGCTCAGGGGTAAGCAGGAACTGCACCTGGTCCCTGTGATAAGAAGGGTTGTATGGCTAGGGGGCCTGACCTCTGACAACAGAGTGGGGAGGGGAGTTTAGGATTAGGCCATTCAGGGTCATTCCTATTTTATCAAGGCAGCCCATAACATTAAGCCTTAATTTTAGGCCTTATAAACCATACAAACTCACGTCTCATTTCTCCATTCCTTCAACTCCAAGGAATTCACCTCAGTTCTACTCTGGTATGGCTTACACTTCCAATCTAAACTCAGAATCATAATTTCCAACTTGTTACCTTCTCACCAGCCTTCTAGTTCTATTTTATTGTTCTGCCATATCCTCCCTAAAAAAACCCAATTCTGAATTGATTGTGTTTACTCTGCTGAGAACTACAGGAGGAAAAGCATGCAGCCAATGAGATTTGTAGTTATATTTTCATAGTCTTCAACTGTAAATGGATTATTAATATGGTCTAGAAGCTCCCGACCTTGTTCTCTCAAACAGCAGAGAAGTTGCCACAAATCTCACTGGTATTCTTTAGGCCCCACTCAACTTTTCTCTAGTCATTTGTACAAAAGCACCTGAGATACAGATTGTACCTACACTGCCATATACCTCAAACATCTAG
The DNA here is from genome assembly GCF_022682495.2 of Desmodus rotundus. NCBI lineage: Eukaryota > Metazoa > Chordata > Mammalia > Chiroptera > Phyllostomidae > Desmodus > Desmodus rotundus. Next base: position 56,990,528 of record NC_071393.1, on the reverse strand, counting down.
AGGAAGGGACATTCCTCTTGCTTTCCATGACCAAATGTATACTTGTGCTTTGGCCTCCTTCCTGTTTCATCTCCTTGACAACTGCATTCCATCAATTCTCTCTTCTTCTCTTTTTCCTCAGTCTCCATCTCTCCATTGTTCTTTGTATTAGCATATAAACATTGGCTCGTCTACCTTAAAAATCCCACCTTTGGCCTGTAAACTACTGACATATCTTTTTTCTTCCCCTCACAACCAAGCTGTTTTAAAGACTATTTTTGAATTTAAATTTCTTCCAGTTGCCTTCACTCCTAGTGCATCGCAGCAATGCATTTGCAGATACACAGCAGTCCACTGGCTTTCATCAAGCCCAGTGTGGGGCTTTCAGTTCTTATCCCCCATGAGCCCTCTGGAACATGGGCATTGTGAATCCCACTCACCCCCATGTTTCTGGGACACCTCTCTTCTAACTCCTTGACCACTTGTGTTCAGTCATCTCTTCCTTTGCTCCCCACCCGCTCGCTGCCTGCCTTGAATGTTGAAGCTTGCCAAGGCTCAGTTCTCACCTATGTTCCATAGGTCATCTTATGTATTCCCATGACTGCTGACTCTCAGAGCTGTATCTCTTACTCGGAACCTTTCCTTGAGCTCCATCCAGAGCTCTAATTCCAACTGACTACCAAGTATAACCAACAGCTTCTTTTGTACATACCCCAAACTCAGCACACTTTAAACTCATCACTCTTCCCACACATCCTGCTTCATGCCTCAAATACTTCTGTACTTCATTTTACACCCCCTATTTTGGTTTTCATCCCCCAACACCTAATCCAAAAGCCCAGGTGATATCCAGATCTCCTTCTACCTGTTTTGTCCCTTGTGTTTTTGCATCTCTCTATTCTTCTATCCCAGCCTGGACGTTTAGAATAGATTCCTAGTCTCCTCCAGTAAATGGTTTTTAGTTCTCCAAGAGTTTGCAATGTATACTCTAGCCAATTGTTTCCAAACCTGATCTGCGCAGATAGCGTGAAGAAGAGTGTTAAAAGTATATATTTGTTATCTGAATACCTATTTCCCTATCCCCCTGTCTCCATACAACAGTGAATCAGAGGAAGGACAGAAATAATCTGCATTTTTAAAATTTTCCCAGATGGATATCCAGTGAACCATCCTCTGATAAGCATGGGGCATCGGTAAGGTGCTCCAGTAGTGATGTTGCACATTGTACCTCAGAGAAATGGCACCAGCAGCAATGTGCAGGATGCGCTGGAGGCTGCTCGAGTGCTGCCAACTTGATTTCTGACGTATAAAAACTTAGAAGACACTAAGCACAGCCACAACCGCATGCACAGAGAGTGGTTCCTATCAAGGTCACTCTATCTGCATTCCTATCTATCGTTCTCATCTACCAATCCTTCTAGCTATAAAATAGATCACTGACAGCTGTGCTAACTGCCTGTCGTGACCGAGAAACTCAGAAATCTTGATTAACTTTTGTAGAGTCACACAGTAACTCAGTAACATAAACAAACATCAGATTGCTATGACTTTCTGTCTCCTTGTCTTACACAGTTCTCCCTGAGCCGCTTCACTGTCTAGAGATGGCTTACCATCGAATCATCTTTAAATGACAAATCTTTCCAGTGGCTTACGGAATTAACCAACACCTCATTTTCTCATTACGAAGGTGTTCAGGCAATCATATCTAGTCTGAAGCCCATGCCTTCCAAATCCTCTGAAGAAGGTTCAAATCTGAGAAGTGAATACATTTATTGAAGCAGAGTCTGTCAGAACATTTTTAATAAAGACCTGGCCCAATTTCAGGGCTTTCTTTTCATTAGGGCAGGTCTGAAAGCAAAGGCCTTGAAAGCGGTTAGAAAAACATAGTGTAATCACTATGGAACCATTATCCTGTCCCTGGGTAATCATTAGGCATCAGCTTGCCAAAGCGAAGGGCGGCAAATTACTCATTTATTGTTACCTGAGCTGTGCAGAAGATTGAAATCTGGACTACTAATGATTTTTTTTCACCTTGTTTGGGGGAGTCTGCAGGCAAGTTCACATGCAGCACAGATGCTAGCTGGCTGGCGAAGGTGCTTTCAAGACAAATATGAAAGGGAAGCAAAGCATCACCTTCCTTCAAAAGTAAAGCTGAAAAGCTCCACATTGTTTCATGAAAGAGCTCTAAGTGAGGAATACTAAAAGCCGTCAAGACCTATAGCCGGATGGAAAACTAATTACTTCGCTTTGAGAAGATTTTTATCAGCTCTAAAAGAGATTAGACACTTAGAGTACACGTTGGATTGAACACAAGTCAAGTTTGGGTAAATATTTACCAACAGCTTGAAGAAAAACTTCTTATTTAGTGACATCATCTAATTGGATTCTTTTTTTTTTGGTCAGTTGCTTTAGCAAGTTTAGAATTCAATAAAGTGTCCAATTTTAGGCATGGTGAAAGAGAACCAAACCATTCCTAATCTTGTTAAAGCACTTACAAAATCTACTTACAGGCAGGTATGATTTTGAACATGGAAAGTCAGCCATTACAATATTTGTGTCTATACCTACAATAGTCGTCTGAAGTGAACCTCCATGTTCCTGTCACTAGGGATAATTGATGTAGGCAAGGTGGAGAGTTCTAAACAGTTTCGTGAATGTGAAATGTTACATTCAAGAGTAAAGATGGAATGCCTCTTGCTTCTGTAGGAAAAGGCACAGTGTCTGGAATGGGGACATGAGAATCAAAAAGCATTGATTTCTACTGCTGGCTCAGCTGGTGACTGCTTCCTTAGTCTGAGGCAATTTTCCTAGTCAATTTGTGACTAAATCTCAGCATCTACAAAATGAGGTTAGGCATCTTTTCTGTTTGAGACCCAGCTACTATTATTAGGACTTCTGTTCATGTTATTAATGTTTATGATGCCTTCAAGCATTTTCAGAGAAAAAGGATAATATAAGCCTATAGTGTTATGAATATTATTTTTCATGTTATTCCAAAAGGGTATTTTGGAGGCTGACGAATTAACATTTGCAATATTCTTTAGAAAGAGATGTAACAAACATTGTCAGAATTATTTAATGCACAGATTAGCCCTTAAAGAATATGTAGAAAACCTACGTGTAATAGTTTCCTGATCAACCTGATATTAGGGTCATAGCAGACTCTTAGTCACCAGAAGCATTTGCATATATATGTATTTAATTTGTCATCTAAACTCAGGATGCCAGTCTACCCATACCATCCAGAAAGATGAAATAATGTAATGAAGTTTCATTTATTCAAATATTTGAAAGATGTAGTAATTTTTAAATTGTAACTCTTTTTACTGTTGATTTCTTAAAATGTTCTCAATACACTGTAATTCAGTTTTCTAATGATGTTTTTTTTTTAAATCCTCACCCACGAATATTTTTTCATGGCTTTCAGAGGGAGAGAGAAAGGAGGAAAGGAGGGAGGGAGGAAGACAGAGAGAGGGAGAGACAGAGAGAATGACAGAGAAACATCGATCAGTTGCCTTCTAGTATGTGCCAAGACAGGGGATCGAACCTAGAGCCTGGGTATGTGCCCTAACCAGGAATCAAACTCGTGACCCTTGGGTCTACAGGACAACGTTCCAATCAACTGAGCCACACCAGCTAGGGCAAGATTGGGTTTTAACTTGATAGAGTACTGGGGGTTTTGGATTTTTTCAGAGGTTTGCTTAATGTTTAATGCCTTGTAGGTGCTGGACATATTTTTATGGTGCCTGGCTTTGAATGGCTATTAAAGTGTATATTACAGGCATAAGGCACCTTCAATTTACAGTATTTTACCTACTTATACCATTTCCAGGGCTCTCTATTGTAACATTATCATTAAGGTTGCTGGCCCTTTGCTGCCAACAACATGATTAAATCCTATTACAATTACTCTCGATATAAAATTTTCTCATGCTTATTGGCACTAAAGGTGCAGAGAACCATGCAGGTGGTAACATAAAAAGGAGCGATGTACTCTGAACTGAAATGTTAGGAGAGCTGTAGCCTAAAGAAGGCAAATAGATCCCTGAAGCGAGATGTTACTGTATTACTGTACTCTCTGGAGATGGGTTTTCTTTTGAAGTTTAGTTTTTAAATACTAAAGAGGGTTCTGCTCTTATTTTGGTTTTCTTTCTTGGGCAGTGAAGGATGGGGGTTTAATATGAAGGAATTCTCACAAAGAAAAGCTCATACAAAGGCCCAATAATAACTAGAGCAATGACAGTCTTCTTTAAGATGAAGAGAGGAGAATCTATCAATGAAATAATGCTTCCTGTTTTATATACCATAATGGTGCTTCTTATACTTGGGAATGACAGAATGTGGGTTGGGATGTTTTCCCCTCTAGTGGTGAAGCATGCAACAGTCTTTCTCACAACAGCAGGTAACACCGGTGACAAAAGGCCAGAACAGTGGTGCTCACTTTATGAAACCAACTTCTCTTCAAAATTATTTAACATGAACTTGTGCTTGTGCCTGGATTTCAGTTTCCTCACCCTCATAAGGTTGTTGGGAGGACTGACTTAGTGAATATTTGTGAAACACATCGAAAAGCATGGCCCGTAGAAAATGCTGTCTCCCATTAGCAGCCGTGGGGTCCTGTACCCGCAGTACCCGCAGGAAGGACCATTGTACCTGCTGCTCCTCTGCCTGACGAGTATGGATGAGTGAGGGAATCTGGTGAAAGAGAAATGGGGCATATAAAAACATAGCCAAGTCATTGTAATAAAAGGTTATTTTATATAATAATAATAGTTGGTGATTACTGGACGTGGAGTTACGCTGGACCAGGCACTTCATGCGCATCATTTCACCAACCCTCTGGGAACTCTGTGAGGTAGGCACTGCTATTATCCTCGGTGTACCACTAAGGAAAATGAGGCACTGAGAGATAAAAATGATACAATTTCTACAGGAGGAGCTGGGAGTAGTTTATCTGATTACTATCTTTCTATTTATCTCCCTCCTTCTCTCTCTCATATTTATATGGGAATAAGAATTGTTAACTGTGGACTAAACCATGAAAGTGTACATAGTTACAAATGAAAGATATATATGTGTCCATATATTACATATTTTCTCAGAAAGAACCAGCGGTTACAATTGAAGAAGAAGATCCTAAATGAATGTAACTATCTTTTCATGTTTGTATGTGTGTTAATTTTTTTTCTTCAGACTCAATGTGTGTATGTCTTGTCTGTTCTCCTCAACACCAAAGGCAGAGCAAGGTGAGGGTTGGCAGAGGCGTGCTCTGCTCCAAGGGTAGGCTGTAAGCAGGTGCACTGTCTATGGAGAATTGAAAAATAATAATAAAACCAACTAAAAATCTGCTTGCTTTTTCTTGGAACCATGCAACTCTAAACCACATTGGTGACTGAGTACTGCTCCTCAGCAGGGCAGGCCTCTATCGCTCCCTCCCCACCCCCCCCACCCCCACCCCCGTATGCCATTGCCTATCTGTCTTAGGGCAGGGAATTAAAGTGTGATAGAAAGGAAAGGATATATTTTCAATAATAAACATACCTATTATCTATCAATTAGATATTTGTCCAGCATGTAAATATTTTTAATGACTTCTTTTAGGACACTTTCACAGCACAAAGAAAAACAAAACTTTTATGGAAACGAACACAGGTACCCAGAAACCAACACAAATAACTGCCCCCAAATCATCTTTGCTCAATCTGTCCCTTAATATCCAGGAAGTTCAGGAAGCACATATCCACCTCATTTTGCTCCTGTTGTTTGGCAGGGAGGTGGGTAGTTCTCTGATGATGAGAGAAGAATATAAGAAGTAGTTAAGAATAAAGCCTTTCCTATTTAACTGTTCCATTCTTTTCTTCTCCCCAAGGTGATGGATGATGTTGGAAAAGAGTAAGAATTCAGAACAGTGTGACTAAATCACACTTGTTAAAGTTAGAAAAGCCCTGAATAGGTCAATTTTACTGACTTCCTAGAGGGAGAAAAGTACAGGAACCTTTTCATGAAGGGTAAGCAGTTTTGCAAGTCCCCACCTGAGTTGACAATTACTGTTTACTCACCTGCCTACTACCATTATTGTCATCAGACTTTATTGATAAGGTCATCCTGTGGCAACACTACAAAATATAAGTTTTTCTTTAGCTTACCCTTCTTCTGGAAGACTCTTACAGCTTCACTGGGCTCCCTTCTCCTTATATGCTGCGGCACCCTGTCCACCACCACCACCATCACCACCATCTTCCACACCTTTTCACCAGACATAGGATTTTGAGGGCTTTGTCAATAACACATGTTCCCAATCTTTGCCACTTACTTTCTCCCATCAACATTTTCCCCTCTCATATCCCACTCCCTTGGAACTCTGCTCTGAGAAAACAGCTGGTGATCAATCAATCAGGCCAGTTCCTGAAGATGGGTTGGCTTGTTAATTTTATATGAGTAAATTGAATAGTTCCTCTGGGCTTCAGGCTAAGAACTAAGAATTTGAATCCTTTCATATAGATACCCCGAAAATTAGGTCAGGATTAAAAGATAACAAGACAAGAAACAAGCAGTTATCCAATTGCTTCCTAGGAGTGGTGTTCAAGAAAATATAATAGCATTGATTGTCTGCTTTAGAAAATAAAAATAAAATGAGGCCCATCCATGAGTTTGAGAAGAGGTGAGTCCACCATATAAAATTGGTCCTACTGATTTAAGTAGCACAAAAGTGTTTAAAGCCAAAAGAGGAAAACGGTAAGGATAACCTAGAAAGATAACTTCCTCTTAAAGTTCTATTAGAAAAGAGTAGTCTCACCCTCGCCAGTGTGGCTCAGTTGGTTGGGCATTATCCCATAAACCAGAAGGTAGCAGGGTTGATTTCCAGGCAGGGCACATCCCTAGATTACGGGTTAGGTCACGGTAGAGGTGTGTGCAAGAGGCAGACAATAGATGTTTCTCTCTAACGTTGATGCTTTTCTCCTTCTCTCCGTACCTCTCTTCCTCTCTCTAAAATTATTCCCTCTAGTGAAGATGGTAGTATTCCCTCCAGGATGGTGTACTTAATTATATTGCCTTTTCCCAAAGTAAACATATTCAAACACCAAATTTTTTGCTGATATCTTCTAAAGTGATATAATCTTAATTTGTTCAAGATGCATTTCTTAAATTCAAGTTAGGGCCGTAGAGAAGATATTTTTGGTAGGGGTCTTCATTTCACAGAATTCAAGGTTCTGTTTATTCTGGTTGGTGTATTTGACTTATTCTCATCATAAAAAGCTACAAAGGTTTAATTAAGTACCCAAGACAAGTGACACCTTGTCACTTCATAATCTCATCAACTGTCTATTCCTTTCCGTGTCTTCCTGTTTTTTTGTTGTGGTGATTAGTTGTTCTTTTTGCCTTTCAACCATCATTATGTCTTTGCCTCTCTTTGCCTTTCTTGTCTGTGTTTCATCTCTTCAGCAATAGTTTTCTTCATTAAAATAGTCCACTGTGAACTGACTAGCTTATAAGTGTTTTGGAAATAAGAGTATTTCTGGAAAAATGGTTAAATTCAGATCACAGATGGTCTGACTGATAGACTAGAAAAAGTTCAGCGAGAAATCACTGAGGGCTTTTGAATTGGGGAAAGAACTGATGAAAAATATTTCTGTATGCTGGCAGAAGAAGGGGCTGGAAGGTGTTGAGACAGTCCTCTATTAAGTGGAACTAACAGATGACTATAGAAAAAAAACCCATTCATCTTAATATCTAGGGAACTATATCAAATTCACCATACTGTCTCAAATCCCAGTGTTGTGAGATGTGGTATCAGTAACAAAATGGATTTACATTCACACCATTGCCAAGGACTTACAGATGAAAGCTTAACCATCTTTTCAGTTTTCCATCATTTCTACCAAATCCTAGGTGGAAAAAAAGTGTAATTCCAGTTGTCTGTGTACATAAAGAGTAACAAGTAAAGCTGGTTTATTTTGAATCTATCTATGAAATATTTCCCAAAACATGCATGTTTGAAATTTTGAATGTATAATACATAGAAAACAATTATATACATATAAAATACACACATATATATAAAGGATCTGGCGCAAATAAGGCCCCCATTTTATTACAAAATCTTTTATCACAAAATCATAAGCATGTAGTTCTGTAACATAACAACATCACATTCAGGCACACCATATGACATTTTAGGTGCAGTGTTCAAATTGCTGTCCATCCTTTGTGAGACATTCACATACCCTACCAACTACATTCAAGCAGGTGGTACTTCTGCTGGACCCTATACATAAATCGATAGTAAGTTTTCCTTTTCTTGTGAGTGTTTTTTCTCTCTCAGTTTATAAGCACTTTTAAGGCAATGAGTATAGCACACCATGCTTCCATTTTTTCAGTCAACGAGGGCTCATTGTAGTGTTGGAAATTGATCATGTTTGGAATCATTTGTTCTTGTTTTATATACAATCTTATGTCATTTAAAGAAAATAATTGAAGAAAAAACATGTGTATGGTCTATATTTACCCACATATTTGTGATGTTACTCATTTCTGCCTGTGCATTCATGTTACTATCTGGTGCCATTTCCTTTCAGCCGAAAGAACTACCTTGCAAGAAAGATCAGCTAGCAATGATTTTTCAGTCTTCCTTTATCAAGAAATAGCTTTATTTTGCCTTAATTTTCAAAGGATAATTTTGCTGTATGTAGAAACTTTTGCTTGTTTTTAACAGCTTTATTGCAATATAATTTATATACCATACAATTTAACCATTTAAAGTGTATATTTCAATGGTGTGTAGTGTAGTCAGAGAGTTGTGCAACCATCATCACAATCAATTTTATTTTATTTTTAAGTATATTTTATTGATTACGCTATTACAATTGTCCCATTTTTCTCTCTCCTTTATTCTCTTCCACCCTGCACCCCTCTCCCATGAGCATTCCTCCCCCCCTTAGTTCATGTCCATGGGTCGTACACATAATTTCTTTGGCTTCTCCATTTTCTATACTATTCTTAACCTCCTCCTATCTATTTTGTACCTATCATTTATCCTACTTATTCCCTATACCTTTTTCCCCATTCCCTCCCACTCTCTGTTGATCTCCATTTTATTGATTCTGATCCTGTTCTAGTTATTTACTTAGTTTGTTCTCATTTTTGTTTTTGTTTTTAGGTTCGGTTGTTCATAGTTTTGAGTTTGTTGTCATTTCACTGTTTATATTTTTGATCATCTTCTTTTCCTTAGATAAGTCCCTTTAACATTTTATATAATAAGGCCTTGGTGATGATGAACTCCTTTAACTTCACCTTGTCTGGGAAGCACTTTTTCTGCCCTTTCATTCTAAATGATAGCTTTGCTGGATAGAATAATCTTGGATGTAGGTCCTTGCCTTTCATGACTTTGAATACTTCTTTCCAGCCCTTTCTTGCCTGTAAGGTTTCTTTTGAGAAATCAGCTGATAGACTTATGGGAACTCCTTTGTAAGAAACTCTCTCTTTTTCTCTTGCTGCTTTGAAGATTCTCTCCATATCCTTAATCTTGGGTAATGTAATTATGATGTGTCTTAGTGTGTGCTTCCTTTGCTACAACTTCTTTGGGACTCTCTGAGCTTCTTGGACTTCTTGGAAGTCTATTTCCTTTGCCAGATTGGGGGAGTTCTCCTTCATCATGTTTTCAAATAAGTTTTCCATTTCTTGCTCTTCCTCTTCTCCTTCTGGCAACCTTGATTCAGATGTTGGAATGTTTAAAGTTGTCCTGAAGGTTCCTATGCCTCTCCTTATTTTTTTGAATTCTTGTTTCCTTATTCTGTTCCACTCGAATGTTTCATTCTTCCTTCTGGTCCAAATCACTAATTTGAGTCCAAGATTCCTTCCCTTTACCATTAGTGCCCTGTACATTTTTCTTTATTTCACTTTTCATAGACTTCACTTTTTCCTCTATTTTGTGACCATATTCAACCATTTCTGTGAGCATCCTTGTTGCCAGTATTTTGAACTGTGCTTCTGATAGGTTGGCTATCTCCTCATCAATTGTTCTTTTTCTGGAGTTTTGATCTCTTCTTTCATGTGAGCCATATTTCTTTGTCTCACACACTTGTTATGCTGTAAGGAGTGGAGCCTTAGGTATTTGTGAAAGCAAGACAACCCAAGTCACTACATTGTGGCTCTGTCTGTGGGGGAGGGGTCAAAGAGGGAACAATGCCACTTGCTTGGTTCTTGCCCCACTTCCTCCACTCCCCACAAGCCCATTGAGCTCTTCTGGTGCTAATTTCTGGGTGGGTGGGTTTGCATACATCCTAGGACTCGGTGGGTCTCTCCAACAATCTCTCCTGTGAGGGTAGGAGTTTCTCCCACTGCCACAACCCTGACAGATTTTTATAGCCAGAGGTTTTGAAGCTATCTTTTCCTGTGCTAGAACCTTGGGTTGTGCAGTCTGTCTTGCCCCCCAGTTGTTCCTCCCCACTTATCTGCGTATGAATGTGGGACTGCCTGGTCCACCAGTCACCACCTTGCTGTACATCCTGTCTGCCCTGGCTGCCTGTCTCCAACCCTCTTACCAGTCTGAATGAATGTTTCTTCTTTAACTCCTTGGTTGTCAGACTTCCATACTGTTTGATTTTCTGTCAGTTCTAGTTATTTTTTGTTTTTAAATTTGTTGTTGTCCTTCTTTTGGTTGTGTGAGGAGGCAAAATATATCTACCTATGCCTCCCTCTTGGCCAGAATCATCACAATCAATTTTAGAAAGTTTTTGGATGTAGAAATCTTAGTTGATAGTAGTTTTCCATTTATTTCAGCACTTTGATTTATGTCATACATTGTTTTCTGTTCTCTACTCTTTCCGATGAGATATCACTCATTAATTGTATTATTTTCCCTGTATATCACATTTTTCTCTTGTTTTTGTCAAAAAAATTCTGTATAATTGGATTTTCTATTTATTTATCTTCATGTTTTTTGATTATTTCTTCTGTCATATAAAATCTACTATTGAACCCTCATTAGTGAATTTTTTATTTTAATTATTTTACTTTTTATCTCTAACATATCAACTTGTTACTGAATTTATAATCTTTTCTTTACTGATATTAGTGATTTATTGTGGTCATCATATTTTATTTTCCTCTCTCAGTATCTTTTATAAAAATAATTTTTAGTTTTCAATTACAGTTAACATACACTTTTATATTAATTTCAGGTGTACAACATAGTGATTAGACATTTATATAACTTAGAAAGTTATCACCTTAATAAGTCTAGTACCTGTCTGATAACATAGTTATTACAATATTACTGACTATATTCTCTATGCTGTACTATGCTGTACATGACTACTCTGTAGCTACCAATTTCTACTTCATTATGTCTTCCCTCTTTTCACCCAGTATCCCAACCCTTTCCCATCTGGCAACCATCAAAATATTCTCTGTATCTATGAGTTTATTTCTCTTTTATTTATTTTGTTTTTTAGGCTCCATATATAAGTGAAATCATATTTGGTGTTTGTCTTTCTTCGTATGACTTATTTCACTTAGCATAATATCCTCTAGGTCCACGCATGTTATTGCAGGTGCCAAGATTTCATTTTTTTTTTAGCTAAGCCATATTCCATTTTACATATGTACCATGTCTTCTTTATTCATTCATTTATTTATGAACATTTAGGTTCCCTTTACACCTTGGCTATTATAAATAATGCTACAATGAACATATAGGTGCATATGTCTTTTCAAATTAGTATTTTGGGTTTCTTCAAATAAATGTCCAGAAGTGGAATTACTGGGTCCTTCCTTGTATCTTGTTGTAGCCCTTATTTTAAAATCTATTTTGTCTGTTATGAGTATTGCTACCCCAACTTTCTTATTTCATTAGCATTTTCCAAAAATATTTTTCATCACTTAACTTTCAGTCTATGTGTATCTTTCAATTAGAATTGTGTCTCTTATAGGTAGCATATGTAAGAGTCTTGTTTTCTTAGCCATTTAACATCCTTATGTCTTTTGATGGTATATTTAATCTATTTACATTTAAAGTAATTGTTGATAAATATGTAGTCATTGCCATTTTATTATTCTTATTTTTTTATTATTTTTTTCTTTTTCTTCTTAAAGAAGTCACTTAACATTTCTTGTAATACTGGTTTAGTGATGATGCACTCCCTTCATTTTTTCTTGTCTGGAAGCTCTTTATCTGTTCTTCAATTCTAAATGATAGCTTTATTGGGTAATCTTTATTATAAGTCCTTCCTTCTCATCACTTTGAATATTTTGTGCCAGTCCCTTCCACTCTGCCAAGTTCTGTTGAGAAATCAGCTGACAGTCTTAAGGGAACTCCCTTGTAGGTAACTAACTGCTTCCTTTTTGCTGCTTTTAGGGTTCTCTCTTCATCCTTAACCTTTGACATTTTAATTACAATATGTCTTGGTAAGAACCTCTCTGGGTCCATCTTGCTTGGGATTCTCTGTGCTTCCTGGGTTTGTATGTCTACTTCATTTGTCAGATTAGAAAAGTTTTCATTATTTTTTCAACTAGGTTTTCAATTATTTGCTCTCTCTCTCTCTCTCTCTCTCTCTCTCTCTCTGATAAATGTTGGCACACTTGAAGATGTCCCAGAGGCCCCTTAAACTATCTTCATTACTTTCTATTTTTTTCTTTTTGCTGTTCTGATTGGGTGTTTTCTGCTACCTTATCTTCCAAATAACTGATTCAGTGATTCCTGCTAATGTATTCTTAATTTCTGACTTGTTTTTTAATGTTTTTCTATCTCATTTTTTATGTTTCTTATCTCTTCATTGAAGTTTTCACTGAGATCACTGAGCATCCTTATAAACCAGTGCTTTGAACTCTACATCTGACAGATTGCTTGTCTCCGTTTTGTTCAGTTCTTTCTCTGGAGTTTTGTTCTGTTCTTTCTTTTGGGATATGTTACTTTGTTTCCTCATTTTGACTGCCTCCCTATGTTTGTATTAAGTAGAGCTGCTATGTCTTCAATCTTGATAGAGTGGACCTATGTAGTAGGTGTCCTGTGAGGCCCAGTGGTACAGTATCCATGGTCAGCTGAGCCAGGTGCTACAAGTGTATCTGTCCCTTGTGTGGGTTGTTGTAAAGTTGAGCCTTGACTGCTATTGGCATGTCAATGGGGAGGACTGACCTTCAGGCTGATTGGTTGCAAGGACTGGCCTTGACTACAGTGGAGGAGCTGTTGTGCAGAGGCTGACACTATGGAGCAGGATTCTTTTTAGCAGGGGTCTGGTGATTGCTGAGTCTGTCTTTTGGGTGTGTTGTTTGTGGAAGTGGTTGGATGGCGCTCTGATGTGATCTGAAGCTGGCCATGAGGTTTGTTGATTCTGGGGTCTCTGGGCAGGGGCTCTGGTGCAAGCCAAGGTCAGATGTTGCCTGTGGCCTTCTGTGGGGCCACTTGGTAGAAACTACAAAGTGATCTGCAAATGGTTGCTTATGCTGGGCTTGTTGGTACCTGGGAGAGGCTTAGCTGTGAATTGAGACCAGGTGCCTCTAGTGCTGGAATAAGGCTGTTTAGCAAGAAGTATGAGCATGCCAAGGCCAGATGCTGATTGTTTGGGGTCTATGAACCCTTAAGAGATTTTGAAAAGTCAGCAGCATGAACCAAGACAGGCATTTTATATGGATATGCCACTGGAGGGGGTTTAGAGGCTTGGGTGGGTATGTAAGTTGGGTAAGGCAGTAACTCAGGGAATCACCCAGGGCAGGGCCAACATTGTTAGCTAGGTTGATGGAGACCCAGATATGGCATCTGCCTGCACCTGCAGTCTGGGTGGAGGGAGGGCTCCCACCAGCAATTCTGTCTGCGAGAAAGCTGCCCCTTCAGCCCTCACCCTGAAACTAGACAGTTCAGTTCTTCCCAGAATGTTCCTGTCATCTTTCGAGTTACTGTCTTAATGCTAGAACTCAGAGCAAGTGAAAATGAGTACATCTATCCTGGCCCTTTAAAAGGAAAGCCTGGGACCTCAGAAGCTATCTATCTCACTCAGCCACAATCTCAGAAGCTATCTATCTCACTCAGCCACAAACTTCTGCTGGTTTTCACAGTCAGAAGTTATGGGGACTTTTCTTCACAAACCTGGAAACTTGGACTAGGAAGCCTGATGTGGGGCTAGGAACCCTTGCTCCTCATAGGGAACTTCCAAAGCTGAGATAGCCCTCTCAATATTTAGCGCCACACATGGGTATAGGACCAGTCCATAATGCCTCTCCTTCCTACCATTCTCAACATGGCTTCTTCTGTAAATCTTTAGTTATAGAACTTCTGTTTGACTAGACTTCAGGCAATTCGCAATGGTGGTTGTTCTTTTGTTTAGTACAATTTTGATATGGTCATGAGAGTGGGTGACACAGCATTTACCTTCTCCTCCATTTTGACTGGAAGCCTCGTCATATTATTTTTAACCATTTATATTTACATTACATGTACATGGTTTTATTCAATCTTTGAACAAACTTATAAATGCTTTGAAGTCTTTGGTAAATCTAAAATAGAAGCACTCTTAAAGACAGTTTCTATTTACTCTTTTATCCCTAAGCATGTGTCACACTTGCCTGGGTTTTTTTGGTTGTTTTTGTGTGTGTGTGTGGTTTTTTTTCAGTTAAACATTGGATATTTTAGATAGAATATTTTAGCAGCTGTGGATTATGATTTTTAAAGTTTTCTCCATTGAGTTTTTCTCTCTCCTTCTTTCTCTCTCTCTCCTTATTTTCCTCTCACGCTTTCCCTCCTTCCTTTTTTTCCTTCTATTCTCCTTCCATCCTTTATTTCTCTCTTTCTTTATAACATTGTGTAGAAGCTGGCTCCTTGGCAGTGTACCACCACTAATGTCTCTGCTAAGATGTTTTAAATTCTATTTTTATTTGTTACTTGGCTTCCTAGGGGTCACCCTGCATAACCTAGTGTTCAGCCAATGACTGGCCAGAGATTGTGCTCAAACACTTTGAACCCATAAAACTTTCCTTAAGCCACTCAATCTGTGTATGAGTTGAAGAGGACACCAAAGTTCAGACAGTTTTCATGTCTGCCCAAATTTTATTTTTCTCTCAGCCTTCTTGGGTCTGTCTGTGTGTGCACATACACAGAAATGCATGGAGAATATATATATTCCCTATTGTAGCTGTCATACTTCCAGGGTCTCCCTGTTGTATTCCTGGCTGGTCTGTAAGCCTACCGCACGTCACAACCAGGACTACAAATTCAGGCAGGCAAGTCTGCAGGCTTGCCTCATTCATTTCTCACCAAGTTTGCTGATTTTACTGAAAACCTACCAAGCACGGGCTTTCATTCTCAGCTCCAGACCAATTCCTCACCCTCTGGCAGCAAAGCTGCAGGTTTTCACAGACAACCCTACCCTAGTCTAAATACTATGCCAATCAAGGTGGGGTAGAGGAGAGAGGAAAGCAGCCCCAGGCAATAAGGCCACTACCTCCAGTGTTTTAGCCTGAAATTCTATCAGCTTTTCATAAATAAATGGTTATCTTTTTGTTGTTATCCTTTGGTTGATTTCTAGAGCCTTGAAATGCTTAGGGGATTTACTCTGACAATTGTAGTTTTTACAGTTGGCTTTTGAGAACAGGGTTTTCTGACTTTCTCCTTTCTTCCATTGTCCAAAGCCCTACCTTCAAACCATGCATTCCTTATTCCACAGTGGCCCCTTTCCCCACCATTTAGTTTCTGTTCTGGGGAAAAATTTGACACATAATGCCTGACTGAAGCAGGGCAAGAGATAGAACCTGTCCCAAGTAAGCAAAGAAAGAGAATGATGCCAGATTTAAAACTGTAAATTTTACAGTTGTTTAAGTCACCTTACTAGAAGTATAGGACTACTAAGTAATCTATAAAGGGGGATAAAGATTGGAAAGCAGTCAGCATGTTACTAATTGGGATTCATAATTCCTTGTTATTATGAAAGGCACAATAATGTTACGGCAACCTAGTGGCATAGCAACCTAGTAGCACTGGCCAACAGTTGTATGAAATGGTAACTAAAAGAAATAATGAACATTAAAAAATCATGGTTTCCATTAATATTAAGAGAAAAGAGAGATCATTCAATCTTTATTTTGTTCAAAGTTGGAAATGCATCTTCATTCCATTAGAATCTTACCATAATTTTCCATGTACAATGCTCACTTTTTTACCACAATTTTGAAGGAAAAATAAGGATGCACATTATACATGGGTAGTACTAATTCTATATCTATGTAAATGTTTTTAATTCTTTTATTTATGCTTATGCTTTAAAAGTGTAACTCTGGAAAGCAATAACAATATCTGTATGCAAAATAATACCCTGGAATACAATAATGATAGTTGTGAAACTGTTTAAAAAATGCAGCATCAGCAATACTATGGATGGAACTGAGGACGATGAAATGTACTGGGTTGAGGAAAGTGACCCTTCAGAAGACACTGGTAATGTAGAAATTGAAGAAGATGATACTTCTGATATTGACAGTGATGAAGAGTTCTTGCCCTTCAATTATACATAAATATTGTAAATTTGTTACTGGTACATAAAATTTCTCGTACCTTCTATCTGTTCTTGTCTTTTGTAACTATTTGTTACATAAAATTTGTTGTACCATAATATGTCAAAAAAAATAAATGCTAAAACTCCTGTATAATATAAAAAACAAGTATCTAAATACAAAAAACAAGAATTCAAAAATTAAAATCAAAAATTTTTTTCCTGAAAGCTTGGGCCAAAAATGTGGGTGCACCTTATACATAATAAAATATGGTAATTCAGTTCCATGTCTCCTTCAAAAAACATACCTACATAAAGGAAAGTATGCCAGTCTACCCTATTCAGGGATGTGCAGGTGTTTGATTTCGAGGAGTACCGGTGGAGTTTGGTTTGAGGAATATAGACAATCTCACAAGAGTTTGAGAATGGAAAACAAAATAACACCAGGAGTCATGGGATGGGATCTGAAAGGTCAGGATGAGGCTGTCTACCTGGCTTTCATTATTTTATTTGCAGCTTATTTTATTTGTTCTACTTTCCTCTGCAAACAAGCTTTATGTGTTTACTCATGGTGTCTCTGTTCCCACAAAATGCCACATGGCTTTCACTTGGCATGAACAGACTTTTATCTGCCTTTACAGATATTACAACTCTTCTTCCACAACTGACTTAGTCATTTAGTGCTCAGTGTGCAATTCTCAGAAGAACCCGACTTATCCATTTTGGTTCAATCCTCTCTGGCCAGTGGTTTGGGTTTCCAGGAGTAATTCTGATTTTCTATGGCCATCCTTCCAGCAGGAACCATGGGTGGAGATTTGCTTAGAAAAGAGGCATGGGTTGGGAATGAAGGCAATGACTGGCATCTATAATATAACTGGTTTATTTCTAAGTGAGTTTCTCTATTCCTCAAGTTCTAAACACTGTTTTTGGGTTTTCTCTGAAGCAGATACACTCAAAATTTGCTTGGGGTGAGCTCCTGAAATTATTTTGATAACAAATACTATAGACTCTTTTATTTTAAACTTGCCATAATCTACCTATTCTTCTCTACTTTGTTTCAATCTCAAATTTTTGCTATAGACTATTTGACACAAATGCTTGCAATATATAATATATATATACATATATATATATATACTTAATTTGAGTATATACATATGAAGAACTGAACCAAAAGAAGCTGAAGGCATTTCACATGAGAGGAATAGCCTAACAAAATTATAAGGACCAAAATGATCATAGTTGATGTGGTTTCCTATGGCTGCTATAACTAATTACCACAAACTGGGTGGCTTAAAACAATAGAAATTTATTGTCTCACAGTCCTGGAGGCTAAAAGTCTAAAAGCAAGATGTCAGCAGAGCCATTCTCCCTCTGAAGGCTCTAGAGCATAATCATTCTTTGTCTCTTTCTAGTTGGCAATTCTTGATATTCCTTGACTTAAAGCTACATCACTCCAATTTCTGTCTCTGTGTTCACAAGAGTGTCTTCCCTCTGTGTGTCTGTCCAAATCTCTTTCTCTTAATAAAGATACCAGTCATTGGATTTAAGATCCTAACTCAGTGTGACCTCACACATACTTCCTCAAAGACCCTATTTCCAAGCAAGGTTATATTACAGATACCAAGCATTGGGACTTCAACAAATCTTCCTGGGGGACACAATTCAACCTACAAGAGTCTAGTTAGGAAACTAGCATGAATGAAATGGAGAATGTGTACTGTGAACAAATGTGGGTAATCACTAAAATGGAATTCATGAGATCTGGGTTATAAATATTCATGGCACAGATGCAGCACCATATTAATCAATTCCAAAGATGTCTTTCCCAAATAGCCTATATAAATCCAAAGTAGTCAACGTATCTCCTCTAGAACTCAGCGATAGTATTGAGTTTTGTTTGCTTGTTCATTCATGATTTTGTTTCTTCTTCCTACTTTGCTGAAAGTTTCCACAGATTTTCTCACATCTCCTCCTATATTTTCTGATTCTTGACTGTTACCATAGATCTATTATCCAAAACATATGTGTGACCTTGAACCCTAGATCCTATTACCTCTTGACTATTCAAGGTGTTGCTTTGCAAATACCTCTCCCCAACTTATTTTTCACTTTAAGCTGGATCATTCCCATCTACATACATACATACATACTACATAACATAACATACATAAAGATGCTGTTATTGGCACATTTCAAAACAACTCTATTGAGTCCACTTTATCTAACAAATGCTGTAAAAGTGGTTTTGTTCCTCTTTGTAACAAAATTTCTTCAAAGACTTATTTTTCTCCAAGTCCTCTCTCACACACTCCAATCCAACTTTCACACCCCACTACTCCACTGAAATGTTCTTGTCATAATTATCAATAGCTTCTCCAATGCTAAAGCCAATAGTGAATTCTCAACCCTCATCTTTTTTGACTTACCAACAGCATTTATCACAGCTGGCTACTCTTGTGTCATAGATACACTTGCCGTCAGGAGCCTACACTCTTCTCAGTTTCCTCTCACTTTGCTGGTTGTTTCTTCTTGTTTTCTTTGCTGGTGATTCTTCTCAAACTTTATAATATTTGACCATCCTAGTGAACCTTTGGACCTCTTGAAGGCAATTTTTAGTGTCAAACTAGTCATAATTATGCTTTGGTGGGATCACTAGAGGAAAAAGAAAAGCTCTTTTTTCCTTCAGAAATTCTCAATCAATATATATACATATATGCACTCCTTTGCATCTAATTAAATCTCTTGGCCTTAAATACCACTTACATGCTAATGACTCCCAAATCACATAACTCCCCCAGACCTCTCTCCTGTACTTCAGACTCATATATATAACTGCCAATTCAATAGGCATGGACATGTAATAGACATGTCGAGCTCACCATGTCCAAACTGAAGTCATCTGACCACTAAACCTGCTCTACTTTTAACTACATCCACCTCTGATGATGGTAACTCCATTCTTGTAGTTACTTGCATCAAAAATCTTAGTCTTTCTTGACTTCTCCCATCCATCTTATCCACAAAGAGGGTTTGTTATGAAACATGTAAGGAAGATTCAAAATATAATCAGAATCCAGCAGTTCTCTCCATCTCCACTGATATACCCTCATAAGTTGACTATCATCTCTCAACTGAAATATTACTTCAATGTTCTTCTAACTGGCCTGTTTCTACTTGTCCTCCTACAGTTTATTCACAGCATAGTACCAGAGTGAAGTAGTTAAAACTCAAGTTATATAATATCTCTCTTTTGCTCAAAACCTTCCAATGCCTTCCAAAACCCACAAATGCCAACTCTGTACAGCGTAAAAGCCAACGTCTTTACAATAGCCCACAAGGCCCTAGATGAATTGGCCTTGGAATCTTGGATCTCCTTTCATTCTGTTTTCTCTATTATTCTCCTCAAACCAGCCACACTGTCTTCTCAACATCCATCAAACATGTTAGATTTGCTCTTGTCTTAGAGCTCATACAATAACGCATTTCTACAGATATTTCATTTCTAAATCCTCACTTCTTCAAGCCTGAGGACTTATCTTCTCATTGAGCATTATCTGAATCACTACAAACATCCCTCTAAATACTCATTATTTTATACTTATCATCTTATTTATACTCTATAAGGTATTTATTTATTATGTTTGTTGTTTAGTATCCACCTCCTTTATAATATAAGGTTCGTGAGAACATGGATTTTTGTCTGTTTGTTCACTGATGCATTTTGAGCATCAAAACAATGTCTGACACATAACAGTTACTCAATGAATACTTGATAAGTGAATAAACGCTTTGTTTACCTTTGAAGACTAGACCAACAACTTCTGAAGGAAAACAAGTACTTTTCTTATTTTCTCTAGTGATCCTATGAATTAAAGCATAATTATGACTAGTATAACACTAAAATTTGCTTTCAAAAAAATGTACTTCATCCCTGATACTAGTGATGAAAAGCTGTACAGTATGCTGGACGACATCATAATTTAATGGTCTTAGATACATTATTTCTAAGTGGTTGTGAGCTGCAGTGATTAATGGTCCCTCACTGTATTGTGCAATGCAACATGCAGGGGCTGACACTATCTCTTCCTTCGTGTACTGCTGGATGCCACTTCTTAGCCCTGTGCATCTTAAGAGGATCTTAAGAGTAGTTCTGGACAATAGAATAGGGTGGAAATTCAATAGAATAGGATTGCACTTCCCAGGCTGAGCCTTAAATTTCCTCGTGATTCTGTTCTCTTCACTTGTCCTCTGCTCAGAAGGAGAAGATACAGGGGAGCATTCAGAGGCCCTAGCAGATGGTGGAGTCACTGGATGGAAGGAGGCGGAGTTTCTGAATCAAAAGGTGGAAAAGCACTCACCAAACTCCTTACTGGACAGTGAAATGAATGAGGGCTAAAATCTTTATAGTTGTAACTCACTGATACCTGTGGCAAATTTTTATGATAGCTTGTCTAACATGGCCAACAGAGCCACTTCTGAATATCATCTGACAAAGGTAGGATGAAACTTGACTACGCAAATCTGTTGAAATAGCATGTGTTAGTATCAAGGAAATGAAATCTTTGGCAAAGCAGGATTGCAATCTCTAAAAACTGCTATTTTTACTAAATACTCCAATATATTAACATTTATTCTTGGAACAAATAGGTTGGAGCTTTTTTGACCTGAGATGTGAATCTCTAGCTTAAGTTAGGATGCCTCTTTCAATTCAAAGGCAGTGTCAATAGGAAAGCAAGTTGGCTGTTTGTGCTTGGCACCACCTGGCTGCAGTTACATCTCTTAGCACTAAACACGCTGGCTGTGTCAGAGTTGAGTACTGTCATTCTGATGAAGTGGGGAGTGTGTTGCCCTGGTAGGAAGCCTTTTAAATTGAATGACAAGGTTTTTCTTATTTGTTACATCCCCAGGCCATTGTCAAATCATATAATGCCAGCCCAGGAAAGTAATTACAGAACTGTTGTGAGGCTGTTACCAGCTGCTTTTCATTTTTCTCCATTGTGACTGGGATGTGGAGAAAAATTGGGATGACTAAGAACCACAACATAAACGCCACCCAATCTGCCGGCCAGTTCCATGTGGCACTTATTTTCAGCCAAGGGGAAAAGAGCAGGTTCCTGAAATGTTATTAGATGTCAGTGCCAAATGTAATGAAGAATCTACATCCAACCATGAGAGACTGGGCAATGAGAACAAATGGATTTCATTTATTAAATGGTTATCAAAATCATTAGGCAACAAAATCTAATTTCTAATAACAAAATCCTGTGTTGCAAAACTCCTTTCCTCCTCGCTGTTTCTTTTCTCTCTGGTGCCTGCTTTATTATTTGTGTAAGGGCCACAGTAGGCCTTCAGATACTATGTCACTCAAAGTGTCCAACAATAAATACATTCTCATAAAAAGTAACTATAAGTTACTTAGTATACGAAGAGGAAATAGACAATGTTAAATGTATTTTCATCTCAGCACTTTATCTTAATTCGATCCTTTACAATAAGAACTTTGTAAGGTGGTCAGTGCTTATTTTCAAGGTTAACTTATTTCCCAACTCTGCTGACTGAAGACTAGTACTATGTTTGATAGGCTCCTGATTTAAAGTAAAATATGTATTGTTTTAAACTTATAACTGCTTAAAGTTTAGCGGAAACTTCTTAAGATTCTTGACACAACTGAATGTTGTGTTTCCAATCAGGTGACAATCTAATCAGGATGAACCTTAAATGATTATTCATTATTCACTTTATTTGAATGAAATTGCTTAACTAGCATGTAGCTATGCTAGCAAGTTATTATGTTCACATATAACCCTTTCTTGTTCTGAAAGTCATTGCTTTCCTCTCCTTCCTAGTTACTGAGATACAATGAATATATTTCTATGTCTTCTAGAAGTTGCAAAAGGCAATTACTTCCCTATACTATAGGCAAAATTCCTTCCATTAAAAATGTGTAACTGCCTTTCATGAAAAAACGTATTTGTAAATTATGACAGTGGTCAGAGGCTTAAGATCCAACAACATCCCAAATGGAAATAATTAGGATTTGTGGTAAAGATAAGAGTGAGGTTTGAAACCTGTCAGTACATATCTCGAAGCAGAAATAAATTATGGCTTGTCAAAAATGACAGATTTCAACAAGGT
Source organism: Desmodus rotundus (assembly GCF_022682495.2). Taxonomy (NCBI): domain Eukaryota; kingdom Metazoa; phylum Chordata; class Mammalia; order Chiroptera; family Phyllostomidae; genus Desmodus; species Desmodus rotundus. The sequence continues at coordinate 56,967,936 of NC_071393.1, read as the reverse complement.
GCTTCCTTTTCACTTTGAGAAAGACCTTTTTCCACCCAGCAATTAACTTTATTCCCATTAATATTCAGTAGCATTGACAAGGCTGACAGAGTAAAGCTGGGTTTTATAAAACTAAAGACAGATTGATAGAGACTCATTACTTTGTCTAATAATTTATCACTGTATGTTCAATCTTAATAAATAAAGAACAAAGTTGTTGAATGCAGCATTGATTTGTTGTGCCAGGTAAACGACTCAAGTTTTCTGTGTACATTTTCTTTTTGTGATTCATAAATTTATTTTTGCAAATAAACAGTAATTTTACCTAAAGGGTTGCAGAGGTGACACAATAATACATTTATACCATATCATAATATGCTTAGCACTAGCAGAGTTGTCTTTAGATATTTCTCCACAATTTGTAAATAATAATTATGCTACAAAGTTAAATTAAATAAAATTAGTAACTGCACTTAAACAACCCTTTGATCTAGGCTGAGAAAGCCTAAGAGCAAGTATTTGCTTATGGTGTGGTAGAAAAAGAGCAAAGGATTAACTAACAACTCAAAGGAACAATAAAAGCCAAATGTTTTCATCTTCCTTCTTTTATGATATAAAAAGTTAGAAATAAAATAGAGTGGGTTTTACAAAGCTTCAATATGTGTCAAAAATGATGTTACTTAGAAACACAACATCTGTTCTGTTTTTGTATTTGTCATATTTCCTAAAAAATGAAAATGAAACATTGTGCCTTTTCAAGCTTATGGACCAGATTTTTTTTTTTTTTACATATATACAGGACACTTTGGCTGAGTTCAGCTTTGCTCTGTCTTCTAGAATTGTGATAAAAAAAATTCTCACTGTTGGTGAGAAAGATGTGATATTTGCCTAACAAAATCAACTTGTATTTTTTTTTTTCTGGAAGTTTCGAGGTTGTTCTTTCCCTCTGCTGTGACAGGTGACTTATTTTTCTTTTAACACTATACCGATCAGCATTTTTTTTGCCAGAGGCAATATTAGTAAGCACTAGATATATTACTGACATGGAACTTTTCCACTTGTATTTACGTTCTGTGCTATGACAAATTAATGTTCTTTGGTAGAAATGACAATTTTAGTCCTCATCAATTCATAGTTTCTGAAGAAGTCTAATTTTTCATAAGTGAAAATTCATGTAGTGAAAATGGAATCATTTCACACAGTTCTTACTTTGGCCCTAAGCAAATGCACTGAATAGCTCTACTCTTTCTCCCCTCGTTTGTGTCACTATCAAAGTCTGCAGAAGGGACCACACCTGAACATCTGAGTAGGTAGTTGGTAATTAGGTTGTAATAATAAAAACTTTGGATTTGATTTCCCTATTTCTTGAGTTTCCCCTTTTGGTTCCCTCTCTGATGTTCCACATACCCTTAGATCATTATCTCCTGTTAATTCTTATCTCTCCTCCTTGAAGCTGTCTGCTTCTCTGATTTCCACTTTATCCAGCCCCCTGTCCCTTTTCAAACTTCGTTTTGAATTATCAATGCTAATGTTATCCTTCGTTTGTTGTCTTGTTTTCCTCTTGATTATCTATTTTCTAAACCATTCATGAACTGCTCCTGCTCTTTGTTAGTGAAGCCTTCTCAGAGAAGACAGCAGTTATTTAAAGAGCTACATTTGTTTATTAATCACACATTCATCGAGAACCTACTATATGCAGAACATTGTGGGAGAACACCAAGATGTTGTATATGCCTTCTCTGCCGTCAGTAACAGCTAGTGTTCATATAGCACCAAGTATGTGTCAAACATTGATCTACGTGCTTTAGAAATATTAACCCACTTGACCCTCCCAACATCCCCTGTTTTCATATGTAGGTTTTATTATTATTCAGGTATGGGGAGGACAACACACCAGGAGATGACTGCCATGGAAAGGTAGTTTGTTATTCACAGTTCCCAAGAGGAGGAGACATGCCATGCCATGCAGGACCACATAAGGAAGCGCCAGGGTCAGAAGACAAAGGGAGTGGAAGGAAACCATGGGCAAGAGCCTTTATCGTGGTTTCCATTAAAGGAAAAAGCAAGGCAGAGTAAAGAGTCCTAAGATTGGCTAGCCCAAATGATTTGAGGGGGCTTTAGGGCACAGGGGTTCTCCCAAATTGCCTGGTATCTGGCCTTGGGGGATCAAGGCAGGAAAACACTGGCTTGGAGTATAAGAACCAGTAGAGGTTGTAGGGCAGGGTGTAGGCTTTGAATTGAATAGTTTGTGCATGAAAGATGTGCTCACAGGTGAGTCATACACTATCTCTAAGAATGGGCAGTCTCGAAAGGGGCAGGTAAGTCCCCAGGGTCAGTATAGTCCAAGATGTCAAAGCATCACTATAAAAGGACATGGTTTATACACCCTAGAGACATTACCGTCAAAGCCACATAACTAGTAAGTGGCTGAGTCCAGATTCAAACTCTGAATGTGTTCAGAGAGTTGCAAATCCCTGTGTGGCATAGGCCTGTATAGAGGGAACTGAAAAAAATGACATTGGAAAAGTTATCTGAGATCAACATTAAGAAGGTCACGAGTAAAATAATAACGGATCTGGACTTAATTCAGAGGGAAAAACAACTAAGATGTGACAAATATATTTATATGTAATATGTATTATATATTATATGTAGTAGGTACAGGACATATAGAAAACCTTCAGACATATATAATATATGGTCTTTGAGCAGGACAGTTATATGATCACACCTGTGTTGCACAGGAAGTAGAATTGGAAGGAAGAGAAATAGAAGGTGGCAATATCAATTAGGATATTGTTGATGTACTATATTTCGCTGTGTATAATGTGTACTTTTTGCCCCAATTACTTTTTAAAGATTTTGTTTATTTATTTCTAGAGAAAGGAGAAGGGAGGGAGAAAGAGAGGGGGAGAAACTTCAATGTGTGGTTTCCTCTCATGCACTCCCCCTACTGGGGACCTGGCTGGCAACCCAGGTATGTGTCCTGACTGGGAATTGAACTGGCGACCCTTTGGTTTGTAGACCGGCACTCAATCCACTGAGTCACACCAGTCAGGGCAAATTTTTCAGGGAAAAATAAGGACGCACATTATACATGGGCATTACTAATTCTGTATCAACATAAATGTTTTTAATTCTTTTATTTATGCTTATGCACTAAAAGTGTAATCCAGAAAGCAATAACAACATCTGTGTGCAAAATAATACCCTGGAATACAACAATCGGTTTTATATATAAATAAAAAATTGAATTAAAAGGTTAAAATGAAATATTTTTTACCCTGAAAGTCTGGGCCAAAAATGTGGATGCACATTACATGCAGCAACATGCAGTAACAAGTGAAGCTTAAGGACAGGTCAGAGAGTATTAGGGGATTGATTACAAAACCATTGTAGAGATACAGTTGAAAGAACCTGTTATGATATTTCAAGTTGAAACTATGTCATATGAGGAATGGCTAAAGGAACTGGGAATTTACCATGCAGAAAAGAAAACCCAAGGGATAGGCTCTCTGGGTTGCTTCACTAGCCTAGATCTCAGAGGCTGCTCTGGGCTGCAAAATAGGAGAGAATAGAGATGTGGACAGAACTCAGAAATGCTTGTATTTTGGCTCAGTCACAAGCTGATAATAAGGACCACCAAGGAGCCTCAGCTCCACGGTGGCTCAGCATAGCACTGTTAGTAGAATAAAAAAGAGTAATTTATAATAATATGTATTTCAATATGTAGATACTCAGGCCAGGCTAACCCAGAAGACTTGATAGTGTAGACAGATTCTTGCACCGACTGATAATGAATTAAAGATTTAAGAAAGTTTAGATCAAAAACCAATACAAGAAATTCAGGAAGATGAAAGAGTGGAGATGTTAAAGGTCACTAAAATAAAAATGAGTCCTAAGAGAGAAGACTTATTTGTCTATAAAAATAAAAGAGGAAAATAATCTTAATTGAAATAAGGATCACATGCCAAGACAAATTACAGACTTTGGAAACAGAAAATGATGAAGTATGATATTAGCACAAGCGAGCTGGGCCTTATTTATAAGTACAATGTCAAAATAATTCCCAATGTTATGATGAGATAGTGACAAAGTATCTCTGAAAACACATCTCCTGTCTTGAATTCCTCCACATGTTAAGGCTCACACTCAGTGTCTGGCACTTAACAGACCCAGGAGATCCTATCGTTTGAGAAGCTGTTGGGAATGCAGGGTATACTGTAAAAAGAGGCCATCATACAGGAAACCACAGAAAAACTATGACAGAGACGGAATCTATGTACACTGAAAAAAACAGGCAACCCCAAAAATAGACAAAAAATTTCAATATGTAACTTTTATAATCTAGTTTTCTTATTGCTATTCACAAAATTTTGAAATATGAAATATAAAAACAATTTTATTAACACAATTCAATATTCCCTTTGAATCTTGTGTAGCTTCACTAATTTAATAATATTGCATTCTAAGCCTGTTAAAAAAAGTCTTACGTTTCCTTTATTATGTATTTGCATGTAGTAGCTATGTATGTTCTATTGGTGACTCAGTCATAATGAGTGGCATTGTTTTGTTGATGTGATTTTCTGAAATGGTGAACAGCACTTAGAAAACAGTGTGATATTTCCATGATTTAACAGTATTGCATTTCTAGAAATTTAGTTTATATTTTAACTATGAAAATACTTTGCTGTGATACATAACATTCCTTTTAAGATATCTGAATAATTGTAAACCATTTTTCCCCTCCACAAATGTTGATGGAATATTTGAAAGTTATGTACCATACTCTCTATTGTGCAAAACTGATGTATGCACAGTGGGACACCTAGCATCTCTAAATAATAGCTTCATCTTCCAACTGCTATGAAAAATAAAAAGTAATAACATGATTTTAAAATTCTCCCTGGAAGGAACTACTGCTTTCAGTAATGAAGCTCAGTGTAAGGGAGCCCCCCGCCATAAGACATACTCAAGCATATGCTGAAACCTGTTAGCTGGGGAATGGTAGACAGAACTCAAGAATTGGGTGATTGGTTGGACTAGATCAGGGTTAAAAAATCAAATGCTCACAGATAGAAAGTAGGTATGAGAAATATGTAAATGAGCCAAGAGAAAGAACAATAGTCATGTGGTCTGTGTGGGAAGTGGTTCCATCACCATTTGTTGAAAGAATATTCTTTCCCTATTGCCTTGTTAGCACCTCGTCACAATCAATTGACTATAAACGTGAGGGTTTATTTCTGGACAATCAATTCTATTCCATTGATCCAAATGTCTATCCTAATCCTAGTACCACATAGTCTTGATTATTGTAGTAAGTTTGGAAATCAGTAAATGTGAATCCTCCAACTTTGTTCTCCTTTTATTTCATTTTCTTACCTAATTGCTACCTAAGTTTTTAAAAGTTATCAATCTTATATCCTATTTATCTCTTATTCATCATTTATTCCTTTAATTCACACCACTTTGACATACCCATGGTCATAGTCTGGATTCCTATTTATCCTGTTACTCTTTATTATCTGGGAAACCTTATTTCTAAAATTAAATTGTAAACTCCATAAAATTAGGTCAATATTGTCAATGTTAAGGCCTTCAAAAAATCCTAACAGAGTCTTATGCACAAAGAAATGACTCCAAAAAATGTTTCCCATTTGCTTTTCTTCTTTCTCAGAGGATCAGTTCAGTGAAACGAAAAGAGTACTACCTTGTTTAAACCCTGGCTTTGCCACTTAAATTCTTTATAATGTTAAGTGATTTACACCTGAGTCTCAGTTTTTCCCTCTGTAAAATTAAGGTAAAAATGAATACTAACTTAATGAATTGTAATAAAGATTAGAAAGAGGCAAGTAAAACATGTAGTCCATAGCAGACATTTGGGATATGGTTTGTATTTATTTCATTACTTATAAAAAGCATCATGGCAGGCAGTTAAAAAACTAAGCTTAGAGTTTTTGTTTTAGAAAAAAAAGGAAAGGGGAATAAAATTTTAAATGGTTATAAAAGTTACTTCAGATTCTAATTATTGTACTCAATATCTAACTCTTCCTCATCCATGCCATTTCTTCTTGGAACTCTCACCATTTATTTCAGGGTGACTATACAGCAACAAACAGAAAGTGTGAGGCATACCCCCTCGCAATTATATGCTTATCTCATAAAATTTCTGACACCTTACACAGATGCCAAAAAACAGAAAAACAAATAACAAAAAAAAAGACATGATGCGATAAAAGTCAACATTTAATGTCAAATACAGCAAAGCTGAAAGGGCTGTACTCAGCCATTGCTTCATTTTAGTTTGAAATGAAGTGGAAAGCCTTAGAAGCTAATTTTATTGTTACAAGTTTCCAACTTCATATCAGTTAACCAGAGAAAATATTGCAAAATGTTACATGTTGTTTGATTTTTTCTTCTCCAAAGATTACTGAAATAATTGTCTTGCAAAAGTTTATTTTGGAAAAAACTAACGATCAGTAAGGTTTAACAGGGAAATGGTATAATTAGGTAAGAAGCGATATTTCAACTTCTTGAGCTTCACTAAAGCAGAGATTCCTTTACTACAACCACCTCTGATGGGGGAATATTTATTTTAAATAAATATATTCTAAATAGAGCAAGTAAACAGATGTGTCAGAATGAATTAAAAAGTTCAGCATTCTTGGGGTTCCCCCTTGACAGCTATATTTTTGGCTTTGTCCTCTGTGAGTGATGGAATAATTTTCAGTCTTTACAGAGTTTAAAAAGTAACCAAAGTCTAAAAGGTTATTTCATATCTACTGAGGAAATTATGTGTATGGTCAGAGTCTAGCCAGGAAACAGAAATCCCCTGAGTAGTTAAAGAGACTTTAATGCAGAAAATTATTTTCTTGAGTGATGAAAGAGCTGAGACACCAAATGGGGAACACTGGAGGGCAACCCAAAGATTAACAACAGCAAAAGGCCTCCCTCACCCTTGATGGAAGGAAAAAAAGACAGAGGCAATGTTCCAGGGCTAGTGGATGCTGGAACCACAGTGGGCCTGCCTGCCAATAACTGTGTCCATGAAGCTGCTGGCAGGGAAGGAAGAAGAGAGAAACCTGGGCTTACTCCTCCTCAGAACCCCCTCCATAATCCAGTATGAAGTCAGCTAAGCATGGGAAGCACAGCTGCAGACATTAGTGCCTCTTGATAGAGCAGAGCAGGGGGAGGACAAGGGAGGCATGTGAGGGCAAACATATCCAGGACACATGTATCATGAAATTGCCTCCTATGCTGGGGAAGGTGGAGGGAGTAGGGCAGAGGCAGGTGGCGAAGAAAGGAACATGGAATGAGTCTGGCCATTTACATTGTGGTAGAGGATATGAGACGGACCCTTAAGCTTATTTTCTCTTTTACAGGAAAATAATCAACACATTTGGGATTGAGAAGAGCTGTTCTGCCTCTTCATTTTGCATTACATACTAGGCTTATTGATGCCACCATAGTCTTACTTTTAGGAGGACACTTGGGGAGAGGGAACACAATCTTACCATCTTACAACAAATTCTTTTATTTTGTCTTTACTGCATTTTTCCATTACCATTTAGTACCCTCATACATCCCCCTCTCCAGCAATCACCACACTGTTGTCCATGTCCATGAGTCCTTTTTCCTTTTCGCTCAATCCTTCTACTTGCTATCCTCCACCACACAGCTGTCAGCCTACTCTCCATCTGAGTCTGTCCTCATTTCCCTTGTTAGTTCAGTTTGTTAATTAGATTCCACATATGAGTGAAATCGTATGATATTTGTCTTTCTCTAATGGGCTTATTTCACTTAGCATAATATTGTCCAGGTCTATCTATACTGTTGAAAAGAGTAAAATTTTCTTCTTTTTTACACTGAGAAGTATTCCATTGTGTAAGTGTCCAATAGTTGTTTTATCCACTCATCTATTGATGGACACTTAGGCTGCTTCCATATCTTGGAGATTGTAAATAATGCTGCAATAAACATAGGGGTGCCTATGTTCTTTCAAATTAGTGTTTTGGGTTCCTTCGGATATATTCCCAGACGTGGGACAGGTAGGTCGAAAAGCAGTTCCATTTTTAATTTTTTGAGGTATCTCCATACTATTTTCCACAGTAGCCACACCAATCTTCCCTTCTACCAATAGTGCAAAAGAGTTCCCATTTCTTCACATCCTTGCCAGCACTTGTTGTTTGTTGATTTATGGATGGTAACCATTATGACAGGTGTGAGATGATATCTCATTGTGGTTTTTTAAAAATATGTTTTATTGATTATGCTTTATAATTATCCCAATTTTCTCCCTTTTCCCCTCTCTGCCCAGGACCCCCCCATTCTCTCCAGTAATCCCCCCCAGTTCATGTCCATGGGTCATGCTTGTAAGTTTTTTGCTACTCCATTTTCTATGCTGTTCTTAACATACCCCTGTCTGTTTTGTACCTACCAGTTTGTACTTCTTAATCCCTGCACCTCTTCCCCTATTTCCCTCTCCTCCTCTGAACTGATAAACCTCCAAATGATCTCCACATCTATGATTCTGTTTCTATTCTGCTTGTTTGCTTAGTTTGTTTTTTAGATTCAATTGTTGATAGTTGTGAATTTATTGTCATTTTAATGTTCATAGTTTTGATCTTCTTATTTTTCTTAAATAAGTCCCTTTAACATTTCATATAATAATGGTTTAGTGATGATGAACTCCTTTAGCTTTACCTTGTCTGAGAAGCACTTTATCTGCCCTTCCATTCTAAATGATAGCTTTGCTGGATACAGTAATCTAGGTTGTAGGTCCTCGCTTTCATCACTTTGAATACTTCTTACTAGTCCTTTCTAGCCTGCAATGTTTCTTTAGAGAAGTCAGCTCACAGTTCTACGGGTACTCCTTTGTAGGTAACTGTCTCCTTTTTTCTTGCTGCTTTTAAGATTCTCTCTTTATCTTTAACCTTTGGCATTTTAATCATGATGTGCTTGGCATGGTCTTTTTCGGGTCTATCTTGTTTGGGACTCTTTGTGCTTCCTGGACTTACATGTCTATTTCTTTCACCAAATTGGGGAAGTTTTCTTCATTATTTTTTCAAATAAGTTTTCAATTTCTTGCTCTTTCTCTACTCCTTTCAGCACCCCTATGATTTGGATGCTTATACATTTGAAGATGTCCTAGAGGCTCCTTAGCCTATCCTTGGGTTTTGGGGGGGGGATTATTTTTTCTTCTTGCTCTTCAGATGTTTTTTTCCTTCCTTATGTTCCAAATATTGATTTGATTCTTGGCTTCATTCCCTTCATGTTTGGTTCTCTGTAAGTTTTTCTTTATTTCACTTGATGTAACCTTCCTTTCTGCCTTGGTTTTTTCATGCTGTGGAAGCACCTCATGGGTTCCTTGAGGATCCTGATAACTATGTTTTGAACTATACATCTGATAGATTGCTTACCTCCATTTGTTTAGTTCTTTTTCTGTAGTTTTGTTCTGTTCTTCTATTTGGGCCACATTTCTTTGTCTCCTCATTTTGGCAACCTCCCTGTGTTTATTTCTATGTACTAGGTAGAGCTACTGTGACTCCCTGTCCTAGTAGCATAGCCTATTATAGAAAAGTGCAGCAGTACATTGGATGGGGCAGAGATTTAGGTGATCACCAGGGCAGAGCAACACATATTGCTGCTTTGTGGCTCTGTGTATGGGAGGACTGAGAGAGGAGACAATGCCGTTGCCTGGACTCTGGAGTTCTGTCTGAGAGGAAGCTCTCTCCTGGCACTCGCCCTGATGCCAATTACTTCAATTTCTCCCTGTATGCACCTATGTGCCCTTTCAGCTGTTGCTCTGGTGCTGAAGCCAAGAGGGACTGAGTCTGCATAAATCTTAAGTCCACTGCAGGCCCTTTAAGAGGAGACTTCTGAGAATCTCGCAGTTTCTTCCACTGCCCCAAACCCTACTGGTTTTTACAGCCACAAGTTATGGGGACTTACATTCCTGGTACTGGAACCCTGGGCTGGGTTGTCTGGTGTGGAGCTGGGATTCCTCAGTCCCGAGGTATGTACCCCAATTTTTATCCACCACACATGAGTGTGGGACAGCCCATTCTGCATCTCGCCTCTCCAAGCTTCTCTGAGTCTATGTGCCTCACCACACCTCTCCATGCCTCTCCGCCTCTCTCTTCTGTGTGAGTTTCTGCATCTCTGCCCCTCCTACCCGTCTGTATGAATGTGGCTTCTCTAATTCCTTGGTTGTCAGACTTACATCATATAGCTCAATTTTCTGACTATTCTGGGTGATATTTGTTTTGTAGTCTAATTGTAATTTTTGCTGTGGTTGTGTAAGGAGGCAAGCAGTGTTTATCTATACCTCCATCTTGACTGGAAGTCCCTTATTGTGGTTTTAATTTGCATTTCTCTGATGATTGACGTTGAGCATCTTTTCATATGTCTATTGTCCATCTGTATGTCCTCTTTGGATGTGTCTATTCAGGTCCTATGCCCATTTTTCAGTTGGGTTATTTGTTTTTTTGGTGTTGAGTTTGTAAGTTCTTTATAAATTTTGGATATTAATCCCTTATCAGATGTATCAGCAAATATGTTCTCCCATTTTGTGGGTTGTCTTTTTATTTTGTTGATGAGTTCCTTTGCTGTGCAAAAAATTTTTAGTTTCTTGTAGTCCCATTTATTTATATTTTCTTTTGTTTCCCTTGCCTGGGGAAATATATCCAATAAAATATTGCTATGAGCAATGTCCAAGATTTTGCTGCCTATATTTTCTTCTAGGATGTTTATGATTTGGGGTCTAACATTTAATTATTTGATCCATATTGAATTTATTCTTGTGTGTGGTATAAGAAGGTGGTCTAGTTTCATTTTTAGGCCCATACCTGTAAATTTTTTTTCCTAACACAATTTATTGAGTAAACTATCTTTAGCCCATTCCTCTGTGGAATATGACTACAAAACTGCAGATTTGTTTCTGGGCTCTCTATTTTGTTCCATTGATCCATGTGTTTGTTTTTATGCCAGCACCATGCTGTTTTGATTACTATGGCCTTATAGTATAGTTTGATATTAGGTAGCATGATCCCTCCAAATTTGTTCTTCTTTCTCAAATTGCTATTGCTATGGAGGGGGGCTTTTTGGTTCCACATAAATTTTTGAAATATTTGTTCTAGTTTTGTGAAATATGTCATTGGAATCTTGATAGGAATTGTGTTGAATCTATAGATTGTTTTGGGTAGTATGGACATTTTAATGATGTTAATTCTTCCTATCCATGAACATGGTATATGCTTCCACTTATTTGTATCTTCTTCAATTTCTTTCTTCAGTGTCTTATAATTTTCTGAGTATAGGCCTTTTACATTCTTGATTAGGTTTGTTCTTAGGTATTTTATTCTTTTTGTAGCAACCATGAATGGGATTGTTTTTTTAATTTTCCTTTCTGTTAGTTCATTATTGGCATATAAAAATGCAACTGATTTCTGTATGTTAATTTTGTATCCTGCTACTTTGCTGAGTTCATTTATCAGTTCTAGTAGTGTCTTGGTGGAATCTTTGGGGTTCTCTATTTACAGTATCATATCATCTGCAAATAAAGACAGTTTTACTTCTTTCTTTCCAATTTGGATGCCTTTTATTTTTTCTTCTTGTGAAATTGCTGTGGCTAGGACTTCCAGTACTATGTTGAATCAGAGAGGTGAAAGCAGACATCTTCATCTTATTCCTCATCTTAAGGGGAACACTTGTAGTTTTTTCCCATTGAGCATGATGCTGGCAATGGGTTTGTCATATATGGCCTTTATTATGTTTAGGTATGTACTCTCTAATCCCACTTTGCTGAGAATTTTTATCAAAAATAGGTGCTGGATTTTATAAAATGCTTTTTATGCATCTATTTATATGATCATGAGATTTTTATCCCTCATTTTGTTTATGTGATGAATCACGTTTAATGATTTGCAAATGTTGTACCAACCTTGCATTCCCAGAATAAATCCCACTTGATCAAGGTGTATGATCTTTTTCATGCATTTCTCTATTCTTTTGCTAATATTTTGTTGATTTTACCTATGTTTGTCAAGGATTTTGACTTATGATTTTCTTCCTTTTCAGTGTCTTTTTTAAAAACTGTTTCCCATCTCCTTTTTAGTGTCTTTATCTGGTTTTAGAATTAGGATAATGCTGGACTCATAAAATGAGTTTGGGAGCCTTCCCTCCTCTTGAATTTTATGGAATACCTTCAGAAAGAGAGGTGTTATTTCTCCTTGGAATGTTTGATCAAATTCATTTGTAAAGGATCCAGTCTAGGGCTTTGGTTTTTGGGGAGTTTTTTGATTTGTGCTTCGATTTCACTAGGTGTAATCTGTCTGTTCAGATTTTCTGATTCTTCCTGATTTAGATTTGGAAGATTGCATGTTATTAGGAATTTATTCTTTTCATCCAAGTTCTCCAGTCTGTTCACATATTGTTGTTTGTAGTATTTTCCTACAATCTTTTGTATTTCTTTGGTGTCAGTTGTTATTTCTGTGTTTTCACTTTGATTTACTTATTTGGTTCATCTGTCTTTTTCCTTTCTTTTTTTATTATTTTTTTGTTTTTAAAATTGTTGTTCAAGTACAGTTGTCTCCATTTCCCCCCATCACTCCCCCCACCCCAGCCATCCCCACCTCCCACCCTTGCTCCTACTCCCCTTTGGCTTTGTCCATGTGTCCTTTATACAAGTTCCTTGACTACCCTTCCCCCTAATTCCCCCAATATCTCCTCCCACCTCCCCTCTGGTCACTGTCAGTTTGTTCTTAATTTCCATGCCTCTGGTTATATTTTTCTTGCTTGTTTGTTTTGGTCTGGTTAAACTTTTTCCATCTTGTTTATCATTTCAAGAACCAGCTCTTGAATTCATTGATCTTTTGTATCATTTTTTTAGACCCTACTTTGTTTATTTCTGCTCTAAACTTTATTATTTCCTTCCTTCTACTCATTTTGGGCTTTGTTTGTTGTTCTTTTTCACATTCCTAAGTGTAAAGTTAGATTCTTTACTTGAGCTTTTTCTTGTTTTTTGAGATAGGCCTGTAATGCCATAAATTTCCCTCTTAGCATTGCTTTCCCAGTGTCCCGCAGATTATGGATTGTTGTGTCCTCCTTTTCTTTTGTTTCAAGGTACCTTTTGCTTTCTTCCTTGATCTCATTTTTGACCTGTTCATTGTTTAATAACCTGTAAATTGGCTTCCATGTCTTTGTGTAGTTTTCAGTGTTCTTGTATTGATTTCTAGTTTCATAGCATTGTGGTTAGAGAAGATGCTTGATATGATTTCAATCTTTTAAAAATTTTTTGAGACTTGTTTTATGTCCTAACATGTGGTCTATCTTAGAAAATGTTCCGTGTGCACTTAAAAAGTGTATATATTCTGCTGCTTTGGGGTGAAATGCCAGAAGATATCAATTAAATCCATTTGATCTAATGTGTCCTTTAAGGCCACTATCTCCTTGTTGATTTTCTACTCAGAAGATCTATCCATGGGAGTAAATTGGGTGTTAAAATCCTAGACTGTGATTCTATCTGTTGATCTCTCCCTTTATGTCCATCAAGATTTGCTTAACATATTTAGGAGCTCTTATGTTGGGTGTGTAAATCTTTATTAGGGTTGTATCCTCTTGTTAGATTGATTGATTTATCATTATGTAGTGTCTTCCTTTGTCTCTTACAATTGCCTTGGTTTTAAAGTCTATTTTGTCAGATATGGGGACAAGTACTGCAATACCAGTTTTTTTCCCCTTTCCGTTTGCATGAAATATCTTTTTCCATCTCCTTACTTTTAGTCTGTTTGTATCTTTTAATCTGAGATGTGTCTCTAGGAGGTAGCATATATTTGGGTCTTGTTTTCTTATCCATTTTGGTTGGAGCACTTAAGCCATTTACATTTAAGCCAATTATTGATAGATATGTATGTAGTACCATTTTATTGTTAGACTGTTTTTCTGGGTTTTTTTTTTCTCTTTTTCTTCTTCTTCTTAAAGCAAGTCCTTTAACATTTGTTGCAGTACTTGTTTGGTGATAACAAACTCCTTTAGCATTTTCTTTTCTGGGAAGCTCCTTACTCCTCCTTCAAATTAATTGATAGCCTTGCTGGATAATGTAGCCCTAGTTGTAGGTCCTTGCTTTACATCACCATGAATATTTCACACCACTTCCTTCTGGCCTAAAATGTTTCTGTTGAGAAATTGGATGACAGTGTAATTGGTGCTCCCTTCTGTGTAACTACCTGCTTTCCTCTTACAGCTTTTAGGAATCCCTCCTTGTCTGAAAGCCTTGTCATTTAGTTATGATGTTTCTCTTGTTCTTCTATTTGGGGTCTGTATCTTTGTCTTCCCATTTTGGCTGCTTCTTTGTATTTGTATCTATGTTTTGGGTAGATCTGCAAAGGTCTACCCAAAACATAGATTCTGCAAAGACTCTAATGTAAGCCTTTCTCACATGCTGCTTATTACTAGCCTGGTCAACCTGTTTGGAGTTATCAGCAATCCACAGTGTGTGGCTCCCTCTGCTCAGTCTATTTGTGAGCAGAAAGAACTAGACTGCACCAAGGCTGGCTTTTATCAGAAAGATGCCCACAGGAGGGTCAGCTGAAATCTCATAGAGCCTCCAGAGATCTGCTTTAGTTGCTAAACTAATCAATGATATAGCCTCAAGCTGTAATTAGCAGCAGGGTTTAAGATCCAAAGGGTGGGGCAGAGTAAATCCTGTGGGTGGGGCTATTGCTTCCTCTTAGGCTGATGCCATTCAGAGAAGAGTGCTCTGCCTGAGAGAGATGGCTCTTAGTATGGGGAATGACTCAGCACAAGAATCCTCGTGCATTTCCTTCAGTTCTCTCCCCAGAGACACCAACCCCAGGCTCTCCTCCAGATCTGTAGTCCAGTGTGCCCTCCCTTTGCCAGAGCCCATGGTAAGTGGCTGCAAACAATATTTTGTGCATTGCCCTTTAAGAGGCTCTCTGAGTCTTCAGCCATCTCTCCCTGGCAGATAGAAACCCTGCTTTTTTTCACAGCTGGATATTCTTTGGGTACTGTAGCCTGGGGAGCCCAGCTTGGGGTTTGAACCTCACAGTTCTCAGAGGGAACCCCCCAGCTGCTGAAATATCCCTCCAGAACTTCAGCTGCTGCCCATGGGAGTCCAGCCAGCCCTTTTGCACCTCCCACTCCCCACCAGTCTCAGTGTGGTGAAGAGGTTTCTTCTGTCTGTCTATGGTTATAATGCTTCTCTGTAGCAAGTGTTCTGTTGGTTATTCAGGACAATTTCTCTACAATTTAGTTGTAATTCCAGATTGGTCCTGGGAGGAGTTTAGTGTAGTTCCCACTCAATCCTCCACCATCTTGGATCTAAGTTACACCACAAAATGTTAACATCCATTATGTCACAATATTCTTCATTCTTCAATATACACAAACATTTTAAGTTACAGAAACACAATAAAACATAAAATGTGATGGCTACATGAGTCATCTATATAAATTGTGAAGCATGCATTGTAATCCCAATGTTCTGTAAGAGTATAAAATTAAAATCTATTCAAGACACTTTTAATACAATGGACATAATAAAAGGAAGACATATTATAATGTGATCAGATTTTGCTTCCCAAGCTATTTTGTCAAGAGGCTGCACCTCAACTACTGATGGATTTGCTAAAGGCAGCAGAAGGTCGGACAGGGAAGAGAAGAGAGTGACTGCAGCAGACCATGCAGGAGTAGAGAAGCAACTTTTGGTTATTTTGGAAGTCTGGGAAATGCCAGCTGGTTCCTATTCACTGAAGTTAGAGGTGATTCCAGTCTAGTGTGCAAAACCATTAAGGGAACAGGTATCCCTGCTTTTCAAAGTTTGCATTCTGCCACTTTGTTTTTATGATAGGGCTATACTAGTACCTGTTTTCACTATCTACAATAAATTCAAAGAGGATTTTTACTTTTATGAAAAAAGGCAAAAGGTGAAAATAGTGTCCACATTTGTTTTACAGCAAGCCATTAGAGGGGCTGCAAGTACCCTGAGCAGCAAATGAGAGTGGTCCTGCCAAGCTCCTTCCCTGGGAACTACACTGAGCATCTCAGCATCAAGCTGCCACAGCTTTGAACTGTGTCTGTGAGCATCTGCACATTCTCTTGATTTATTGTGTGCATTTGTTAGCCTGGGAGAGCTTGTGAGGGTGTGACACTGGATGTGATTAAGTGTATTTGGTAGGGTTTGGTTATTTTGGAGGTCTGGGAATGCTCAATGTTTTTTTCATATCAATGAAGGGTAGTTACTTCTTCACTTTACTCCATTTCAGCTTATAAAAGATTCATATGAATGTTCTGCTTTTGAATAGTGGGGGAAACCTGTATTTTATTGCTCTTCATTTGATCTTCACAAGAGAAAGTGGTGATTTATAAGAAAAAAAGGGACAAACTGATTGGGTGCCTGTGGGTTAACTTTCCTACATAGCAAAGTAGCAGACAGCCTGGAAACAATTTAAATTAAAAGTATAATCACACCTGATGTTTTTCCTAACTACTGGCTAGTGAAAAACTAAATTTTGACATTTGTATGGCTCATGTAAAAAGGCAATATATAGTAAACTTGCAGAGACATTCCCATGGATGGAACTGGAGATAACCACATAGGAAGACAACCAGCCTGGAGAAAAAACTACAGCAAATGCTGGCCCTCTCCAGTGCTCCCACATACTCACAAAACACCGTACTATTAAAAAGCCAAGAAAAGACACCTGCCAAGAGCCACTTTTTTAGGAAAGGTAATAAAATATTTCTTTGCATGTTAAATAAACACAGTTTATAGTATTGCTTTCATTGGCTAAAAACTGGCACATAATTATTTATACATATAAACATTTTTTCCTCCAACTATGAACTGAGAAATCAGAACAGTTTGTAAGAAAAAAAAATGAAAATTTTTTTATCAACTTTGAAAAAAGCCAAAGGAATAAATGTGTTTTTTCAAATGTTGTTTTGATTTACTTCTTTAGAAAGGGCCTAAATATTCTTTTAAAAAGTCAAAATTGACTATATGTTTCAAGTCAATATATCCAAGTAGTAGCTTGGGAGCATGTGAGAGAGGAAAGCTGGAAAGGGGGGCTCATAAGAGAAAGGTAAGATAAGTTCATTTTATATATGCAATTAAAAATCCCCAATACATAGTTAGAAATATAAGATTGGGTCTATCTTTCTGGTGGCATTTCAGAGGAAAAGCAGCTCCTTCAGGAAGAAGATGAGTATCTTCTTCCCTGTCACTGGCTGTCAGAAGCTCCCTGAAATGGACAATGGACAAAAATTTTATACCTTTGGTTAAGAGGTATATACAGCCACAGAAATTGCTGCCAGTGCTCAGAGTGAAGAGTGAAAGGGTTATGTGACTGGAATCAGTGGTGAGAATGACAAACAAGCTTCCTTATAGCCCAGTATGTCTTGATCCAAGGCCATATTTATCTGCTACTCAATAAGGGGCTTTCCTGTGACAGACCAAGGAGAACTGAAGAAGGTAGGTACAATTCTGTTTCAGGCTGCACTGTGTATGGTAATTTGAGCGTTAAAAAGTGGAAGAAGAATATTCCTGGAATGACTAATACTGTTGTACCTCATTGCCTACTCCCAAAAGAGCTAGCAGAACATACAAAATTTTCAAACTCTCTGAAACGATGATGTCCACCAATATGCTGTGAGAAAGTCCCTGTACAAATAAGGTAAGAAACCCAGAACCAGAGTACCCAGGTGTGCTTTTATTTCATGTGTTTTACAGCACAAAACATCAGTGTACTGCTCTGAAGAAACAACTAAGAAAAATAGGAAGAGGCTCCAGAATATGCTAAACTTAGGCTAAGAGAATGGGAGACCAAAGAAAAACTCCAAGAACACTTCCAAAGACAGAAGTTGTCCTCTTTGAGGGCTTCTATCTTCGGTCAAAAATAGATTTTCTAAGACTAACAAATAAGATTGGATTCAAAACAAAACAAAACATGGGGTTAAAACTTGGATGAAAGTAAGGATTGGACACGTAATATTTTTGCAACCACAGATACCACAAATAAAACTAGAAGAGTAACAAGAGAAATACTTTTGTAGCACACAAAGGAGAAGTTTCCGTAAACTTCTACCATTTAATAAGAAAGAGATGAAGACTGTGAACAAGAACCTCACAGAGGAAATAAAAATGACCAATAAACATATGGAAAGATAGTCTGTGGCCTAAGAGATGGATCTTAAAATCCTGGGGGAATGAATATGGTTTTAAAAGTTCTGAGATTTGCTAATGATTCATAGTGGTTGTAAGCATTCAAAGTAAAACCAACCAGCTTTAAAATTATTCTATATAAGTGCCTGAGGCATGATTTTTAATTTCTTTAAGCCATAGCTTCTGTGAGTATTAAATAGAGATTGTTATTAATCATTAAGATTAAGGAGACAATGTGTATAAAGCACTTATCATAGTGACCTCCATCAGTGGTACTTTAAGGATAATATTCACATTATAGGAAACTGAGAAAACCGGGGAAAGGGGAAAAGACCACTCATAATCTGTTCGCCCAGCACAAGTGCCATTAATTTAGATACTTTCCTTTCAGGTAGATTTTTAACTTTGGGGATTGTTTATTGTTTTATTGTAGTTGTTGTGTCAGCTTTATGAGGGCAGAGAATATGAAGCAGGAACCTCCATACCTAACATAGTCAATGATAAAAATTTACTTAGAAGCACTTACATAATTGAGTAGCATAATGAGTCAATCAGCCAGTTGGAGTTAATTGGTGGGATTTTTTTCCCTATTTTTGTCTGGTAATAAAATGCAAGAAGCTCTCAAATAGGCACGAATGTTTTCTTATGAACATTTTATATAGTTTTTCAATAAATAATGAAAATTTTTATTTTAATTTGCCTATATTCAAAGTATTTCAAAAGTATGATTAGACAGCCTCAAATAGGTGAAGAATATTCAACTCATTTTTGAACACTCCATCTTTAAACATTATTTTTCCTAATACATGTACATAAAGGTAAGTTTTTAAAAGTGATATTGTATGCTAAGAATTAAATTGCCTCATGCATTTAAAAAATCAGTTCCTCCTTTTCCGGTCTCTTTAAAAAATGACAATATGTGTATGGAATTGCCAACTTAAGATTCTTGAAGACTGTGGGGGTTTTTTCCTCCAAGAATTTCCTCATATTCTCTCAAATTCCAGTGAAGTTACTGCTTTAGCAAAGAACAAATTATTGCTTACCATTATGCTCATTTTGTACTTTCCTAGGCAGCGTTCATTTCCTTCCTGTCATTAGTAAGAGAATGACTCCAAAGCAGCTAAGGTAGCCTATCTTCTGACTCAGACTCAGTTACAGTCCCTGTGATATGAACAAGAGAAAGCTGACTAATTCAAAACACACACACTGAATCCAGGGGAATTAGGACAATTTCTAGAAGACATGTTGAGCCTCAGGTGGGAATCTAGATTTGCTGGTGACCCATCTCTTGCCCTTCTTTCCCCTGTCTCCCGCATGCACCCTGACTGAATCTTTCAGTGGCAACTAGTCAGGCCTCCTCCCCCTTCCTCTGGTTTAATAACAACTTTCCCCCACATGTTCTTAAAATAAGCCTCGATAATATTATAGAAAAATCTGACATACACAATCATCCTTGATCATCCTGAATTAGTCCCTTACCTTCTTGATTTGTTAATATATTTGGCCGTTTTACCTGTAATTAGCAGCCTCAATGACAAATTGTTGGGAAAAATACAAATTAAATTTAGGTTTTGGATTTCATCATTGAATCCTACTTGAATAAAAGTCCAAAGTTTTATGTACTTAGAGAAAACCTATTAGAATTTCACTGTGAAGAATATATCTAGGTAATATATGAAATAAGTGTATATAAACTGACTCATTTCAGAAATAGTGAATAAGTAGAAACTATATAAAGAGAAAAAATTTAAATCAGTAAGTAGAAGCTGTTTTTAAGAATACATAATAAATAACATCTATTCTTATATCCTGAAAATGATAATAAAAACTAAGAATAAAAAATGAACTCATCTTTTGAAGCTTTCTTTATTCAGTCAACTTCTTCTTTCTACCCACTCCCCACATTGCCCTTTATCATCTTTATTAATATAATCTGAATGTTTAGCCTTAGTAAAACTAAAATATTACTATGAACATTTGGCACTTTCTCTTAAAAATGATTTTGACATTCATGCCCTGGTGGTGTGGCTCAGTGGATTGAGCTCCGGCCTGTGAACCAAAGGGTCGTCGGTTTGATTCCCAGTCAGGGCACATGCCTGGGTTTCGGGCCAGGTCCCCAGTAGGGGGAGCATGAGAGGTCATCACACATGGATGTTTCTCTTCCTCTGTTCCTCCTTTCCCCTCTCTCTAAAAATAAATAAGTAAAATCTTTAAAAAACAAAAAAATGATTGTGACATTCATATTGTACATTATAATTATACTTACAATAATCTTTGGACCACTATTTAAATGAAATAAAATGTTTAACTGAAAACAGTGCTCATTACTAGGGCTGTGACCGTAAAACTACTTCATCCTTCAATTCTTAATTCTGACTTTTTTTCAGTTTTCATGTATTATTTTTCACGTAGTTTTTTTTGGTATGATTATTTCAATAGGCTTTCTTGCATTTATCTCCGTTATATTTTTCAGTTTGTGTACAGCGGTACGGCACACACTGTCAGCGGTTTCACAGCACGCAGGTGTTTTACTGTAATGCAAAGTCCTTGGGAGGCGCCCAGGATACACAGGTCATGGGAATTACAGAGACAGGTAAAGGTAAATTCTCTTACACTCAATTAACTTGGCAGATATTTTAAAAACTATTTTGTCTTGGAATTTTTAGGCTTTGAGAGATACTTAATAGCTGAATGAAGAAATAATTACATAACAAATGTGTGACTACTTAATTATAAACAGAAAGACTAGAAGACAGAGAATCAGTTGACAGTCCCTAAATGGTAGTACAAAAATGGGAACATAGACCTTGAACCATTTCTAGTAAGTCTTTCCATAATCTTAATTTGAAACATAACTTGTATAATCAAAAACTTATGAGAAATAAGAATATAGTGAAAACTGAAGAAAGTAAGTAGATTTATCTGCCTCAGGTGACTGTTGACCACACATCTGGAGAAATCCTTTGCACAGATTTTTTAAGTAATGTGATAACAACACTGAGGACAAACCTCCCATATGATTAGATTCTTCTGCTGCACTGGGTCTCCTGGGAAATAAATACTGACGATGCCATCTTTCTAATTAAAATGTTCAGGAAGTCTTATCTAGTAATCCAAGCAATGTCAGCACAGACACTTCAGTAAGGTATTTTAGGCCCTCTAGTAGGTTCCGGATGACCCAATAATTTAGTCAGTATATCTATACTAAACAAATCAATTAATTGCTACTTTCTTCTTTGCAAATACAATCATGGACAAAAGACATAAAAAATTAAACTTTTAAATATAGAGTGAGAAACAGAATTGCTAAGAAGTTCATTTTTGCCCAACGACTTGGGTAAATTTCCAGGAAGACATAAACATAATTATGATGACATCTTGCGTTTATAACATTGGATTTATAAGATTAAAAATCTTCATATTTTTATGAAGCGCTCAAAGATAATAGTGCAGACAGCATGAGACTGAAAATCAGGTCACATGAAATGCCATGATTGTAAATTTTGTTAAAATTGTAGGTTCTAATCCTTTTGGACAATAATGCTAAAATTTTGCTTTTGTGCAACCCAAATAAATACTATCTCTTAAACATTTTATCAACTTTATCCATTGCCTTAGAATTCATGTGAGAGAATTATGCTCTTTCATAAAAAGAGGTAGGAGGAGAAGGAAAAAAAGGTAAAGAATATGTCAGACTCTATCTAAAAAAAGGGACTGAAAAGGTAATGTTTTCTTAGCATAAGGTGCCAATACTCAAGTAAAGATGGCATTTTGGAGCCAACCAAGAAACAGCCAGCAAATGTACTTTGAATACCTTCTTTCTTTCCTAGAGGTGTAAAAGGATGCCATGTGGGCGCCTCCAGCTTTGGACGAGCTCCAGAGAAATATCTCACCAAGGTTTCATGGCAGATAGGAGGCCAAATGCAGCCTGGATAGTATTCTTGTGGCGTGTGAAGAAGGTGTTAAAGAGCCAAAGAAAAGTCATTTTCAGATTTCTCTGAGCCCACTTAAAAACAACAACAGCAAAACACAAACCCACAAGGATAAAGAGTCAAACCTGACAGAGTTTCCAAAGGAGTTTTGGTATTTTAGTACATCCAACCCATACTCATATTCTCACATCTCCTAACTGAGGCAAGGCTGTGTGATTCCAGCCTCTTGCGACTGGTGGGAAGCAACACACCAGAATTAGAATAGATAGGGCAGCTGGAAATGCATCAAGAAAAAAGTGAAGGAGCAAAGTTGTTTGGCAAAGATCTAGCTTCTCATGCCCACAATGATGTAGTAAAAAGCTTGAGAAGATCTTGTAGGATTTTAAATATGTGTAACACAGAGATTCTTAGAAAATGCCCCACTGAGAAAACAGAGGGTACATATCAAAGGTTTATGGGCACTGACCATCCACACTTTTCTACTGCAGCCCTTAGACAGCTGTTTAAAATGGGGAAAAATAAATAAATAAATAAATAAATAACATTAACAAACTGGGGAGAGAAGGAGGAGAAAATCCTTTGGAAAGCAAAAGAGCCTCTAAGCAGTTCCAGTCTTAGAGTGTTAGGATGTTAAAATCTGAGGCACATTATCAGGAGATGAAAGTTCAAAGAGGCCTCAGCTTTGTGTTGGATAAACAGGAACATATGCCCAGTCTCAGAAATATTTCAAATGTGTTGTGAAACTTCACTCAGTTAGGAGAGAAATGTTAGAGTTCAACTGTGAAAAATTCAATTGCATATTTGAAAAAAGCAGGTGCTGGGAAAGACCACAAACTTTCGAAGTGTGTCAGCACCAAACACCACAGTAGCAAACAAGTGAAAAGGCTTCGAAAGGTTTTCTGAGCGAGACATCAAATGAGCCCTAGCAGCGTACACATGTCACTGTGGAAATGTACTCCTCTGAAGGAAAAATACATGTCAAAAAGAAGGAAACTGAGATACTGAAAATATTTCATGGTCAGTGTTTGTGGGAAATTTATAAAAATGAAGGGAAACTTGGGCAGAAATCAGTACATACCAGAAGTGAGAGATCTCTACTGAAGAAGGTTAATTGAAAAAAAAGAAAAAATCTATTGTATTTTACTCATAAAAATCTAAGCCTTAAATTAGTTCATCAAAATAGTCCTAGTCCAAAGGAATTTTACTTACTGATTTATGAGTTGTGATGGCAGATTATGTACTTTATCAAAAATCTTTTTTAATCCCTTGAAAGAGAGTTTTAATATAGTTATTTATTCCTCTTCTGAGTGGCTTATGTTTCTTTCTTTTGTATCCACTCCACTGAGTACAGTTATTCCACGAATAGTGAGGGAGAGTCAGTAGGTGTTGACTGATTAGCTGAACAACAGCCCAGTACAACAAAGCAGCATCGAGACAGAGCAGCAGAGTTGAAAGAAGCATTGAACATTCTGCATTGTTCAATCACCAAACTCTCCATTAGAAGACCTCCTGGAAACTGGCTTTAGTTAAATATTTTGGAGGAGACATTTTAAAATTATAGTAAAAAATGCAAAAACACACATTCACACACCTTGTGATGCACTGTTCACTTTCCAGAACTAACAAATGTTTATATTTTGTCACTTTACTTCAGATTTTTAAAAATAGAGCATTTCAGATAAATTTGAAACAATGATTGTTACTCTTTTCTACCCCATCCTCTCCCGTCCTCACTCTCCAGAGGCTACCATTTCTGATTTGCACATTTCTGTCTTGGGCATGCTTCTAGGTCATTTTATGTACACATCTATGTATAAATAATATATAATATTGAGTTGTATGTTCTTTTAATTATTCATAAATGTTCTTAAGCCATACATATTCTTCAACTTGCTTTTCATCACTTAACATTGTGTTTTAGATTGTTCCTATAAATGCATATGTAACTAGTTTGTTCACTTTAACTTTTATTTAGTATTTCATTCTATAACTGACTATAACCATAATTTACTTCCCCATTCCTCAGGTAGATATTTCCAATTTTTACTATTATACATGGTATTGTATTGATATCCTTATATACATCACTGCGCATGTGTAAGAACTCTCAGTGGATGCCTACACTTCCAAATGCAGTTACTTAGTTGTAGGATATGAGCGCTGTCCTCTTTACTACATAGTAACAATCTGTTCTCTAAAGGTGTATAAATTCACATTCCTCCAGCAGCGATTGATAGTTTCCCCACATGTTCACCGACACTTTATACTGTCACACTGTTCATGAATCTGGTGAGTACAAAGTAAAGTCTCCCTACTGAAATTTAAACTTCCTTAATGCTTACCAAGCTGGAAGATCTTTTCATAATTGTTGGCTATTTGGATTTCCTTTTTTCCCCTTTTATTGTTGTTCCGGTAAATTATCCTTTCATGTACTTTACCCAATTTTTTGTGTGACGTTTGTCCTTTTGTCAAATTTATTTGTAGGAAATTTTATATATCCTGAATACTACTTCGTGTCTCATATGTGTTTATGGATATCTTCTCTCTATGTGATATCTATCTCACAACTTTATTGTGACCTGTCATAAACCTGTCAGTTTTTTCTCAATAAATTATGTTTATTTTATCTAAAATGACTATACTGCAATTATGTACAAACATACCTAAAGTACACAAAAATATGTGTATTTATACTCACCCAAATATCATGCACATATTCACCAATTTCTCTAACAATCTGCAGAAGTTTAACTCACAAACCCAATGAGTTGTTTTATTACAAATTGATGCTATTCTCCTGGGTCTGCTCTGTGGCTTAGCAATTGTTTTTCATCTCAAATTGAGTGCCAACCACATTCGTGACTCAGTATAGGATTTAACATCAGAGAGACCTAATAGCAAGTCACTACTCTGCTAATTACTAAGTATATGACCTTGACCTCTCCATGTCTCCGTTTCCTTCCATGAACCATTGGTTTTATCATGGTAACTGTCACACAGATTCCTTTGTCTGTCTTGATCCTCTCATGTATAAACAAAACTGAGAATAATGGCGTGCTTCTAAGTCCTTTCCAATGAACTCATGTGATCCTTACAACAGCATAATAAAGGAGGCATTGTTATCATCTCTGCTTTCAGAGGAAGAAATTGATAAACCAAGAGGGTAACTAGCTGGATCGAGCCCACGTGGTTAAGGCATGGCAGAGGCAGTTTTTAGGCCTCCAGATCCCATGCTCTGCAGCACTGTGATGTACTGCCTCCCAATAACTTCTTCCTCATGTGTAAATGAAAGAATTAATGTAAAACCTTAGCCTACTGCTCGGGCAAGAGACATAGGTCTATGTTTATTAATTGGTTTTGCTAATTTTTCCATAAAGGCTAGTGTAAATTTTTCACTTTACTCCAAACGTGAGTATGTTCACCCAGATCACCTTACATTAGCGAGCTCCAATATCTTCTGTAGAACACTGGAGCCATGGTACCCACGGGTTGTCTATTCAAATCCCCATGTAATGCAAACCTCATTATCTGCAAACTTTTGCCTTCGTTGTCCTTTTCCTTTCTCTCCCTCTGTTGTTCTTCTCCTCTCTCAAAACACATTTGAGAAACTTCATGTCTTAAACTTTCAAAGTGAAGACCCTCAAACAGGTACATTTTCAATTTTTTCTTCTGCCTAGTATAATATGCAAAATGTAGCATGTGTTCAGTGAATGCCAGATTTTATCATCGAGATTTTTGTCTGTCACTGTGCACCAGGATAATTACTTCTTGATAGACTTAGTCAGACTTTTGTAGCGGCAGGGGAGACGGGTATAAGGAATGATGGGACATTTAAGGAAGAGTGTTCATCTCCTTTCCTTCCAACAGAGAATTTTACCTTCCTTCCCAAGGTAACTCCTCTGCTCATGTCAATGATTGTATCCACTCTGCTTCTTCCTGTATCTTAGCTCTTCTTTCAAGTCTTCAATCTTCCATTCTATTTTATTCTTTATTCTATTTTATTCTTTTATTGACCCTAAGATAACCTCACTTATAAAGAAAAAATGCTGCCATTTAAACTAGGATAGAACACTTTATCACTCATATGTAGATATAGATTTTCATCATATATCACTCTTGAGCTTACATAAAAAGGAAAATACAAGCAAATAAATTGAATAAGATATTCCTAAAACTGTATTCACAGTCTGATTCCTCACATATTCAGGATTGTTGGTCTTATTTTCCTTTGCATGCACTTACAATTCCTCACATACCCAGGACTGTTGATGCTATTTTTGATGTTGGTGTTGACATATAATGCAAAATTATACTCCATGCTATCTAAAGTGTGACACACCATTTCCCAAGAGTGCTCCTCACTGTCTTCAAGATGTTCCCCCAAGTGCTTCATCCACCCTCTAAGCTTTGACACAAATGTGCTGTCATGTCTGCTGCCTAGCTAACAGCAACTGTAAAAGTGCATCTCAATTTCGGAAATATGAAAACGTAAGCCAAGCAAATTATGCCATAGAAACAATAAAATATAGGCCCTTCTCCTTGGCTCATAAACATCATCAAGTCACCTCATAAAACTAATGAGAGGTAGGAAAATAGTGAAAAAATCAGACAGGAACAAAACCTTCTCTTTCTCTCTTCAAACAAACAATGTGCTTATTATTAGTAATGTTTATTTAGATCCACTCTCAAAGATCCTGATCCAGTATGTTTACTTTGTCCTTGGCACTCCATATGATTTTTCTGTATATCATATACTTTTTGAAAATTTAACTAGACATGTGACCTTTTTTGAAACAATAATGGTTTCTGTGGTCTTATCAAGGTTATAATATTTATAATATACTTTATAATAACATATTTAATATATTTATATTTCAGTAAACTTTAATTCAGACAACTGATTTATAGATCTCCCCAAAATGCTGAATCTATTTATTCAATTCATATTTGAAAATTCTTATAAGACTGTTTGGAGTAAAAATGATTAATGATTTCCACATATTATTGAAGGAAATATCTGCAAAATTTGCAACATTTTCCTCGCTCTTGGTAAAGAAATTCTGAAAAAACTTCAGAGATTATAAAATAGCTACTTTAAAACTTTGACAAATTGAATTTACTTTTTAGATATAAGTAATTATTATTTCATTCATAGTTTTAAAAGTTGGCAAGGTTTTTATCATAACAATTTATATGGAAATTACTTAATTTTTCTCATTTCATAGTTGGTGTGTTGCATTTTTGTGTTGGCCTACTTCTTGAATTATTGAAGTGTCCTTAGTTATTTTCCCAAGAACAAGGGAGCACTTTAAAGCACAGATAAAAGAATCAGCCCTGGCTGGTGTGGCTCAGTGGATTGCGTGCTGGCCTGTGAACCAAAGGGTCAGTGGCTTGAATCCCACTCAGGGCACATGCCTGGGTTTCAGGCCAGCTCCCCTATAGGGGGTATGGGAGAGGCAACCACACACTGATTTTCTCTCTCTTTCTCCCTCCATTCTGCTCTGTCCAAAAATAAATAAATAAATAAATAAATAAAATCTTTTAAAAAATCAAATAAATAAAATATATGGTCACAGAACGACATTTGATTTTGGGTATTAAATTACACAATGCAATATACAGATGATTTATTATAGAATTTACATTTGAAACCTATATAATTTTATTAACCAATGTCACCCAGTAAACTTAAAATAATCTAAAAAATAAAAATTGAAACAATGAAGTTCCTTTTTCTCTCCATCCCCATATTGCTGACAAGAGTACAGGAGGAATATTGTTGATGAAGATATGAAGAAATGAATATATTCATTACTGCTGTGACAATATAAATTTGGACATCCATTATGGAGGATATTTTGATATTATGTTTTAAAAATTAGGTTGTGTAAATGTCCATTGAAATTACAGAAATTTATCCTAAGGAAACAATTAGAAAAGTACTCAAAGACGTAGGTAGAAGGATGTTTGTCATGGAGTCATTCAAAGTAGTGGAAAACCAAATAGTATACTATTGTTGGTTAAATAAATGATGTCATATCCATATAAAAATTTCTTTAGCTATCAAAAATCATGAATTAGTTTTATACTTATTGAAATGACATGGTAGACAAAGTAATGCCTATTAAACATTTCATTTGCTCCTTTTACTTCTTGTCACACCCTTGCAGTGAAATAGAGCCATGTAATTCATGGCCAATAAAATGTGCAAGTCAGGTATGCAACTTCCAAACTGAGGCAACTAAAGGAAGAGATTGTAAGAATTTCCAATCTCTTATTTTTCTTACCTTAAAAATTGAGAAGGCAGGGTATTCCTAACTTTACAGCCACCAGATGATTACGCTTGCATCAACCTGGGTGCCTAAACGGATGTGTGGTACAGAGCACTCCATTCACCCTTTTGGGACATGTGACATGAACAAGAAGTGAACGTTTGTATATTAAAGCACTGAGATTTGGGGATTTTTTGTTAGAGATACTGTGTGACCCAATATTCCATCTTCTGTGTCCACCCCCAAAATTTGAAAATGCCTATTCATAAAGACATATGCATCCTTTTGTTCATTGCAGCCAAAACACACAAACAACCTGTGTCCTCTGGTTTATGCCTGGATAAAGAAGATGAGGCACATGTATATAGTGGAATACTACTCAACCACAAAAAGGTGAAATATTGCCAACTGCAACAACATGATGGCTCTTGCAAACATCATGGTAAATGAAATGTAATAAAAAATGAATGAAAACCAAGTGATTTCACTCATATTTGAGATATAAAGCAAAGGGCAAAAGACAAACAAAGCAAACAGACTCATAGATACAGACAACAGATTGGTGGTTACCAGAGGGTAAGGGATTAGGCAGAAGACAAAAATGGGTAAAGGGGGTCAAATACATGGTAACTTTGCATGGTGAGCAAACAATGCATTTTACAGATGTTGTATTATAAATTTATAAACCTGAAACTTACACAATGCTATTAACCAATGTTGCCCCAACAAATTTAATTTTATAAAGATTCATGGTATTAATCTGTTAAATGAAACAGTGTCAAGGATATAATATACCAAAAGGAAAAAGACAGAGATGTCTGCTTTCCACTCTCTTATTCCTCATAGTACTGGAAGCCCTAGCCACAGCAATCACACAAGAGGAAGAAATAAAAGGCATCCAAATTGGAAAGAAAGAAATAAAACTGTCTTTATTTGCAGACGACATGACACTGTACATTGAGAACACCAGAGATTCTACCAAGAAACTTCTAGAACTTATAAATGAATTCAGCAAAGTAGCAGGATACAAAATTAATACCCAGAAATCAGTTGCATTTTTATATGCCAGTAATGAACTAACAAACTGGAAATTAAGAAAACAATCACTTTCACAATTGCTTCACAAAGGAATTTTATTCACAAAGGAATAAAATACCTAAGAACAAACCCAACCAAGGATATAAAAGACCTATACTCAGAAATTATACGACACTAAAGAAAGAAATTGAAGAAGACACAAATAAGTGGAAGCACCTACCGTGTCCATGGATAGGAAGAATTAACATCATTAAAATGGCCATACTACACAAAGCAATCTATAGATTCAACACAATTCCTATCGAGATTCCAATGACATATTTCACAGAACTAGAACAAACATTTCAAAAATGTATGTGGAAACACAAAAGGCCCCACATAGCAACAGCGGTCCTGAGAAAGAAGAACAAAGTTGGAGGAATGCTACCTAATATCAAACTATACTGTAAGTCCATAGTAATCAAAACAGCATGGTACTGGCATAAAACAGACACATAGATCAATGGACCAGCATAAAGAGCCAAGAAATAAAATTACATCCTTATAGAAAGTAATATTTGACAGAGGAAGTTAGCACATACAAAGGGCTAAAGATAGTTTATTCAATAAATAGTGCTAGGAAAATTAAATATGTGCAGAAAAATGAACTAGACCATCTTCTTACACCACACACAAGAATAAATTAAACATACATCAAAGACTTAAACTTTATACCTGAAACCATAAAAATCCTAGAAGAAAACATAGGCAGCAAAATTTCAGACATTGCTCATAGAAATTTTTTATAGGATTTATCTCCCTAAGCAAGAGAAACAAAAGAAAAAATAAACAAATAGGACTACATCAAACTAAAAAGGTTTTGCACATATAAGGAAATCATCAACAAAATAAAAAGACAACCTACAGAATGGGAGAAGATATTTACCAATACATCAGATAAGGGGTTAATATACAAAATTTATAAAGAACCTACAAAACTCAACACCCAAAACACAAACAACCCAATTAAAAAATGGACAAAGGACATGAATAGACACCTTTGCAAAGAGGATATACAGATGGCCAATAACATATAAAAACATACTCAATGTCACTAATCATCAGAGAAATGCAAATTAAAACCACAATGAGATATCATCTCATACCTATCAGAATGGCTGTTATCAATAAATTAACAAATGGCAAGTAAGTGCTGGTGAGGATGTGGAGAAAGGGGACCCCTTTTGCACTGTTGGGGGAATGCAGACTGGTGCAGCCACTGTGGAAAGCAGGATGGAGATACCTCAAAAAATTAAAAATGGATCTTCCTTTCAACCCAGCTAACCACTTTTGGGAATATACCTAAAGGAACCCAAAGCAATAGGTCAAAAGAACATAAGCACCCTATGTTAATTGCAGTGTTATTTATGATCACCAAGATATGAAGTAGCTCAGGTGTCCACCAATAGATGAGTGGAAAAAACAACTATGGGACATTTACATAATGGAATACTACTTGGCTAAGAAAATAAGAAAAATTTTCCCTTTGCAATAGTATGGATGGACCTGGAGAATATTAAACTAAGTGAAATAAGCAGTCAGAGAAAGACAAATAGGATACGATTTCAGTCATATGTGGAATGTAATGAACAAACTGGACTAACAAGCAAAATGAGGACAGCAAAATGGGGACAGACTCACAGATGGAGAGCAGGATGACAGCTGGGGGTGCTGGTTTGGGGATGGAGGGATGGAAAAAAGAGGAAAAGGGACTCGTGGACATGGACAACAGTGTGGTGATTGCTGGGGGGAGGGGTGTATAAAGGGACTAAATGGCAATGGAAAAAATACAATAAAGATTAGATTAAAAAATTAAATAAAAATAAAAAGTAATATATTTTGATTTTGTATATTGAATGACAGTATTTTATACCTTTATTATAATTTTCTCTTCTGTCTTTTAAAAAATGAACAGATTTTTAATATATAAAATTAAAGAATTTTCACTTTGTAATAAACTTTAGAGCAAAACAAATTATACACATTGATCAATAAAAAAACACAAAACAGAAAACACAAAAATACATACCTAAATTCTACCAGGTCTTTTAAAAACTAGGAGTTTTTAGAAGTAAGGAATATGGAGATGTTCAGACAGACAAGCTTAGTCTGTTTCATTGTATTGTGGGGTAAGTGGGTGATCATATATTGCAACCCTGAGACTAGTGAAAGAAGATTCTGGGCGGCACTAAGAAAGTGTGGTATCATACAGTGTGGGATGCAACATTAGGAACAAATGTTTTCTCTATGGGAAATCCCTTGGAGGTAAGTACTGAACCTAGAGATGAAGAGCAGAATGCTGAATTGTCCAAACGGCAGCAGGGGTAACTGCCCAAGCAAAGAGCATTTATATAAAGCACTTATGGCCATCATGAAATTCTGAAAGTTAGCGTTCTCAGTCAGCTCAGAGGCTGCCCCTTTTCCTCTGGCTCCCCTCAGCCTCTTTCTTTCCTACCCTGTCTCTGGGCCTTGTAGAGCCTGCTCCCTCCCATGCTTATTTTATTCCAGGAATCATCTTGGCTTCAGGATATTTTCCATTACTCAGAAATTTTTCCATCACTATAAAAGCAGTCGGATGGCAAAGAGAATATGCACGGCCTTTCAGATGTGAGTCAAGTGGGAAGAGCTTCCTCCCAAGTCCCTCATGGTGAAGAGTGAAGATTGTAGAGAAAACATAAGTATTCGCAATTTAGTGAACATTACTGCCCCAGAGAAAGAAGATTGTTTTCACTGATATTGGTTAGCCCAAGGGATAAATGTCAGGGCTAGAAACTTTTCTTTGCTGCTGCACAAGCATTTACTAATCCCTTTACTGGTATCCTGCTTAGGGCAAATCCATAAGCAGGGAGCTCCCTAGCTCTCTGACATGACAGTGATGTAAAGTCTCAAAGACACTTTTCTTAAAAGCAGAGAGAGCTGAATGGGGGTTTGATTCTGTGCCATGGTGATAATGAGGGTCGGCGAAGGAGGTCTGTTACTGGCAGAACTGGTGTGTGCTTTAAGACACACGGTGGTGCCAAGAAACAATACAAAGTGTGAGAACAAGCAGACTGAGTCACGAGCCATTGCAGATTCTAAATTGTGCACTTCTGTCTCTATATATAGCATGTCAAAAGTGTCATTTCTGCTGTCACGGAAACTTTTTAGATTGTCACCACCATAAGTACAGCAACACCAGTAGCATTTCTTTATATTAACTGCATCTGAATTCCACAGAAAGATGTAGTTCCTCCTCACACTTTGACCTGGGGGACATGAGGGTGGGAGAACCTCTGGAGGGAAAGGGGTAATGCTTCCTGATTCTGTGTAAAGAAAAGTCCTTCTGGTTGTCACAGACTAGAGTGTTGTACTCTTTTGGACCTGGCTGTCAGAAATCTCCAAGTATGGTGTGAAATATGTATAATATTCCTTCAGCAAGGCTATTTTTTAACCAGTATTATGTGGGTTTTAAAAACAGAATGGGAGCGCCCTCGTTAATAATCCTTCCGCGTCCTGATTGTGCAGCTGAGGTGCTGGAGGCGTCGGGGAGGGGTGGGGGGGGGCTGTCACATTTTCAAATGTAAGGGAAAGAAAAATATTTTAAAGGGTCACATGTGTATCCCTTCTGTTATCCCTCCTTTTTAAAAAAAATACATTTTTGGTTCGTTTTGGGGAAAAGCTCTTATTTACGCAGACACACTGTAAAATAAAGCCTTCCTTTGTTAAGACAAAACAATTCTGGGGAATTCCTTGGGGACAGGTTAATGAATGATCTGTTTTATTTATTTTTCCTATGGGTTTTTTTAAAATCTCTGGTAAAAATAAGTCTAGTTGGTCGCAAGAACATAGAAATTTTCTGACTGCAGAAATCTTACTCTGACCTCATGCAGAGCAAGTTCAGTTTAAGTAGGCATCGAACACACACTCACGCTCGGTGTACGGGACTGAGACAAAAAGGAACCCAGGGTCCTGACCTTCAAGGAGGTACAATGTGATTTTTTTAAAACTCTAAGTGATGATTCTTTTTTACATTAAAAAATTTACATGCAGTAAAATTCCCTTTTTTTGGTGAATCGTCTATAAGTTTTGAAAACTGCATATAGTCATATGATCATGTAACTACCACCATAATAAATATACAGAGCAGTTCCTTCACCCCCAAACATTCCCCGAGTCCCTTGAGAGCCAGACCCCAACCCCACTTCCAAGTCCTGGCCAACAACTTCTTCGTTCTCTGTCTCCATAGTTGTGCTTTTTCTAGAATGTCTTATCAATTGAATTAT
Organism: Desmodus rotundus; assembly: GCF_022682495.2. Taxonomy (NCBI): domain Eukaryota; kingdom Metazoa; phylum Chordata; class Mammalia; order Chiroptera; family Phyllostomidae; genus Desmodus; species Desmodus rotundus. The sequence goes on along the minus strand of NC_071393.1, from coordinate 56,934,233 downwards.
ATAGTATGTAGTCTATGGGATCTGACTTCTTTCACTTAGCAAAACACATTGAAGACTCATCCACATTCTTACGTGAACTTCTAGTACATTCCTTTTTGTTGCTGAGTAGAATTCCGTTGTATGGGTGTTCCACAGTCTGTTGGTCCGGGCATCAGTTGAAGGACATCTGGATCATTCCCAGTTTTGGGTGATTTTGAAAGAAGTTGCTCTCAATATTCATATATAGGTTTGAAGTCTGTCTTTCTTTTTTATAAATACCTAACTAGAACTGTTAGGTCACATGAAAAATGTATTTTTTTACTTGAAAAGAAACCGATAAACTGTTTTCCATAGTGGCCATGCCATCTTGTCTTCCCACCTGAGACGCACACAAATTCCTGTCACTCAGGATACTCACCGATACTGGGCATTGTCAGTTCTTTCTAAATTTTATTTGTTCTAATGGTCTGTAGTGACACTTCACTGCGGTTTTAATTAGCATTTCCTTAATGATTAATGAAGTTGAACATCATGTACTGTGCTGATTTGTGATCCATGTATCTTCTCTGGTAAGGTATTTGTACAAATCTTTTGCCCATTTTGAAAAATTGGGTTCTTTTTTTCCTTACTGAGTTTTGAGAGCTCTTTACATTCTGGATAAAAGTTTTTCATTAGATACATGTTTGGTAAATATTTTCATGCAGTCTGTGGATTCTCTTTTCACTCTTTTAGCAATGTGTTTTACAAAACTAGTTTCCATTTTGACAAACTCCAATTTATCAATTTTTCTTCTTGTGCTTTTGGTGTTATATCCAAGAAATTTGTACCTGGCCTAAAGTCAAAAATATTTTCTCTTACTTTTTCTTCTATAAACTTGATAGTTTTAGATTTTACGTTTCAGTGTATGATTGGTTTTGAATTACTTTTTGTATAAAGTATGTGAGGTATGGGTCATTTCATTTTTTTGTCCAGTTGCTTTAACATTACTCAATGAAAATACTATACATTGTCCATTAAACTGCTTTTGCACCTCTTCAAGAAATCAGTTGATCAAATATGTGTGAATCCACTTCTGACTCTCAGTTCTGTTCTGTTGATGTGTGTGTCTGTTTTTCCACTAATACCATATTGCCTTGATTACTACGGCTTTATAGCAAGTCTTAAAATCATTCTGTGAGTCTTCCAACTTGTTATTTTTCAAAGTTGTCTTGGCTTTTCTAGTTCCATTTACTTTCCATATAAAATTTAGAATCAACTTTGTGATTTTTACAAAAAAATACTGTTGAGATTGAAATTGGGACTGTGTTGATTCTGTAAACATTTTTAGGACATAAACTTTTGCAAAACACACCTAAAAATCTCTAATCCCAGAATCAACCACATGAGCTAACATTCCTGTTTGTGAACTTGGCACTTGAGAGTTACATAATGCCTGTTTGATAAAACATTGGAGAAAAATATTGAGGTTATAAAATCCATTTCTTGACTCAATATATTCTGGTGGCAGGTCACAGCCTAAATAATCACTGAGTTTTCAGATATACAAATCCATAGACTAGGCCTTAGAAGTCAACGTAAGTAGGTACAAAAAGAGCTCATCTTTATAGCATACTCTGATCCCTTGTATCCGAACAGCAAACTTCAAACTGGAAACAGTTCTCTCTGCCTATGAAGACTGAGTGCTGTCACACACAGAACCACTGTTTCCTACAGTGTCCCTGTGTGTTTGTCCTATTTGAAGGATGACAACACAGCTGCTTAGAGACACAGGCTCCAAGTTAAATTATGAGAAGGCAGGATGTAAAGGGGTATTCACATCATATTGGAATAATTCCTGATCCGAAGAAAGCTTATAAAAGAGAGCCTGAAATTTGTGTTCATGGGGCCCTAAGATCACTATGTTAACATTACAGAAAAGAATAGTACTCTTTTCAGTGGTTCATCTACACCCTGTTTGTTTCTTCCCTTCAATTAGATTGCTTGATGAATTGCCAGTTTTCTTGGTTTCCTGCAGATGTCCATTGTAGAAGTTGTAAAAATCTTTTAATTGCACCAAACCAAGTACTCTTCCTTTGTTGACATGGGGTTGGCTTGTGTCTTAAGAAATTTTCAGACAAAGTTTGTGGATAAAAGTATAGCCGTATGTTTTTCACATTGAAGGGGGAAAACAAAGAGGGTTTTTTTTTTCTTGTTGTTCTAATCTTCTGGCATCATTTTAAAAGCATTTATAATACTGTTGTCATTAATATTATGCTCACTTGGTTGAAATAATTTTGTTTCTCCTCTTTGGAAATAGAGCTGCTCATGACTGATAAATAATAACACATTATATAAGTACTGTGGATTATTTAGCATTCTGACTAATGAGATATTTTCTACCCCAAAATGACAATCTTCAGAGCTTTGCAAATATAAGCTTGTCAATCTCAGATCATGAATAGTGTTTACATTTGGAAGACAAATCTGATACATTGGTAAAATGGTTAATTTTGTCCTCAAAACTTTTTTTAATGAAATCATTGGTGGAATAGTAGTCATGATGAAAAGTTTTCTTAAAAACTGACTTGTCTGTAGGGCATTGAGCCAAACCAGACAACACAAGCTCATCATGGAAGCTCAAAGATTTTTGAGAATATAGATTCAGATTCTGCTAATGTCGTTTTCACTTTGGTTTATCGTCAAACCAGCAAATAAGCATGGCCAAAACTATAAAGGAGGTGGAGGAGACTCAAGTGAGTGGACTTTCTGCAGAATCTCATGATATTCTGTAAGGAATTCATCCAGTCATAGGAGCTGGATTCTCAGGCTCTTTTCCCTTAGTACTTTGGGATAGAGGACGGTAGGGGCATCAGCCACACTTGATTAGCTCATGAGGAAATTCTTGCTGTGTCCAGTTACCTACTTTCCACATCATCAGCCTTTCTAATCAGGGCACTAGGCTGGGCCATGACCTGGCACAGGTGTTCTTCCTCTAAATGTGCTCCATTTGGAATCATACCCACTTGGTCCTGATAAGGCTATCTATCTGCTTATCTTTTTCAAGCATACTTGCATATTTCCACTGGCAGAGATTCTGCTAAGCCCTGTCATTGCTTTAGAAAGATATGTCCACAGAAAGATATGTCCACAACAAACCATATTTAAACACTCAGATTCCTGCACCTTTGTGGCCAATTTTTAAGTAATCTAACAGGCTAAGGAAGTGCTTAGGAAGTTAGGTAGGATGCAGACACAAGGAGGGCAATTGGGTGATCATAGAGTAAATTAAAGGCTGACTGAATTAGATTATTTTTGTAGGAACAGGTTATTTTATTTTTAAGTCTTTCATACAACCCTGAAATCATCAAATATATGTAATCTTAAAAACCATCAATAGGAAAAGAGACTAAACCACTGGTTTTAAGTAAAATGTCTCCAACCACTTTTCCAGGTTCCAAAGATTTCCATGTCCCTCGATTCACATTCCATCAGTCACTTCAGTTATGAAAAGGAGTAGAATAAATTCCCTGACAAGATAGTTTATTCAGTCACATAGAATAGACTAAAATCTGGTTGTATCTATCTGAAGTATTCTCAATAGTGCCAGGTGATCCCTTGCTCTGTCAATTCAGGAGAAGGATCCCTCTCTGCTATGAGAAAGGTGCCTTCTAAGTGCATGCTTGGTACAATCAAACATCCTGATGATTACATGCTCTCCACAATAATGTAGCAATTTAATATTAACCCTGAGCATCTATAAGAGGAGATGAAAACTAAGGGCAAAAGAAATGTGCTAGTGTGGTTAGGAAGGAATTTAGAGAATGCATTAAGAAAGCAGAGTGCTAGGCATAGGAAGGCCATGGTTCCTGTGAACTCTCGTTGGAGAGTTCAAAACCAGAAGGAAGATGGGGCCAAGGGTAGTAATAAGGAAAAGATTTGAGAGACTACTCTCAGTGGGCTCTAAATGGTGCCTATAATTGGAAACAGAACTTCATGAAATCTAAAAATAGGTTTTTAAGAGGAAAAAGAAAACCATGAGTATAGATATTTAACTCACCTCCAATCCCATTTGCCATGGAGATGGTAACAGAGTATAAACCTAATATGCTAGCAACAGTGCTGGAAATGAGTAAAAAGTGCCACTCATGTGCAAGACACTTGAAAATTTCTATTGTATTGAATGTGATATGGAAGGTCAATTTATGACTTTCCTTACTGTGAATTACCTGGAAAAGAGGTTCAGGAGACCCTGAAAGACTCCCACTGACACTGCATAACTGATGGATGAGAGCAGGATATGGGGCAAACAGCCACAGCAAACAGAAAATATGTGTGGATGAGCTTCCGTCTAGAGCAGATGGCCCCCAAAAACCAAGAGTTGGCAGAGTGGGGTTTCCTCTGAAAGACATGGAAAAGATACTGTAAGTCAAAAGGAGACCATCTGGAGGAAGTAGAGGAAATGCCTTCCCTAAAATAGATTTACTGCAAGAAGAAAAGCTCATTTTATAAAATACCTTATTTGAGGTCTCAAAAATATGTTAAATAACAAAAGGAAGAAGTTGAGAAAAGTCAAATTTCATGAAGGTAAAAAATAAGATTGTTCAACTAACCCCTGAGGTGGGGCAATGAACAGCAGACTGCATATTGCAGAAAATTAACTTCAGTGAAATAGAAGGAAAATTTCAGAATTTAACCAGAGGTGAAGAATAAAAAGATGAATAATTTTAGAAAAGATGAGTCCTATGAAATTCTAATCATCCAATCTGTTTATAATAGATACTATAATGACCGAAACCAAGATTAAGGAAGAGAGAGACACAGACAGGGTAGAAACAAATAGCAAAAGACATTTTAAAAATTAATAAAAGCCAAATGCACAGAGCAGCAAAGTTCCCTGAAAAATCACAACTCAAGAATTAATAGAAAATATTTTTTAACTTTTTAAATACTACTTATTTTCATTTAAAACATTAGTATCCACAAAATGAATATAATTTAATAATTTTCAAAGGCAAATCATTATTTGCAATATTTTCCTTTGGGGCACATTCTAGTAGCATTAACTAGTTATGACCACTTCAAATGGGTTTTTAAGCACTGCCTTTCTAACCAGCTCTACAGATTCATATTTAGATCAAGTGTCAAGTAAAATTTACTTGAAACTCAAGAATTTTAGGACAATGAAACTAAAGAAACCTAATAAAGAAAAAAAATATTGGGCTAGCTCCCTGTTTCAATTAAGAAATTCAATCTATGCATGCAAATAATAAGTTCAGTTATCTCAAATAAGGCAGCTACAATGAAAAGAGAACTTTTAGCAATTTATTCAATACAAAATGGAAGTCTGTGTTTCCAGGGTCCGTTGTACCAAAGAAAAGCATATACTGTGAATTTCGGTGTCATGGTTACTAAGTAATGTGAGTAGAAGAATGGAGTGGAGTGCCTATCTCGATGCTTGCGCCATTAACCTCCGTCAATTTATGGAATATGTCGAAGATACTCAAACTGCCTCAATTGAGCAAAAGGCAAGTAAAATCTTCACCTTTTAATGAATTTCACTAGTAAACACAATATATATAGGAATAAACTGCAAGCCTTCCACAAGTATTGGCGCATTATCTCTGGAGTTACCATATGACATTTGACACCACTGGGCTGCTCTTGCTCTTCCTTCCTTTCCTGGATCCCTTCTCCTCCACGGTTTCTTTCATTCATCTATTTTAACACACTGAAAGAAGCCTTTTGGCTTTAATCTGGACATCAATTCCTGGTCACATCTTTTCTATTTTCCCATGGTTCTGTGAATCTCTACTCAGACAACAGACCCTACAACTCCTAATCTCCCCCAAGCTTTGTTGGAATTCTCTTCCCGCCATTGGGGAGAAAGATCACTCCTATAGCTGAACTTTCATGAAGTCAATAAAAATCACAATTTTGGAAGTGATTTACATTGATAAATATTTATCGTGATTTAGGTTTCTCCAGTGGAGATACAGGGAAGAAAAACTTCCCAAAGAGCTTGAAAAATAAACCAGCTGTTAACAGTAATATGGGACTTACTGAGCTGAGGGAGAATTACAGAAAATAGACAGTTTCCATGAAATTTAGAAATAAATATGTAAGTCTTAGAATCATCCTTTAATTTGTGGCTATGTAGCAAAAATACAGCTTTTATTTGATTTCACTTGACTCTATGAAAGTGTGTTCTGTTTAATGAAACCAGAAATTCAAAAGTGAGAGCTACCAATAGTGATGCAAATTTGGAATTAAAATTGATATGTGCCTTAACTAAAAAATATCCCATAGGTTCTAAATGAACTCACTCTACTCAGTAACAGTATTTTCACTGATTTACTAAAAATAATTGGTAACTAGCAATATACCTTTAATGGTAAGCTTTTCATATGAATAAATTAAAATTACTTTTATATGACCTTTAAACTAGATACTTTAATATGTACCAGGCTATAATTTATATTTTTCTAGATTTAAAAAATCCTTATAATCTGAGTACAGGTAATGTCTGACTGAATAGCCTATTAATGAAAAATGTGAATAGTTTGGCCTAACAGACAAATTCTCTGTATAATGAAAGACATGGGCAAGAAGAATGATTTTGAAAAATTAGGTTGTAATCACTTGTTCATGATGATGCTTATGTGACCATTTCCCATTGATAAGTAGAGATGGACACAAAGAGATAGAACATGTAGACTTACACATCACGGATGCCTTAATCAAATTTTCATTATGGAAATATGAAATAAAAATGTGTACATTAAGTTAACTCAAGACCAAGCAAATGATCTATGGAGAGGAAAAAACAAATGTTTGTAATAAATCTCTTTTGCATCTGAATATATTTACAGTTCATGTAAAACATTTGTTTTTCTCTCTACTTAAATATCTTGGGACCTGGTTACTTACACTGTAGGAACAATAGAGCACTGTACTTTACTGTTTTCTGTCTGTGTTCTCCAAATGACCAGCCCTGAAAAAATTGCACATGAATGGTGAAAAACAATAAGAGATGAGGGGGTCTGGCAGGGTTACTCAGCTCAGTTGGTTAGAACATCATCCCAATACACCAAGGTTGTGAGTTTGGTCCCTAGTCAGGGCATATATGAGAAAAAAACCAATGAATGTATAAATAAATAGGACAACAAAATCTCTCTCTCTCTCTCTCTCTGTGTCTCTTCCCTCCTCTCTCTCATATCAATAAATGGAAATTTTAAGAAAAGATATTAGAAAAAAATGTTAAATTTGAGTTAGCTCTTGAATTGGGAAGATTAATAACACTGGGAAAATATAAAACACATAAACCTGTGAGAAAAATCAGAATTATTCTTTCTTTCTTTTTATTCTGAAAGCATGAAGTAGGGAGATATGGTTGAAAGGATCTTCAACTTCAATTTTTCATATATTTAAGACTTAAGGTCAGCAATTCTTTTTGTGACTCATTTACCTACTGTCACACCCTTAAGACTTGCACAAAAACTATAGCTGGAAAGAAAAAACAACAAAAAACAAACAAAGGGTTTCACTTAAATGAGGACAATGTAGCACTGAGGAGAGTATAAGCATGTATGGGTGGGAGGTGGCAGAGAGTGGGGTGGCATGAATGTGCTGGCCACAGGATAACCTGTCCCAGGGATACAGAATTATGATGGACTTCTCAGACATAAAGAATATTTAACTATCAGAAACTCAATTAAACATCAACATGTTAGCAGATGAAATTAACTACATAGTCTATAAAACAGAAGTCTTGTTTCTAATTTGTTTTATAGCACTATAAAAAGGGACAGTTTGTCAGGAAAGAGGCTAATCGTGAGGAAAATATGAGTCTTGTCTAACTGAGAAGCCTACCATGGTCAGGCCCTCCCATTCATCATACTTTAATTGCCAATTTTGAATCTGTCCATTCCGACGGTCTCCCTATCTTCTTTAGCACTTTTTGGAGATTTTTCTCTTGTCTTTTGGTTTGAGTGAACCATAATCAGCTATCTTTCTCCAAGGCCAATTCTAATAAACTATTTTTTAAAAAGTGCATGCTATTCCATTTCTTGAGCCAAGTTTTCTACAGGGCTGGGCCTCAGGGAAAGGCAGTACATGAAAAGATAGTTTTTGTCTTATCTTCCCTATAATGCCCAACACACCAGATTTCAGGGTAGATTTATACCCATTCATGGTAGATGTGTGACCCTCTCCACAGGCTTCAGGTCCTTGGTTTTCCTGACTTTGTCCTTTACCTCACACATGCCACCATAGTTAAACAGATTTTTCTGGACATTCTAAAATTTTGGATTTTGTACAATAAAGGAGCAAAATAAATAATTTTTAAGCTGTTTAAGTTTGGGCATTTCTGTGGTTGGACTATCTGGAAATTTAAGAATGGTGTTTGAACAATATTTTGAAAAAAAAAATGAGGTATGGCCAGAAAAAGTCCAATCATTCTTAATGTAATAAGAATGGTTTGTGCAACATCATTGTAACCTGGCAGCCTTGGAGAGTGAACTGGAATGTGCGTGTGTGAACAATGACGACTTCACTGTACTAGTCAGTTGGGGTGGTAGACGCCATTGAATGAGCATGTGTACTGTGTGGCTGTCTCATTGGAAATGACTGAGTGAGTAGAGCAATGAATCTGCATCAAATTTTGTGTTAAGCTTGAGCATTCCTCTGTGAAATCTATTCAGGTGACTCAGAAGGCCGCAGCTATGAGCAACTGGGGATGGGCAGCTTCATCATGACAATGCATCACCTTCTCATGCATCACGTCTCATGCAGAGGTTTTTTTGGTGAAACATCAAATCACTCAGATGACTCAGCCCCCTACAGCTCAAATTTGGCACCCTGTGGCTTCTGGCTTTTCCCAACGCTAAAATCACCTTTAAAGGGAAGAGATATCAGACCATCGATGAGATTCAGGAAAATACGACAGGGCAGCTGATGGTGATTGGGAGACCTGTGTGGGGTCCCAAGGTGCCTACTTTGAAGGGGACTGAGGTGCCATTGTCCTATGTACAATGTTTCTTGTATCTTCTTCAATAAATGTCTATATTTTTCATATTACATGGCTGGATACCTTCTGGACAGACTTCGTATCTTGAAAAAAAAATAAATTAAACAAACATAAACCAAAGAAAAAAAGAAATTGAAACCAGAAATAGACCTCACAGCACCAATCTAAGTTTTTCTAACTTTCTGATAAGGTGGTTTATGAAGGAAGATTTTCTGTAAGGTGTAGCCGAGAATTACCAGCTTACCTGAACCAGATGCTACCACCTCATGTTATGTTCATAATAATGACAGGAGAATTTTTGCAAGTGAAAACTGTTATTTAAAAACTAAAAGGCTGGAAGCATCTGCCAAACAGTGCATTCAGGCCCAAAACCAATGGTTTAGAAACCAGATGATGATTGTGTTCATGTTATGAATTGCTGCTGTATGTTGCTTTCCTAAGTTTTGTATACAAACTGGTGAAGGTTTTCATTCTGCTGATATGACTCATCAATACAACAGATGAGATGTTTGATAGAAACACTGCTGTCATTTCTAATGAATTCATAAGCTATTGTTCAACTCCCTTTTATGCTAAAGGCCCAGCTGAGAGCCCAGGAGTTTGTGTTTAATCAGACACAGCACATATTTAACTTTCACAGAAGGGATAATGACCCTTACAATTTTTTGGAAAAAACCTAACTTATTGAGTCTGTCTAGCCTTATTTATGAAGACAGTTTAACTCCTTGGAAGAGATCATTTTCATACAAACATTTTAAATTTTCAATTCATCATTCAGTATTGTTTGACTTGCCCTTTGAGTTTTGATACATTCCCAATGCTGCTGATATAAAAGAACCTGCAGCTGATAGCATGGTCCTCTCTACTGCACCCATAAGAAAGCCATCTGGTAACCCCTCAGTCGATTCTTTAGAGCAAGCAGCTTCTGTCTGCTTCATTGGGGAAGAATCCCAACCACTTTATAATCTTATGGCATAAGACACTACGTTAAACATCTGGGGTGTAGGGATTATCATGGCACACATTCTCACAGAACTAGTGAGGGCAATGTCTAACCTGTCGTTCGTAAATATGAAGAGACATTTTAAAATCACCAAACATATAAAGATAATTGGCTGATTGAAAGGAGGTATTCTAAAAGTTACAACACTGTATTCAAAGGAAAATCCAGTTTGAACTACTTTAAGCAAAAACAAAGAAAAAGAAAAAAGAAAAGAAAAAGAAGGGCATATAACTTAGAGATTTACACAAACAGAAAATGCAAGGGTGTAACAGGGCCAAGTGATAATACCTAGAAGAAGGGTTTGGAATAGCAACAGGAATCTCTCCATGGATTTCGTCTGCTGAGAATAATATCTTGGACTCATCCTCTGCTGCTGCATATGGGTTTAATCATCATGGTAGGGAACACAGTTGCTGGTTACTCTAGACTCAAACCCGTTCAGTTTTATAACCCAAAGGCAAAAGAGCCTTCCTGCTAGTTGGTAAAAGTACCAAGGAAGACTTATGACTCGTCCAGCTTGGGACTCCATGCTGGGACAGTTACTATGGCCACAATGAAGTACATTGGTAAGCTCAGCCTGTGAGCAGAAGCTGTACTATGATTAGGAGCCCAAGCCAGAAAGGCACACTCAGCATGGGAGGAGAACACTGGAATCAGAAGAAAGTGAAGAGTGATGGAGGACAACAGCAACTGATGTAGTGGTAAGGATCATGCAGAATAATCAGAGCAAATCAACTTAACTAAAAATGGTTACTGAATAAAACAAGAGACAACTTAAAAATGCAATTCATATATCCATAAGAACTGAGTATAATAAATCATTAAGAAGAGCAACTTGTCAAGAAACTAAAGGAAACTTTCGCACATCCACGGTAGAGGTTCATGTGTTGAGAGTGCAAAGACAATGAACCCAACCAAGACAATAACCCAGCTGACTGAATTACAGGACTTGAGAGCAGTATTAAATAGAATTTATTTTAAACCACACAGTTAGCACTAATTATATACTAAGCACTATGCCAATAATGAATTTATTTGATTTTCACAACAGCCCTAGTAGGTAAGTAGTAGTAGTATTCTGATTTTACATATAAGCAGACTGAAGCATGGACAGGCTAAATAACTTTCCCAAGATCACATAGCTGGACACCAAAAGTGCTAGGATTCTAGCCCAAGTAATAGTATCCAGAGATTATGCTACATCTCTACATTAAGATGCACCCTGTTAGGTTGGTAAGTATCCCTATGCCTCAAAGACAAGATAAAAATATCAAGGACACCTGAGACTGAGCTTCACAGCTATGCACCTGCCAGCCAGGGCAGAGTGGCTGAGGAAGGCAGTGGGGCTGCTTTTCAGGCGCCCTAAGCATGAAGTTGTCCTCCTCTGATCCTCCTGTGCATCTCTGTGGCACCAGAGAAGCTAGGGAGCTGTGCCACAAACATTCCTCGCCATGCCGTCATTGACTTTACTTTTGTTTCATGGTAATAGTTTCACTGAAGTATATTTTATACACGGCAAAATACACATCTCTCAAAAATATAAGTTGGTAAGTTTTGACAAATGTATACATCTGTGTAACCACCACCCAAATCAATCAAATCAAGACACAGACCCAATCCCTCTTAATGGTGAGACCTAAGCGAACAACTGTGAAAGGGTGATGTGTGGGAGTTTAATCATTCCAGGTTTTTGGACATCAAATCAAATGATATCGTCAAATATGCAAACCAATGAGATAATTGACCAATAAACTTAAATATTCCCTTTACTATAAGCAAAGGACTATTGAACATAATTTAATAAAGCACTCAATTAAGCTAGGAAAAGCTCAATATAAAAGAAACAGAAAGTAGAGTGATAAATTCATAAAGGAAAAAGCAATAACAAAGTCAAAAAGCAGGAAACAAGAGTTTAAAAAGTCAGGAGATGCATTTTTGAAAAGAAAAAGAACATGGCAAACTTTGAGGAAATTGGTAAAGAAAAAAAGAGAAAAAAACAGAGCATAAGTTTAAGAAGGAGTAGGTAAACCACACGTAGGGAAGAGAGATTTAAAATGGTAAGAAACAAAACACATAAATTTATGCTAGTGATTAAAAATATAAACCCTATTTTAAAATGTACTATAGATTCAAAATGGAAAATGCTATAATTAATGACAAGTAAAGATGGGAGAAAATTTTTACATCTTGGGTTGGTGAATGTCTTTGTGAACAGGACTCCAAATTCAGAAGCAATAAAAGAAAATATCTACATAAAATGCTTTTTAAGAAGTGAAACTGCCCTGGCCGACTAGCTCAGTTGGTTAGAGCACCATATGGATACGTGAAGGCTGTGGGTTAGACTCCCAGTCAGGGCACATAGAAAGAAAACAACCAATGAATGAGTAAATAAGTGGGACAACAAAGTGGTATTTATCTCTCTCCCTTTCTCTCTCTCTCTCTCCCTCTGTCCGTCTCTCTCCCTCTGTCTGTCTCCTTTCTTCTGTCTCTAAAATCAATCAATAAAAAAATGTTTAAATAAAAATAAATAAATAAAAAGTAAAACAGACTAATTACCAGAGGGGAGAAGAGTTAGGGGACTGGGTAAAAAGGTGAAAGGATTAAGAAGTACAAATTTGTAGTTAAGAACAGTTACCAGGATGTAAAGTTACAGGGATGTACAGAGAATAAAGTCAATTATATTGTAATAACTACGTATGGGTCCAGGTAGGTACTTAAAATACTGGGGGGGGACCACTTTGCAAAGTATGATTATCTAACCACTATGCTGTACACCTGAAACTAATACAAAATAATATTGAATGTAAACTGTAATAAAAAAAAGTAAAAGCTTCTACACAGAAAACATGAAAGTCAAGAACAAGCAAAGAAGTGGTGAATTCCTTTTGTAACATACATACGGATCAAAATGGTAATCTCTTTATTATTTAAAGTTTTTATTAATCAATAACAAAAAAATTGACAAGTCAGCATACCAATGGGTAGATTACATAGAAAACTCACATGTTTATTTGTCACAAAATAAATGACCAATAAACCAGTGGAAAGATGCTCCAGATTGTGAAATATCAAAGAACAGGAAAAATAGAAAAAAACTGAGGAATCAATATTTTACCAAGCAAGTTGAGAAAGAATTAAAAGATAAATAAGAACAGGAATTGGGGAGGATATGGAAAAACAAGCATTCATATCCAATATACATGAGTATAAACTGGTCTGGCTCTTCTGATAAACAATTTTGTAATAATTCAAATATTTAAATGTACGTACTTTTGACACAACAATTTAAATTCTATAAATTTATCATAAAGCAATGGTCAACAAGTTAAAAATACACATGCAAAGGTAGCCATTGCAGCAGTTTATAAGAGTAAAAATTGAAAACAACCTAAATACCCTTAATAGGATTTGCTTATATATATATGTATATATATATATAAAACCTATAAATGATGAATTTGAATTATATACAAATAAGGAAAAACGACCAAATCTTGCCCACTGCCTATTTGTGTAAATAAAGTTTAATTGGGTCACAGCCACATCCATTCATTTACACTTTGGCTATGGCTGCTTTTGAGCTGGAAGATCTGACTGAGTAGCTGCGACGGAGACAGTACGGCCTCAAATCCTAAAGTACATATCTGGCCCCTTAGAGAAAGTTTGCCAATCCCTGCTCTGCTGATACAGAATAAGATGTAATAGTAAATAAAATAAAAACTATTATTATATAAATACATAAGTGATGGGTCAATATAGATGTATAGATACATGGATATTCTAGTAAGAACATGACAAGTGAAGCCACTTGAATCTGCCTTGGGTGGTTAAATAGACTAAAATAACTTTGACTCATTGACCTGAACATAAATTATCAACATACAAATAACCAAAAAGAGGCAAAGATGAACTCCAGTGCAGAGATATAGATGATGCAGAGTAGTGATTTTCAACCAGTGCACCATAAGACTTTTAAAACATGCGATACCTGACTATTCAGTCAGGGGCACTGACCTCTTTCCCTTTAGATTGGCAAATAAAAATGTGACAGCAGCCAGCACAACAATAGCTGCCCAGTGTGAATGAATCAAAATTATATCTATTTTTGTCAGGTAGGACAAAAATAGGTATTTTGGGTGTGCTACAGCACTTTAGTAATTAGTGTATTTATGCCATGAGACGAAAAAGGTTGAAAATCACTGATGTGGATGATAGAGCTGAATCTAAACACACTTCTTATTAAGTGAGCAACATTCTATTTAATTTCATTTCCTTTATAGATAGGGGTTTGGGGTTTTTTGGTGATTTTTTTCTTTCCTTTGGAAGTTAATTTGAGGAAAACCATCTATTTTTGCATTACTATATTAAGTAAATGTTGTTAAATATACATGCCAGGATGTACCATGGATATCTAATCTGAAAGTGGACATATTTTTCTAGTTAATATTTTATTCAAGTTGTTCTATTAGTTCTTTTATAATATAGTAAAAAATTAAAGTGGAATCACAGAAACATAGATGTGTGTGACTGAATTATCACCTAATGGAATGTAATAACTTTTTTATAACCACTGATAGAGTTGGAGGCACTGCAATTTATTTGATACATTTTTATTATAATCTTTTGTATTATAGCCAAAACAATTTGGAGAGGTCAAGTTCAGAAATGGAAAAAAAATTAATGCAACTTTGTATTTTAAATCATTCAAGAACACTTTATTTACTCACATGCAGTCCCCTCTTTTGTGTTTCCTCCTTCCAGTTTTTAGAAGGAAATATTTGACATTTCTCTCCATAAAGTTTCTTTCCCACTGGGCTATTACTAATGTCAACAAAAGCAGCAGGAGAGCCTCTGACGATTTGGAAAAGCGGTTGAACAAGCACAGATGACCTGTTTGCTTAGAGTAAATGAACTGTTTACCTCTGTGTTCAATAGTTGTAGAGAATTTCCAGGAAGAAAATTATGCTTAAATCAGTAGTTTTCAAATTATGTCCCTCAGAACGCTAGTGGTAGTGCTTCAGGAGCTGTTCAAAAATTTGTTTCCTAAAAATATTTTTTAAACTATTTTTAAATTGGTAATTAAAATCAAGTGTATACCTATGAATTCTATATCAAACTCTGGTATGCTGTAGATTATCACACCCATTTGATTGGGCTCCTCTCTCATTATTGTGAAGACTTTATTATATTTTTCCATTACCACTTATCTCCCCCACGCCCTCCCCTACCTCCTCTTGCTTCCTTCTAGCCAACCCCCCAACCACAATCACCACACTGTTGTCCGTGTCCGTGAGTCATTCTTGCTTCTTGCTACCCCTCCCCTCAGAGCTGTCAGTATGACTTTAAAATAAGGCTCCCCCCGCAGTGGCCGCACCACCCTGCACTCCCACCAACAGTGCAAAAGTGTTAAAAGGGTTGCCCTTTCTGCACATCCTCACCAGCACTTGTTGTTTGATGATTTATTGATGACAGCCATTCTGACAGGTGTAAGATGACAGCTCATTGTGGTTTTTCTCTTTGAGACAGCATGGATGGCCCTGCAGAACATTATGCTAAGTGAAATAAGCCAGAAATTTCACTCATATGTGGAATCTAACGAACAAAATAAATTAACAACCAAAATAGAGACTTATAGATAAAGAACAGGCTGTGCTGGGGTGGGGGGCAGGGAGTGGAAGGAATGAGGAAAAATAGAGAGAGAAAAACTCATGGACACGGACAACAGTGTGGTGATTGTGGGTAGGGGCTGCAGAGAGAAGGAGGTGGGAGGAGATGAAGGAGGGTACAGGGGGGTAAATGGTGAGGGAAGGAGACTTGACTTGGGGTGGTGACCACACAATACAGTGTACAGATGATGTGTTGTGCAAATATGTGCCTGAAACCTGTTTAACTTTGTTAACCAGTATCACACCAATAAATTCTCTAAAAAGGAAAATAAATAAATAAAATGAAGTAAAATAAAATAAAATAAAATAAGGGTCCCCCCCAACTCTGTATATACTTGAGTATTGGAAATGTGTCATTACTTGGGAAAAGTATGTTTCTGCACTGCTTTATTTTCAATTCAAATTGATGTATATTGATTCCTATGAAATTGGCAGTTGGGTACAGATTAGTCACAAAGATACAAATGTATGCCAGCTACTTTTCTGTATGCTCTCCTCCATTAAAAATATTTCCCACATTCTTCTGGGCATCGTCTTCCATGCTGACTGTTGGGAGCCATTGAAGCAGCTGCTAAGAGCTGTTCTGAAGCCTTCAGCTCTCCAGCGGAGCTCTGGGGCCAGCTGCTCCTCCAGAGCCCCAGAGCCAGACACTTTGGTTGGAGTGCTGAAGGGCACAGGTGCATCACCAGCTCACCACGTGCCCTTGCCACAGAGCAGCAGTCAGCTGAGCAATAATAAGCAAATTCAAAGCACAATGTAATATAGGTAGTTTGATGTTCATTGTGAATTCTGAAGGCTTCCAGTCATAGATTTATATTCAGAATAAGGAATGTGAGTAATTTTTAATAATTTAACTGAGTTAAAAATTCCTTCTTCATCAGTTTTAACTTTCTGGATTGAACAGAAAACTGAGAGGACAAAGTAAGAAACTAAATATTACCATTTGCAAATAATTATTATATTTGTGTGAAACAGGATTTTCTCAATATTGGTCAATCTTTCTAAAACTCTTTGTATTGTTTTCCTCCCACCAACTTCTTTGACACCTTTCCCTATCCCTATTTTTCTGAACTCCAAATATACTTTCCACATGATGAAAGAAATATGGCTTTGGAAATGATACTAATTCCCTATATCCTCACTTTGAGACTTTAGGCTGTTTATCCTTTCAGAAGCCTAGTTTCCTTAGCAGCAAACCAAGATGATTGTGAGCATGGATTAAATTAGGTAGTTATGTAAGTAGCCTAGCAAAATAAATGTTAGCTTCCTTTTTCTTTCATTAAATACTGAGCCACACTGATCCCTATGCTTGTGTGAGATGAGAAATGTAACAAGAACCAAGCCATGGTGACGTCAGTGTCTTCTAGGAACAGAGGTATGTTACAGAAGTTTCCAATTAGGGAGAAAATAAACAGGACTTAAAACATCCCTCCACCCTCGAGAAGTTTATATGCTAAGGAATAATTGTATCAGAAGCTTTCATTAGATTATTTTATCAACAATCTTGTCATTTTCTCTTAATTAAACTGTATAATCATAACCATTTAGGAAAGCATGCGAGGGCAATAACATTAAAAATGAAAATATTGACACTGATCCCAGAGTTACTTTTGTACTGAACAGCTGAGCACTAGTGGCTTCACACAGACAGGAAAAAGGACAAGAACGTGTTAGGTTCTTGGTGTTGCTAGAAATTCTTGTGTATCTACTCTATAAAGCGAGAGATGAAGCCCAAGGTACTTGTCCATTTCAAGTGTATCCATCTCGTATTTATTTACACTAAATTTGCAAGTTCCAAACTGCTTCAGTCATGTGGGAATGTGGTTGGTTTTGAGTAATATAAGGTCTTGTGGCTGTGTACCCACAATGCATTGAAAGTTGAAAAAAACAAAAGGATGGTTGGTTAGGAAGAATGTGGGTAAACTAGTGAGTCATAGCCACAGTAGCATCAGTATTCCATTTTTACAGTTTTTGAGTACAAAAAAACAGTTCAGGAAAGCAGAAAAATAGATATGCATTGATATATTTCATATTACATATGTACTTTTATGTGCATGTGTATAACTTTCCCATCTGTTTCTCTCCCTCTCTCTCTCTCTCTCTCTCTCTCTCTCTCATACACACACACACACACACACACAGCTACATATTGGAATTTTTTACTATTGTAATCCTATTGTCCAGGATGGATATAGATAGACAAGTGAGAGATTGAGAATAGAAAGAAAGAGAATTAAAACATACTGTAAATAAATGGAGTTTTGTTTACAGCAATTCCTTAACATTTGTTTTATAACAGTTGTTTCAATGTTCAGCCCACACCAGCTGTTCCCCAAACATTGAGTTTTTAAAACTAATATGCTTTGCACCAACACAATTGTTCATAAAAATGTTTAACACATTGTAATTTTTGTCTTATTACTGCTCTTGTTCTGATTACATCCAACTCATCCCAAATTTCAATAGAATTTTGGGGAAGTAGCTCTTTTTGTGAAATGGGAAAAATGGTTTACATATTTCAAAACCATAAGGTGGCTGATAAACAAGATTTGCTAAAAAAATGTTTCTATCACCAAGATTGTGCTTAGCCTTTAAATACCATTGTGGATGTTGAGCCAGAAGCATTATTAAAAATGTCATTTTTCAAATGAGTTCAGTATTAATATTGATACGAACTTTCTTCCTGCTCTTAATTTTGCATCTCAATAAAGATATAAATGTTGGCAAGCATTGCTATTGACAATTGATAAAATTATGCAAACACAATGTTTTTGCAGCTTTTGAGTAAATACTGCATGCTAATGAATTCCAAAGGGTTTTCTGTGTTCCTGTAGGAGCTGAATTTGTGTAGGTGGACCACGCCAGAGATGTGCTTTTCTAAGCCTGTTACACTTCGATCTCAGCAGAGCTGTTGTTTGCCTCCTCATAAGCAATTTGGTAGTTTTATCATGAGCTCTGAGGCCCTCCAAAGATCATTTATATAATGACATCTTTTGAGAGCAAGTCTCTCTAGAACTTTTTGAAAGTAATAATTATTTCATATATTTGTTCTGTAGCCACAGTGATGTTTTCGAAAGCTTCTTGCTAATTTTTCAGTCCAAGTTTAATGCCACAGGTTTGTTCTTAGTTGTAACAAAATGGTTTGCTCCATAAAGGGACACACTTTTTGAAGCAGATTTTTTAAGTGTCTAACAACGTTCACCTAGCTAATGATTCCTTTATAATCCTGTTGTTACACTTTTCGGGAGATAATTTGGAGAATTCATATATTAGTGCAGAGAAGAAAACCCAAATGAAAAGGAAGTAGAAAGGAGTTAAGAGTAGTTTACAAAAAGCCCAAATGAAGTCTTTCTAAATCTATGCTTAATACCCAGAATGGTTTCTTGTCTTCAAGAAATGCATCAATACAAATTATTTTGAATGTTCATAAAAATTAAAAATTTTGTTCTACTGAGGGAAAGTCTGAAAAAATGAGTTAAAAGAAGAAAAGGGAAACTTTAAGTAAATTTAATGACATTTTTAATTTAGCCTTAAAAGTAGTATATTCCTACTCTGATGAGTTTGACCCTAGCTTCAATGCCAAATATCACTTGCTGTGCATAAACATTCTTCCTAAGTAGAACTAATTAAAATTAAATTTCAGAACAAAACTAGGAAACTACCATATCAGTGGCCTCCCAATCTTTATGACTATAAACAATTATATATACGTGTATATGAAATATTTATGAAATACATATGTATACTACATATTCATAAATATTCTGTTACAAAATATATACAAAGGAGGAACTTTAAAAGGCTAAAATAAAAGATAAAAATAAACATAAAAAGATAAAAATAAACATAAGTAGGTGTTTGGATCATCAGTCTCGGAGGAGTAGATGCTGCTTTGGAGAACACTGCTCCCTAAGAGCAGCACACACTCAAAAGTGCCAGGGCTCATTTTAACAGCTCTAGATGTATTTCATCCTCACGACAGCCATCTGAGGGATACTGTTACTATCTCCATTGTACAGATGAAGGATCTAACTCCGGAAGGAGTTGAGTGACCTGCTTAGAGTCACACAACTAGGTGCTGTAGAGCTGAGACTCAAACCCAGAAGGTACATTCCACAGTGTGGACACTCACCACCACGCTGTACAGACAGAAGCAATTTATTGGTCACGGTCCATACTCCCCATGTAACATCTCAACCTGTTGTCATCTCACCTCACTGCCTCCCTGACCTGTTACCTTATGCTAAGTTACACCATTTTTAAGATTAATAACATATCTAGTTACTATCAAAAACAAGTTTTAAATAGAGAAGAAGGTAAAGGTGCTTTCTATAACAGAAGAGTACTTCTGTTTGTTTCCTTACTTCTCAACTGCTCTCCAACTACCCCTGACACCCCACCATGATCTCCTTAGAGCAAGCCTCAATCAAAAGATCTCCTGGTAAGAAGGATGGAATATCTGGCCCAGACACCTTTTTTTACATTCATTAGTTAGGTCATTTCCATTATCAAGTAGTAAAGGTAGTAGTGTAAATTATTTTCTTTGAACTATGTTTTGGGGTCTAGTATAAATCCGTAGTTTAATTACTTGAAACGAAGAAAAAAAAGGCCCTTAATTGTTTATAGGTAAGGTACAATTGAAGAAAAAAGTAAAATGGAATCTCTTACAATCTGAAGTGGGTCTATAAAATATTTGGTTTTATTAGTAAGTATTTCATAAACAGAGAACTATGACTAATTGGTCACACTCATTTACAATAAGAGTACAAATGAGGCTACTTAGAGGAATCTTAATGCAGAAATAATAACAGTCCAATAGCAAGTTAGAACAAATAATCACAAGTCATGGTCAGAGAGTTAAAGTACAGTTAAGAAAGGCCCATTGTTGATCCAAAATTTAATTAGCACCTGATAGATAAATGATTGATTAAATGACTAGACCTGACATGGAGGTTATATAGAAAGTTAAGATGGTCCTTTCTACTCCATTCGAAAATATGACTATCATTAGTAACATTGTCTTTGCAGGGAAAATGGATTCGCAAATTCTAATTTGGGATTCCAATCACAGATTAACATGGGTGTTCCGTGATATTGCTGAAGAAAGGTATGGCCTCTCAGCAAGAAAGGAAACCTCCAATCGTGATCTTCCAAAGCCTCATCCTCCAAATCAGATCATCAGAGCAGCTACTAGCCATTTGAAGGGAAGAAAAACCCTCCCCACACCCCAACAGCCACACCTTAGAGGGAAGGTAGTTTGGAAATAATTTTCCTGGCTTAATGAAGGGGGTCTCTGCTTCTGGTATAGCTTGACCTTGTGTTCCCAGGAGAGGTGTTCTAAGGTTAGTTTGTAATAACTGTTTGCTATTTTCTATATTATGAATTTTTAAATAACATTTTCTTAGCAGGAAAGATATGTCTGTAAAGGACAAACTGCTATTAAAGAAACTTGGTGCATTTACCTTGAAGCTTAACAGGTATGTATTTATTTCAAATAGAACATTTTCATAAGGGAAAAATTAGAGGTACCTACCCAGGGAAACCATTTTATCCATGCTTTTCCCTTCTCTTTTTGAATCAATGCTCTTCACTATTTACTCTGAACATGATTAAAAATGTAGAAGTTATAAATTCTCACAAATTTAAACCAATTAGAAGACCCAAAGATTTCCCTCAGCCTTTTCTTTTCCATCTCATTTCCTATGCAAGTTCTAACGTTTCCTTATATGTAGTTCCCGAATGCTTTCTTCATTGAATAATTACATCTCTGTGTCTAAGACTTCTTCTAGGCTATACCTATACTTCAAAATGTAGCTGGCTCTCCTGCATTTTCTCCTTTTCCTTTAATCCTTCCCCAGCTTCAAAACAGGAAGCAAACACCTATTGATTCTAAATAACAACAACTAAATGTCCCTAAATACCAATCCTTAGATTGGTATTGCTGTTACACAGTTTGTACCATCCGTAGAAAAGTGATAAACCTAGGTGTATACACACACACACACATACACACCCATATACACCTACTGGTATAAAGGTACCATCTGAAACTACCTTTTTTGGAGGAAGCCTTATCCTTTAATCTAAAATTAGGTTCTAACACTTTTTAAATGTCAAAATATCCTGATTTTTATATGCTAATGGAACTGGTAAATGAAATATCTTTAATTTTTTTTATCATTTGTCAAAATAAAATTTGGCTGTCCTCAAAGAATTTTTTTTTCTGATTTTCAAAATTTTGGAGAGAAATTTCTCTAGCCTTTAAAATTCAAGAGTCTTGGAACCACTGATTTAAACAATTGACATAATTCTTCTTTGTTAACCTTTTTGCAATGTAATTCCTTTGTTATATGCACTTAATATGTTATTTATTTAATTAAACTTAATTAACTCTGTGCCCTTTAACAGTCATGCCACAGAAATAGAAAAATCAGAATATGTCTGGTGTTTTAATGAATACAATTCCCAAACTGTCAGGTAGAGATACCTGCCTAATAAATACTCTCCAATACTGGTATTAGAAGATCTTGTTTCCATTTCAAAAATACTGTAGAAAATTTATTTAGTTGAGGGCTTTATCTCTTTTAATCACTGTATTTCACTGTGTGCTAATGTCAAAATGAAGTTGCTAGCCAGTTAGCAATAATTCAGAAGATGATATGTAAGAAGGTAAATATTATGTTCAGTAATAAAGAGTAACGTATTCCCAAGGATTATGGCTAAGCTACTTCACCTTATTTATTAGACACCTAGATAAGGCACCTCTGAAGAGCTATGCAGCTGCTAAATCAACTTAATCTTAATTTAGTGTGTATGTTAAAAGTCCTGAATTTTACTTCTAGTGCCATTAGTAAGTAATTGTGTGACCCTTGGTAAATCACCTCACTACCCTGAATATTAACACCTTTTTATTGTTAACACTATTAAAGGTGTCCCCCATTTGTCCCCCTCCTTTGCTTCCCTCCACCCAGCCCTCCCCCCCACTGCCTTCACCACATTATTGTCTGTGTCCCTGGGTTATGCAAATATGCATGTGTGTTCTTTGGTTAATCTCTTCCAGCTACCCCACCGCCCCTATTCTTAATGTTTTTGTTTTTAAAAGACAAGGCCGGAATTAGATGATTTCTAAAATGCTTTGTGATTCTAACATTAAATGAGCCTGAGATTCACTGACCCTAGAAGATAGCAAACATTGTTATTTTGCTTTTGTACCTAGAAGTAATCTATTCAAAGGAAATCCTACCATTTGCAATAACATGGATGAACCTGGAAGACATTATGCTAAGTGAAATAAGCCAGACACAGAGAGAAAAATACTACATGATTCCTCTTATATGTGAAATCTAAAATCCTCAAACTCAAAATCAGACAGTGGAAGGACAGTTCCTAGGGGGTGGGAGAGAAGGGAATAAGGCGATATTGGTCACAGGGCACAAAAGTTCAGTTATGCAGTCTGAACAAACTCTTGAGAACTACAGTATAGCATGGTGGCGATAATTAACAATATTGTATTATATACTTGAAATTTTATAAGGGGATAGATCTTAAATCTTTACAAAACACACACACACACGTCACTCTCTAGAGCTGACATAAGATAGCTTCACTGTGGTGACCTTTTCAATGTTATACATAGAAATCAACATCAAGTTGTACATTGTCAACATATACAACTCCTATATGTAAAAGATAACTCAATAAAGTTGTTTTTTAATAATGAAGAAAGAACTTCAGATTCTGAAAGTTTAGTTCAATAGGCAGAGCTGAGATCTGCAATTATGGAATCAATAATTCCAAATCCTGGTATTACAGTCTCCCAGAATGGCCCTAATTATCTCACTGGTTTTAGCATAAATTTTTAAAAATATATTTTATTGATTATGCTATTACAGTTGTCCCATTTTCCTTCCTTTATATCCCTCTGCCCTGCACACTGCCTCCCACCCATATTTCCCCGCCTTCTTAGTTCATGTCCATGGGCCGTACATATAAGTTCTTTGGCTTCTCCATTTCCTATACTATTCTTAACCTCCTCCTGTCTATTTTGTACCTACCATTTACCCTACTTATTCCCTGTACCTTTTCCCCCATTCCCTCCCACTCCCTGTTGATAACCCTCCATGTGATCTCCATTTTATTGATTCTGATCCTGTTCTAGTTATTTGCTTAGTTTGTTTTGTTTTGTTTTTAGTTCAGTTATTAATTGTTGTGAGTTTGTTGTCATTTTGCTGTTCATATTTTTGGTCATTTTCTTTTTCTTAGATAAGCCCCTTTAACATTTCATATAATAAGGGCTTGATGATGATGAACTCCTTTAACTTGACCTTATCTGGGAAACACTTTCTCTGCCCTTCCATTCTAAATGATAGCTTTGCTGGATAGAGTAATCTTGGATGTAGGTCCTTGCCTTTCATGACCTGGAATACTTCTTTCCAGCCCATTCTTACCTGCAAGGTTTCTTTTGAGAAATCAGCTGATAGCCTTATGGGAACTCCTTTGTAGGTAACTGTCTCCATTTCTCTTGCTGCTTTTAAGATTCTCTCCTTATCTTTAATCTTGGGAAACTTAATGATGATGTGCCTTGGTGTGTGCTTCCAATGTCTTTGGGACTCTCTTAGCTTACTAGAGTTCCTGGAAGTCTATTTCCTCTGACAGATTTGGGAAGTTCTCCTTCATTATGTTTTCAAATAAGTTTTCAATTTCTTGCTCTTCTTCTTCTCCTCCTGACACCCTATGATTTGGATGTTGGGACATTTAAAGTTGTCCTGGAGGTTCCTAAGCCTGTTCTCATTTTCAAAAATTCTTGTTTCTTTATTCTGTTCTGGTTGAATGTTTATTTCTTCCTTCTGGTCCAAACTGTTGATTTGAGTCTCAGTTTTCTTCCCATCACTGTTGGTTCCCTGTACATTTTCCTTTATTTCACTTTTCATAGCCTTCACTTTTTCCTGTATTTTGCGACCATACTCAACCATTTCTGTGAGCATTCTTCTTACCAGTGTTTTAAACTGGTAACAAGGTGCATCTGATAGGTTGGCTATCTCTTCATCACTTAGTTGTATTTTTTCTGGAGTTTTCATCTGTTCTTTCATTTGGGCCATTTTTTTTTTGTCTTGGTGCACCTGTTACATAGTAAGGGGAGGAGCCTTAGGTGTTCACCAGGGCGAGGCTACCCACTGCGTTTTGGCACTGTATGTGGGGGAGGGGTCAGAGAGGGAACAATGCTGCTTGCTCAGCTCTCAACCAGCTTTCAGTCACTTCCTCCGCTACCCACAAGCAAATTGGGCCCTTCTGGTGCTGATTCCCAGGTGGGTGGGTCTGTGTATGTTCTAGGATCCTGTGGGTCTCTCCAATGAACTCTCCTGTGAGGCTAGGAATTTCTCCTTCCACCACAACCTCCACAGGTTTTTTCAGTCAGAGGTTTTGAGGCTTTATTTCCCCATGCTGGAACCCTAGGTTGTGCAGTCTGTGTTGTGCACCCTAGTTGTTCCTTCTGGTTTATACACATGCGAATGTGGGACCACCTGCTCCACCAGCTGCAGCCTCGCCTGATCTGCCAGTCGCCACCCTGCCACAAGTCCTCTCTGCCCAGCTGCCCATCTCCGGCCCTCCTACCGGTTTGCATGAATGTTTCTTTTTTAACTCCTTGGTTGTTGGACTTCCATACAGTTCAATTTTCTGTCAGTTCTGGTTGTTTTTTGTCTTTAAATTTGTTGTTGTCCTTCTTTTGGTTATGCGAAGAGGCACAGTGTGTCTACCTATGCTTCCATCTTGGGTGGAATCCACATGTTTTACCATAATTTTTAAAAAGTCATCAGAGTAAACTCAACTTGAAATCTCTTTAGGGAAAACATGGCATAGAATAATTTAAGAAGGAGGATTTTTGCAAAATAAAAGATAGGGTGTTGGAACTTTTAAATGGCTTGGAATCACTGTGATTAGACAACTCCTACAAGAGCAGAACAGTAATACAGCTATGAATGTAGTCCCTGGTGACTTACTGCTTGACTCATCCAAAATCATGCCCTTCCCACTCCAGTTAAAATGCTATCTCCCATCAAAATATGACATCCAAAAACAACATGCCAGTAACTCTAGGCCTTGGGGAACTGCAATGAATATCATTCAAATTAATTCTGAATGACATTTTGGTAAATCACCTCTCGAAGTCAGGAAGGGAACATTTTCAAAGCACTTGAATAGTGCCAAAATAGTAGGAGTAAAACCACATTTATCACACAGGAGACAAAGTGCCAGGGGACTCTGAAGCCAGAAAAATGGCAGCCACATCATCTCAAATGGAACATGAATAATAGGCCTTCATCAACAATATTGATTTAGCAACACCCACTATACATGGTATAGCAGGTAAGTTAGATAAATAGATGATAGATAGAAACAAATATTTATGTGTATTCATTCATATTTTACAAAGATGGTTCAATAGTTTTAACAAAATTAATTCTTCTCAATAAAATTAAGTGCAAGGCTTTGGAATCAAAAAGGACCTGTTCAAATGTGGGCTTTTCCACTTATCAGCTGTTGGACTGTAAGGAAGTTAATTTCTCTAAGCCTCAGTTTTCCTAACTGGGAAATGCAGGTGATGAACACACATATTTTGTATGCCCAATCATGAATAGTGTTTAGCACACTGCTGTGCATAAATTAATAAAAGTTAGCCATTGTTGCTATATGTATGTAAAATAATTAAAGCTTAAGCCCAGCAACTTCCATTACAAATATGCCCCATGATGAAATGACCTAGAATTCTATTTACAGTCCTATTTGTATACAATACAACTTTCAGAATGAGGAAGCTAGTACTCGAATTTATTCAGCATTCACTCTTCCAGGCACCATGTTGGGTCCTTTACATATATTTACATTCATTAGCTCATTTAATCCTCTTGTCACAAAGAAACTAAGGTTCAGAAAGTTTATAACTTTTTACCCAAGGAGATACAGCAAACAGTTGTTAAAGCCAGGATTCATCTTCAAAGCCAGTAAACTGAATTCTATACCTTAATTAGAGCTAACAAAACTATTAATCAAGGCTGTCCCTCTCAAATCCATCCCCTTCCTCACCCATCTCACTGACAGGTCTAGTTCAGGTAGATGTTCATTCCTGATCGCTTTAACTATTATAATAATGATGTAACTGGGCTCTTCTCCAGCATTTCTTTGCCCCGATCCATTCTCATCTCCAGCTGCCAGAGCAAACTTCCTGAAGTTCAGCATCGTGTGTGGTGTCCTGTTTCTAATTAATGATCCCCCCCCACTGAGTGAATTAAGTCCAAATACATCAGACTTTCCATCAGTATTCTCAATAACCAGGAGTCAATCCTTCTTTTCACCCTGTTTCCCGGGTTAGTGCTGCATTTTGGATGCTCCAGTTGACCTGGATTACCCATGGTTTCCTGGAAAGGGCCCAAATACCCTGGACAACCTTCACTGCCTAGTTAGCTGCCTTCAACAGCTCCCTGTTGACCCTTCTGCCCCAACCCCGCACCCCCACCCAGCCCCTTTGAAACCTTACCCATATTCTGGGGCTCAGCACAAATGTCACTTCGTTAATCAAACTTTTTCTAATCTTTCGGCACTCTTTATGATCATTCCCTCTTCTCAATATCCACAGCTCTTTATTTTTTTCCTCCATTGTGGTACTTTTCATTTTCTGCAATATAGTATCTTAGACTGTCATTTTCTTGAGAGTAGACACTGAGTCTTATTCATTAAGCATCCTAAGTGATTTGAATATAGTAAAATTTACAACCAACACTTACATATCACTCATTATATTTCAGGCATTATTCTAAGATCTTTTACATATATTAATGCAGCCCCCACAGAAAACCTAATAGGTAGGTGTGGTAGGCAGCCTCTAGGATGGCCTGCGATGATCTTGACCTCCCAGTGTTCACACCTGTTTGTAATCAGCCATACTTGAAATGCACTGGATATAGGAATTTAATTCTAATGAATACAATATGGCAAAAGCGATGGGATGTCACTTTTGAGGTTAGCTTACAAAAAGACTGTGGCTTCCATCTTGTGGTCCCTCTTTATTTTCTGAGGAAACCAGATGTCACGTGAGCTGTGTCAGGGAAAGGCTCACATGGTAGAAAACAGAGAGGCTTCTGGCCAACATCCAGAGAGGACCTGAGGCCTTCAGTCAATAGCCCATGAAGAGCCAAATCTTGCAAAGAACCACATGAGCTTGGAAGCATATACTCACCCCATGGAGCCTCTAGGTGAGACCACAGCCCCTGCTGATACTGCGATTGTGGCCTTATAAGAGTTCTTGAAGCAGAGGGACGCA
The DNA here is from genome assembly GCF_022682495.2 of Desmodus rotundus. Taxonomy (NCBI): domain Eukaryota; kingdom Metazoa; phylum Chordata; class Mammalia; order Chiroptera; family Phyllostomidae; genus Desmodus; species Desmodus rotundus. The sequence goes on along the minus strand of NC_071393.1, from coordinate 56,906,265 downwards.
GCTGAGCCAGTCCGAGATTCCTGATTCAGTTTTGTGGTCATTTGTAATGTAGCAATAGATAATAAATATAGTAAGTATTATAATTCTACTTTCCAGGTAAGAATGCTGAGGCTTAGGGACAGGGACAGAATTCAAACCAGGGCAGTGCAGCTCCAGAGTCCACCCTCCTTAGCACAAAGCTAGATTACCTCATAAATAAATGAACATTCTTTCCTTAAATTGGACCATTGACTATAACACAGCCAAGTAACTTTAACTCAAACAATTAAGAGTTAACTATAAAAGGGTTTATAGTATTGTAATTCAAAATTTTACCACTGGGTCTCTGTTGATATCAGACAGGCTTATGTTAAATATACTTATTTCAAAATGTGTTTATGTCTCCCTTTCTGTGTAAAACTTGGGTCTCCTGTGTAGCTTTACTGATAATTATGAAAACTTACATTTGGGAGCTCTGTGTATGTGAGTTTATATTTAAAACTTATACCATAGTTGGTACTAAGTGTAGTGAGGTTGGAAGATGCTTTGGAATGTCACTAATTTGGAACTGAGGCCCACCTCTAGCAATTGCTGCCAGTGTGATATTAGGCACCTGAGGTTAGAGACACACCCCCTCTGAGCCATAGCTACCACTAATGTAGGATGGAAACAGGAGCAGTACCTATCCTCACAGAGGCCTAGGCTTGGTTTCTGATGTGATTACATCACTTAGGGTAGTGTCTGGCCATTTTCTCTTTCAGGCCTTGCTCAAATTCCACGTGTTTAATAAGGTGTTCCTTGGCCATAAAAGTGAAAATGACCAATTCCCCTTCAGAATTCCTGTAACAATTATCTGTCCTACTTGCATGATACATAATGATTACAGTATCTGCTAAGAGGCAAGAAAATATCATAATATCTTTATAATATGCAATTAAATTATTCACTCACAAAGTCTTTCTTGAACATTGTGTGTAAGGCCTGCACTTTTGTGATGAGGGACTCCGTGATACAGGGTTCTGAATAAAGAGAGTAACCAATGAATATCTGTTGAATTAATTATTGAATGCTATATTATACCATTTCACTCATAGGGGAAAAAAAGAATTCTTTTATGATGCATTTTGAAAACAACTGTTCTGGTATGGTTTGCCAAATCTTGTTAAGTAGAAGAGCAACTGAGCTGACCTCCTGCAGCCACATCTCACTGTGGTACAGAGTCTGCATCATGGAGGGTGGGTGGCACCCCCATCTGCATTCACCTCGGCATCATAACAGGGGCATTTGGAACTACACTTGTCATAAGGCATGGCCCCCTCTCATAGGCCCTTACTATATGAAGCACGATATGAGTGCTGTATGAAGCACTCTCACAGACTGAAGTTCATTCCCCAGGGGCAAGGGCTGGCAGGAGGCTTAGAGTGATTGGGGTGCAGCGTGCCTTTGACTCCTGAGGATTTCTACTGAGAATCACCCACAATGGTGCTGAACATAACTGGAGTCATTGGCTGAAGCTTTCCTATAAACCCCATATCATTGGATTTCCTGGGACAGTTCCTGCTAGGTCTCCTGACTTGAAACTCCTGGAATTTCCAAATGCTGTATGAGCCTCCAACTCCACATAAAAGAATTTCTAATTTCTAACCAAAATACCCTGGTGGCTTCTATTTTCTTGATTGAACTCAGACTCACAGATCACACTATGATCTGGAAATTTCATAGTAATAACACTGTCATATAGTAAACACAAAATCATTCTGCAGTAGAAAATGCCTCTCAATTGCTTTTCCCTAGAACTTCTAAAAATACAATGTTGAAACTTTAATATCTTGCCCTTCTGGTATCAATAAGTTATGTTACTATACTTACTCCTAGTGAACTTATTACTTATGATTTCTTATAGTGCCTAGAATTCCTACCTTTTGAGAGAATAGAGTGATGGAAGAGTTGAAATTCATAGTATAATATAATGATATAGATAATAATAGAAATGCATGTCTATTCCTAGTATCATAGCCTATGGCTCAGACCTAGGCAGCCTAGGTTCAAATTCCAGCTCTTTCACTTACTCGACTTTCCTCCTCCGTAAAGGGAGCAAAACCTTGTAGGGCAGTTAAGAGAAATAAACTAGTTAATATATAAAAAGTGCTTGTTATAGTGTCTGGTGCTATAATAAATATGGTTACTATGTCTGTATTGTTATTTTTATTATCATTTTAACCTGCTCACAACAGAGGGCAAAATGGCCAGTATCCTGAATCCCCAAATTCTCACCTATCAGGTGCCTACTGCCACCAAGTCCCAAAAGTAAAATCTCATTGCAAAGGGGGCTCTCCAGGCAAGAGTTCACTGCATAACTGCCTCTTACCTTGGAAAACTTGACAGTACCCACCAGAGGGTTTCTTTTTATCCTCCCCCATAAGCCCAGACTAGAACAGGAAAGCCCCCACCCAGGCCCTCATCCATAGCTCCCACACTCAGTTCTCTCTCTCATAACTGTGACATAACCCTAACACATAACTAAGGCTTCCAAATAATATGCAGGCATGCTTAATATTTATTAACCTTCTACTATATGCTAGACAATTGGCTAAGTATTCTACATGTATCAAACCCTTATGACACTCTAGAAATAGACATTTTTAATACCCTCATCCTTAATTTAAGAAAAAAAAGATAAGATTAGGTCCAGGAACATTGAGGGCACTTGGCTGGTGATAGGTAACAGTATTTACATGCAAAAAGTCAAGAGGCCTTACTCTGAACCACCACACACATGCTCAGGGGCTTACACCGCCTAATGCCCTGATTTCCATTACGGGACAACTGGTGGGGGGAGAAGAATTCTCTAAAATCCATGAAATTATTAAAATCCTTAATCTTTTTCTTTGTCCACAGAAACTGCATTTGTGGCTCAGTGTGTCTATTATGCATATTCTTTTCCTCAACAGGAAGAAAAGGTTGTGTATTTTTTAAAAAGTGAGGAGCCATTGGAGGATGCCATAAATTTATTCTGTCAGGCAGGCCAAGCTGTGTGACAGTCAAGAGACGTGGATTGATGCAAAGATGTGAAGTGTGACTTTTTTGACTGTCACACCGAATAAGATGGATGGATTTTGGAACACATCCCAGGAAGCTGAGACACTCATGTGGTCAAGTGTTGGTCTCTCTGCTCAGATTTGACTTGCTGTCTCTGAAGTTGTTGGATTTTGCCAGCCCTCCAGACACTGCGCTGTGTCTTTGCAAACGTTGTTGCTTTGAAGCCATCTGCAAGACCCCGCATTGGTCCTAGCACTGCCAGCTATTGTTTCCTGAGAGATTAATGGACATTCTCACAGGCTACCTGTGTTAATTGAGCTATTTTCACACCTGCTAATGTGTCGGTTACCCCGCACTGACTTCTCACTTACATACTCTGTGTTGGATATGCATATAAATGGGAGAAATCCTGGGACTCACTGCCAAAATCCAGATAGCTTACTACTCAGGAAATGAGAATAGCCAGCATTTGAAGGTTTTATATTTCCAGAAAGAAATGTGCAGGATTCATGTTCTCAGGAGTAAGCTAGTGTGAGATCACCTAAACACTCCACTGTATGAAGGATCTGATCCTGAGTAAGTCACTTGGCTTATCTCTAATTAGTTCCTCACCTTGTTTTAAATAGGGACAATGATATTTTTCCATGTTCTGGAATTATTTCATTCTAACATCACCATGGAGAAAAATGCAGGAAAGTAAGTGTGAATTTGGGCTCCCATCCAAAGGTGTTTAGTTAATGAATTATCCAAAGTACTTGGTTATAAGAAAATTCCACTTATCCCTGCAGTAGATGCTCTCTTATCTGAAGCAAATGGGAAAAAAAAATAGTCGAAGTAAGCCAAAAGGAGGTTAAACTGGGAGATAGTTGAAATATTTCTAACTATTTCCTTTTAAATTAAAATATATGAATGTGCATTATTTCATCAATATTTTGAGGAGGAATCAAATAATTCTCGTATCTGTGTAGGCCTTTTCACTGAGCGTGGGTAGGTTTGCTGATTGGTGTTTCTTTTGTCTCTCTAGCATAAACCACATTCATAATGCATCTTCTGTGAGTTCTAGGCAGGGTTAATTCAACTTACAGAAACTGACACAGCAATCTAGGTAACATGTCCTTATAGATCTTTATGTATTTATTTGTCTCACCCAAACCTAATTCCACATTTTTTAATTAACTTTCAAATGCTCTTTCAAATCATTCCATTTAGTTGTCACAGAAACATAACGTTCTTAACTTTCTTTTTTTCATTCATATTCCTCAGATACATATTCACATTTCTCATGTAAAATATAGTTAAGACTGTAAGTAATTTTATGTGGTTGAAAGAAGAAGTACAAATGGTACGTGTGAGCTTGGGGACAAACACACCAACCCTTGATAAGCGCGTAAGTCGTCTGTGGAAGCAGTGTGTGTGCGGTCCCTAGCGAACAGCCCACTGGCCACTGGCACTGCATGTGCCATGGTCACATGTCAGCATATTCTACTAAAGTTTTAGTGTCTGAAGAACTGCTAGTCATCCAAAATGTACCTTACATAAAATGTCCGAGATTATTACATCATTTCCAGAACAAAAGGAGAAAGGATCGGAATACAACTAGAATTGTGTATCCAGTGTATCCACCTTTCTCTCAGGCCTAGAAAATAAGGAATATTTTTATATTTTTACTTATTATCCTCATAGGTTGAAGACAACATATGCATCATAACTTTCAAAAGGTATGACTGTACTAGTTTTCCTTTCCAGTGCAGTGTCTGTGTAACTACACACGGGATGTTTCTGAAAAAAAAAAAGCTCACCTACCCAAGTAATACCTTCCAGGTGGTCTCCCTGTTCCTATTGGAATCCCAGGACATAGCTGTCTCATGTATACTTAACTCAAAATCAGATGGGTCAAATGGATGGAGGTGGAGAAATGAATAGACACTTATTGAGGACCTGCCATGTGGAAGAAATAATGTTCAAGATGTTGACTAATATCTGTCACACTTTCCTACAAATCCTAGAGGCAGTCACGTAAAGAGCCGCCATTCCCATCGACAAGGCATGGCCATATTTAAAAGCTTCTTTAAAAAATTGTGAAAAGGGAACCTTGCAGCTGTCATCTTGAATATTTCTCTACACATTACAAAAGAACTAACAGTTCTACAATCTCTGGGGATTGTGGGAATTTTTAATTTGTTTGAGGATGACATGACCACCAAAAGGTTTCTCACCCCCCATGTTTTTGTAATCAATAAATGTTTTATATAAGTATTTTGCATGAGGACTTAACATAGAATTCAAGTTGATTGAAAATTCAGCAAATGAGGTAAAAAATTATATTTGAACATAAGATTTCTAACGTGACATGCTATTTATCTGTTTAATACTTCTTGTTATGCACAACATAAAATCAGTTTGTCATAACCTTAAAGCATTCTTTTCTGATTCTGAAAGCTCCAGAATAAATTGCCATTCTTTGACTTTCTCAGGCATAAAAACAAAAACTGAATTTCTTCTTAGAAAAGATGAATTACCCTGGCTTGACAGAGGGTAATTAGCATGCCCAATGCAAGTTAAGAGAATGGGTGACAAGCACAAAGAAGTCTAAGAAAACAGGGGCACATTTTGCGTGTGTCTTTATATGTAAATGATTAAAAACATTACTATATATGTTAATTGCCACCAACTTCAACACAACGCTATTGGAAGACAATATTAAGTCACGGAAAACAGTACATCTTTAATTATTGGTCTATTCTATAAACAAGTTTAATTAGAATCTAAAAACAGCAAGGGACAAAAGCTCAGTTCATTAGGGACCAACTAACTGTAAAGGGCAGATAAAAACCTTTTGTCTGATCCAGATGTACCTCCCGAGCACCATCAGAGAGCACCAGGCAGCACACTAATCAGTAATAAGAGGTGTTCTCATTATTAAGCTTATAAAGCATAAACCAGGTCACCACAAGCTTTGAAGGTACTGATCATCAATTATTTCGCTAATTGTTTTTTCTGTTTGCATGTCTCAGGGTAAAAGGGAAAAGTCATTGAAGCAAAAAAGAGTCACCAATAATTGCTACCTCAGTGACAGTTGGTTTTTAGTATCTCATTATTTATGATTTGTTTTGTTGTACATATGTGACTTTAAGTCTACTGTATTAATATATACCCAAGAAACCTACTGTGTAACACTTGCAAAAGAATTACACAAATTAATCAGCGAACCCAGGCAGGCAATCTGCCCTGCACTGTCCTGCGAGACTGTTAACTCTGTGTGTGTGTGTGAATTCAAGAACCCTCATTTATAGCACTTCGACTTTCTGCTGTCGGAGAGCTGCTGTGTAACACATTGCCGTGTAAGTTGCCAAACTTTCTCTGACCATTGGTTGCCATTTTATTTACAAAAATCACAAGTCTTTCTGACTGACCTAGAAAGGGGATTAAACCTCCTTAAAAAACAACAACAAGGGGGAGGGAGGGGGGTTCAGCTGGGGTGGGGTGGAGGGATGGGGAGAAAAGGCATACAACTGTAACTGAATAACAATAAAAATTTAAAACAACAACAACAAAAACTTGAGGATAATTACCGACTTAAAGTTAACATGAGGCAATGGACCTGGAATGTCATAAAATTCTGGAATAAGATGGAATTTTCTCAGTCCTAACCATGAAGACAAGAGTCACGAAGGCATCATTTGCTATTGTTTGGGGAGTCATCAGCACAAAAAATAATAGCTATTTCTGGCCATCTTTAAGCTGTAGGGCCACACTTCTATTTTACTTTTCCTTCTATTCATTAATGTTCCATTATCAGATTAAACATTACCTAAAACTAAGGGTTTTATTACTAATCATTAAACTGAAAACAGCAAATTCTCTAATAAACATGTTTTTAAATGTGTGTAGAGCACTTCACATTTAGACTTTTTAAGGATTGGGGAAACTGATGGAAATTGGTGTCCATGTATTTAGTATGCCAAAGAAATTACTATTTTCTTTACATCAGACTTTCAAAAAGTCAAGAAGAGAAAACCCCTCTTTGTGGAAGAGACCTTCCCCTTCCTGTCCCCTCCACCTCGTCTCCCTGACTTAAGGTTGCAACGAGTATAACATTGATCGGGTCTTGATTTTACAGAATTCATTTTTTATATCAAACTGAAGTACTTCGATCATTAGTAAATACCACTAGTAGTCTCTGTGCAGAATAAAGAAAAGTCAATAATTACTGTTGAACTAAATGTCGGTCAATTCTGGTAACTACAGAAAGCACATGCCCTTCACATCAGGGTCACCTTTCTCTGAGCAAACCGTATTGTCAGGAATAAGTCAATATGAGACTATTTCTTGTCCCCCAAAAAGTAAATCCCAATTCTCCTAAACAGAAAAAAAGGTTATGAAAAGATATCTAGTTTCCTCACAAAATTAACATGAGGAAAAGAGTTGTTTAAATACCTTGTAGGAGAAAAGATTTCAGGTAACTGCACCTGTACTGTGGAAAATTACTCTTCAATTATACATAGTAATTAGAGTTGTTGTTTAACTGTTATGAAAATCTGCAGTGTGCTAGAAGGTGCACAGAACTCATGCGAAGGTTCTGTCATTGGTGGTAGGTGAGGGAAGATGATTTGAGACAGAAAGCAGAATAAAGGAGAAGCCTGCTGGAGAATAGGTCTTTGTATGATACTTAACTGACACAGTGAGAAACCATTCAAACTCATTTGCTGATCACTTACAATGTACGTAGGATGGTAATAAAATTACTGAGATTTATATGTCACTAAAATCTCCTTATTAAACATCACTAATGCACTGGTGCTAAGTGATAATACATAGTTACCAATGGTCAATACATCACCTTAAATTTGGATTTTGGGATTGTGCCCAGTGTGATTTTAAAATTAGTTTTTATGAGACCAAAGTAAAGGACTTAACGCATGTTCTGGTTGTCAGGTAAAAGGAGTATTAACATAGTGGTTTTTAGATACTGCTTAGTGGCAAACTCTTCATTCCCAATACTTACATTTCCAAATGATTCCACTGACAGTGAGTAATAATGACTGAGGCAGAAGCAGCTTCATTCCACTTCAGTTGTCTCTTATTTGCCTCCTCAACGGAATAAATCAACACAATTTTGAAACGTTTAATTTTTGGTAGATGTAGCAATTTTCCCTGACATTATGACTGGTACTGAAATCATAATTATAACTAAAAAATAAATGTAGTAAATATGATTAAGGTCATCAGGTTACATATCCACATTCCACAAAATCTGTAAGTAGGGTGTCCAGGCAAGGGTGTTCCCTTCTGCCTTACTTCTGCATTTCTGCCATCATCATCATTGTCCTCAAAAATAATAAAATGAATTTATCAAGCAAATTCTAGAGAACTGTTGTAACAGATATAGAACTGAGCACAATTAAGTTTGGTTTTGTATTTGTTAGTTTAAAATATAAAATCATCAAACCACAACTACTAATACTAAGTGTTAAAATCTAGGGTCCAGGAACTCTAGCATTTGCCCTTCACTTACACGACTCTCAGACGACTTGCAAACTAACTATGTGTTTCTGAGAGGATCCTTGTACATTGCCCTCTCCACTTCATACTATCAGTGCCTGAGTGACACCAAGCACTGCATGCTTCCATTTGCACGTAGTAGATGCTGTAAATTGTTGATACTCATGTGAAACCCACATTGCATGCTTTATCTTATTTTAAGGCTCATAATTGAGGTGTCTGTGTTTTCTGCCTTCATTTCATAGCCTTTCAGTGAGATAGGAAGCACAATTTAAAAACATCACCTCCCTCAGGACTGATTGTGCCTTAGATCTCCCACTGAAGTCAATAGGTGCTTTGTGTACACTCAGCCTGGACTCATAATGAGCAGAGTTGATGAGAGTCCAGCTTCCCAAGGATGACTGGTGCTGAGTCTTCAAGACCATTCATCATTTTCATCTGAGAAGGGAGACCCTTTATTTGCTCTCTCTTCTCAAATAGGTACACAATTAAAGGAAGAATTATTCCTCCCAGTGGCAATCACTTTATTAACAAAGGGCACTTTGATCTCCCATCTTCTCTCATTGCCAGATGGTCTGTGTGCCCAAGCAAGTGAAGGCAGCCTCAATGAATATCTTACTTTTTGCCTCAGAACTGCTGGCTCTATGACTTCTCTACTGGCAAAAAGGGAAAGAAAGTCCCCCTTACAGGTTTGTACTGCATTACTTAATTTACTCTGTAAACTCTGTGTCAATAAAAACAAAACTGGTACATTTTAGGATGTCTGTCCAATAATTTTGTTCAAATGAACATTTCTAAATGCTAAAAATCCAAGTCTATGAGCCCATAATTAGAACTGTCTGCAATAGCCTGAACTCAATGAAAGGTATGATGAAATAAAGAAAAAGCTTTCATCCCAAATAGTATGCCTCTTATCAATTTTCATCAAACATACCCAAATAGCACAGTGCTTATAGCAATTTATAAGATGCATTCAATGGCAGAATTCTTTGCTTCCTACAATGTCATTAAACCTAACACTAATGAAATTCTCATTGTGTACTGAACATAATTAAACTGAAAGTTGTTCTTGACCACACTTGTGGACAAAATCCCGCCTCCCCCACCTACCCACTCAAGAGCACAGCATCCTTTTTCTAGACAGCAATCTATAAAAGAGAAAGAAAGGATCTTATGAGAAAGAAGGTATTGAAGAAAAGCCACAAAAGGCGTTGTCTGTGCTAGTAAGGACAGGATAGGCTATGCTGCAGTAACCAACAACCTTAGAAGGCAGAGATAATGTAGGAAAAGTTTACATTTACACTTTATATGTGGGTTGTATTGCTCTCGTACACAGCTCTTCTCCAAGAGTTGACTCTGATCAGAGCAGTCTCCGTCTCATAGCTACGCCTTCTGAAACTCTTACCTTCCGAGGTCACCATGGGAAGGAAAGAGAAAGGTGGAAGAGGCACAACAGCTCTTAAATGACCAGCAGTAACACATATAGCTTCCACTTAGCAGCCATTGGCTACAACAATAATATGAAAGGGAGAATGGAAATTGGAGGGCCTATGTAGTTATTTGATGAGCACTAACTCTACTAAATTTTTTTTAATCCTCACCCAAGGATATATTTAAAGATTTTAGAGAGAAAGGTGGGGGAGAGAGTAACATTGATGAGAAAGAGAAATATTGATGTGATAGACAAATATTGATCCATTGCCTCCCATTCATGGCCCGACTAGGGATCTAACCTGCAAGCTTGTGGTGTACGGGACAATGCTCCAACCTAGTGAGCCACCCAGCCAGAGCGATACCACATTTTCTAAATAACAAAGCTGAGTGAAAAATTAGGATGAACAAATACTGGCATTGATGCCAGCATGCCCCCGAGGCACTGTACTGAGTTGGGGGTTGCCATGATGGAAAACAAAAACACAAAGCAAGCAATCAACAAAGAAACCCCAGACATGGTCCCTCTCTTCATGAAGCATCTTGGCCTAGTAGCTTTAGAGAAGCCCTTAGCTTCTCTAAGTCCCACTATTCCTTTCTTTCTTTTTTTCTTTTTTTTAATTTTTATTGTTATTCAATTACAGTTGTATGCCTTTTCTCCCCATCCCTCCACCCCACCCCAGGTGAACCCACCTCCCTCCCCCACCTCCACCCTCCCTCTTGGTTTTGTCCATGTGTCCTTTATAGTAGTTCCTGTAATCCCCTCTTCCCACTGTCCCCGCCCACCACCCCGCCCCCGGCCCTGGCTATTGTTAGATTGTTCTTAACTTCAATGTCTCTGGTTATATTTTGTTTGCTTTTTTCTTCTATTGATTATGTTCCAGTTAAAGGTGAGATCATATGGTATTTGTCCCTCACCGCCTGGCTTATTTCACTTAGCATAATGCTCTCCAGTTTCATCCATGCTGTTGCAAAGGGTATAAGCTCCTTCTTTCTCTCTGCTGCGTAGAATTCCATTGTGTAAATATACCATAGTTTTTGGATCCACTCGTTTGCTGATGGGCACTTAGGTTGCTTCCAGTACTTGGCTATTGTAAATTGTGCTGCTATGAACATTGGGGTGCACAGGTTCTTTTGGATTGGTGTTTCAGTGTTCTTAGGGTATAATCCCAGCAGCGGAATTGCTGGGTCAAAGGGCAGTTCCATTTTTAGTTTTCTGAGGAAATTCCATATTGTTTTCCACAGTGGCCTCACCAGTCTGCATTCCCACCAACAGTGCACTAGGGTTCCCTTTTCTCTGCGTCCTCTCCAACATTTGTTTGTGGATTTGTTTATGTTGGCCACTCTGACTGGTTGAGATGATACCTCATTGTGGTTTTAATTTGCATCTCTCTGATGGCTAGTGATGCTGAGCATCTTTTCATATGTCTCTGGGCCCTCTGTATGTCTTCCTTGGAGAAGTGTCTGTTCAAGTCCTTTGCCCATTTCTTAATTGGGTTGTTTGTGTTCCTGGAGTGGAGTCATGTGAGTTCTTTATATATTTTGGAGATCAGGCCCTTGTCTGAGGTATCATTGGCAAATATGTTTTCCCATACTGTTGGTTCTCTTTGTAATTTGGTGCTATTTTCTTTAGCCATGCAGAAGCTCTTTATTTTCATGAGGTCCCATTTGTTTATTCTTTCCTTTATGTCTCTTGCTTTAGGGGACATGTCTGTGAGGATGTTGCTGCGTGGAATGTCTGAGATTTTCCTGCCAATGTTTTCCTCAAGGACTTTTATGGTGTTACGGCTTATATTTAAGTCTTTTATCCATCTTGAGTTTATTTTCGTGTATGGCGTAAGTTGGTGATCGAGTTTCATTTTTTTGCATGTTTTTGCTGTCCAGATCTCCCAACACCATCTGCTGAAGAGGCTGTTTTTGCTCCATTTTATGCTCCTGACTCCTTTGTCAAATATTAATTGACCGTATAGACTTGAGTTTATTTCTGGGCTCTCTGTTCTGTTCCATTGGTCTATGTGCCTGTTTTTTTGCCAGTACCAGGCTGTTTTGACTACAGTGGCCTTGTAATACAGTTTGATATCAGGTATTGTGATCCCTCCTGCTTTGTTCTTCTTTCTCAAAATTGCTGCAGCTATTCGGGGTCGTTTATGGTTCCATATGAATTTCTGAAATGTTTGTTCTATATCTGTGAAATATGTCATGGGTACTCTAATAGGGATTGCATTGAATCTATAAATTGCTTTGGGTAGTATGGCCATTTTGATGATGTTAATTCTTCCAATCCATGAACATGGTACATGCTTCCATTTGTTTGTATCTTCCTTAATTTCTTTCTTCAGTGTTGTGTAGTTTTCTGCGTACAGGTCTTTTACCTCCTTGGTTAGGTTTATTCCTAGGTACTTTATTTTTCTTGTTGCTATATCGAATGGGATTTTTTTCCTGATTTCTGTTTCTGCAGTTTCGTTGCTGGTGTACAGGAATGCCTTTGATTTGTGGGTATTGACTCTGTATCCAGCTGTTTTGCCAAATTCATTTATTAGGTCGAGTAGTTTTTTGGTGGAGTCTATAGGGTTTTCCATGTACACTATCATGTCGTCTGCAAACAGTGACAGTTTCATTTCCTCCTTTCCATTTTGGATGCCTTTTATTGCTTTCTCTTGTCTGATTGCTGTGGCTAGGACTTCCAATACTATGTTGAATAGGAGTGGTGAGAGAGGGCATCCTTGTCTTGTTCCTGATCTTAGTGGGAAAGCTCTAAGTTTTTGTCCATTGAGTGTGATGTTGGCTGTAGGTCTCTCATATATGGCCTTTATTATGTTGAGGAATGCTCCCTTTATTCCCACTTTGCTGAGTGTTTTTGTCAGAAATGGGTGCTGTATCTTATCGAATGCTTTTTCCGCATCTATTGATATGATCATGTGATTTTTGTCTTTGCTGTTGTTGATGTGATGTACTATGTTTACTGATTTGCGAATATTGTACCATCCTTGCATCCCTGGGATGAATCCCACTTGGTCATGGTGGATGATCTTTTTAATATATTGCTGGATGCGGTTTGCTAATATTTTGTTGAGAATTTTAGCGTCTATGTTCATCAGCGATATTGGCCTGAAGTTTTCTTTCTTCGTTGTGTCTTTATCTAGTTTTGGGATTAGGATGATGTTGGCTTCATAAAAAGAGTTTGGGAGTCTTCCATCAGTTTGGATTTTTTCAAATAGTCTGTGAAGGATAGGGGTTAGTTCTTCCTTAAATGCTTTGTAGAAATCTCCTGTGAAACCATCTGGTCCAGGGCTTTTGTGTGATGGGAGTTTTTTGATGACTGCTTCAATTTCCTTTGCTGATATTGGTCTGTTCAGGTTTTCTGCTTCTTCTTCATTCAGTTTTGGAAGATTATATTTTTCTAGAAATGTGTCCATTTCATCTAGGTTTTCAAATTTCTTAGCATACAGTTCTTCATAGTAATTTCTTACAATCCTTTGTATTTCTGTGGTATCAGTTGTAATCTCTCCTCTTTCATTTCTAATTCAGTTTATTTGGATCCTCTCTCTTTTTTTCTTGATGAGCCTACTTAAAGGCTTGTCGATTTTGTTTATCTTTTCAAAGAACCAGCTCCTGGATTCATTGATCCTTACAATTGTGCTTTTAGTCTCTATGTCATTTAGTTCTGCTCTGATCTTGGTTATTTCCTTCCTTCTGCTTGTTCTGGGCTGTCTTTGTTGTTGTTCCTCCAGTTCTTGTAGGCATAGGGTTAGGTTGTTTGTTTGAACTATTTCTAACTTCTTAAGGTAGGCCTGTATTGCTATGAACTTCCCTGTCAGGACTGCCTTTGCTGTGTCCCATAGGTTTTGGGTTGTTGTGAGTTCGTTTTCATTTGTTTCCAGGAAGTTTTTGATTTCTTCCCTAATCTCGTTCTTGACCCATTCATTGTTTAATAGCATGCTATTCAGTCTCCATGATTTTGAGTGTTTTGGGTTTTTTCCTTTGGGGTTGGTTTCTAGTTTCAGACCCTTGTGGTCAGAGAAAAAGCTTGATATGATTTCAATTTTCTTGAATTTGTTGAGGCTTGCTTTGTGTCCTATCATGTGGTCTATCTTTGAAAAAGTTCCATGGACACTTGAAAAGAATGTGTATTTTGCTTCTTTGGGATGAAAAGCTCTGTATATATCAGTTAAGTCCATTTCCTCTAGGGTATTGTTAAGTGACACAATATCTTTGTTGATATTTTGTTTGGAAGACCTGTCCATTTTTGATAGTGGGGTGTCAAAGTCCCCTACTATAATTGTGTTGCTGTCAATATCTTTCTTGAAATCCTCCAAGATTTTCTTTATGTATTTGTGTGCTCCTATGTTGGGTGCATATATATTTACAATGTTTATGTCTTCTTGGTGGATTCTTCCTTTGAGTATTATGAAGTGACCTTCTGGGTCTCTCTTTATGGCCCTTCTTTGGAAGTCTATTTTGTCTGATATGAGTATTGCTACCCCTGCTTTTTTTTCCTGTCCGTTTGCTTGGAAAATTTGTTTCCAGCCCTTCACTTTCAGTCTGTGTAAGTCTTTTGTCCTGAGATGGGTCTCTTGTAGGCAGCATATGTGTGGGTCATGTTTTCTTATCCATTCAGCTATTCTATGTCTTTTGATTGGAGCATTTAATCCATTTACGTTTAAGGTTATTATCGATAGGTAGTTATTCATTGCCATTATTTCCTACCTGTGTTCCTCTGTCTTTCTCTTTTCCTTCCTTTCCTTAAAGCAGTCCCTTTAGCATCTCTTGCAGAGCTGGTTTGGTGGAGCTGTATTCTTTTAGACTTCTTTTGTCTGGGAAACTCTTTATTTGGCCTTCTATCTTGATTGAGAGCCTTGCTGGGTAAAGTAGTCTTGGTTGCAGGCCTCTGGTTCTCATTACTTGGAATATTTTTTGCCATTCTCTTCTGGCTTGGAGCGTTTCCATTGAGAAGTCAGTTGCTATCCTTATTGGGGCTCCCTTGTATGTTACTTCCTTTTTCTCCCTTGCTGCCTTTAAGATCCTCTCTTTGTCTTGGAAATTTGCCATTTTAATTATGATGTGTCTTGCAGTGGGTCTCTTTGGGTTCCTCTTGCTTGGGACTCTCTGTGATTCCTGGATTTGGGTGACTTTTTCTCTCCTCAGATTAGGGAAATTTTCCATCATTACTTTTTCAAACAGGTTTTCTATCCCTTGCTCTTCTTCTTCTCCTTCTGCTATTCCTATTATACGGATATTGTTACATTTCATGTTGTCCTGCATTTCCCTTATTGCCTCTTCATTCTTTCTGAGCCTCTTTTCCATTTCTTGCTCTTTCCAGGTGTTTTTTTTCTACTTTGCCCTCCAGCTCGCTGATCCAATCCTCTGCTTCATCAAGTCTGCTTTTTATTCCTTCTACTGTGTTCTTCAATTCAGAAATTGTATTCTTCATTTCCTCTTGGCTCTTGTTGATAGTTTCTATTTCCTTTTTCATGTTGATATAGTTTGCAGTTAGTTCATTGTAGTTTCCTTGTAGTTTCTGGTAGTTCTCTTTGAGCTCAGAGAGCTCAGTGAGCTTCCTGATGACCATTGCTTTGAACTCAGTATCTGATAGTTGACTTGCCTCTTTTTCAGTTAGCATTCTTTCTGAGACTTCCTCCTTTCCTTTCATTTGGGAATTGTTTCTTTGTCTTCCCATTGTTTGTGAGACTCTTCTTGTTGGACTCTGCTTCTTAAATTGCTCTATTCTGACTCCCTGAGTTTATGGTATGAACTTCTATGGTAGAATGCCAATGGGATTCAGTGGTGCTGTCTCCTTAATCTCCTGTGCTCACTGGTCTTGAGCTGACGTTTATGGGTTTAACACGGTCTAACTCTAGTCTTTTCAGCACTCCAGGTTTTGTTGTCTCACCTGTGGGAAAAAGAGAAAGGGGGGAAGAAAGAAAAAAAAAAAGATGGGAAGGAGGGAAAAAGGAAATAGAAAAGGAGGAAAGGAAGGAAGGAGGGAAGAAGGAATAAAGAAAGATCGGAGGCAAGATAAGAAGGAATTTTAACAAAAATTAAAACATAGAAATAGATAAAAGAAGGCAGAAAGAAGACATAAAATTGGTAAAGGATGGGAGGAAGAAGGAATGAAGAAAAAAAAGAGAGAGAGGAAGAAGGAATTCAGGGGGAAAGGAGGAAAGGAAAAAAAAAATCTTCTGCTGGCTTTAAACCGGTCAGGTTAGTTCTGCTGGTCGTCCTGTCTGTGCAAGGGGAAGGGGTGGTTGGAAGGATTGGTTTCACTTTTCTCCCTTCCTGGGCCACACTCTTCGCTGTTGTTCAGCCTGCAGTCTCCCCTAGCCCTGCAGCTCCCCTCTGCTGGGTGTTCTGCCTTTGTCCTAAAGAGCTAGTAGGCCCTGCAGGGCTCTGTGCTCAGGTGTTAGGTAGGCGTTGTAGGTGTGGTCCCTGGCAGGCAATCAGGCTGTTGATCAGCCAATCCAGCAGCTTTGTTCTTGGGACGTGCAAGCGGTGGCTGCAGCCGCTTTGGCTTGGGACAAGTGCGCGCGCAGCAGGGGGATCCAGCCGCTTTGGGTTTGGGAAGCTCTCAAGCGGCTTTATGCTTGGAGCGCGCAGCCGGCCGATCCAGCTGCCCTGGGCTTGAGTCTCTCCAGCGGGCGGGCCGCCCTGGGACTGAATCTCAAGGCACTGGGTCTGAGGTTTTGGGCCTGTGGGTGGAGCAGCTAACCTCTGCTCCAGATGCTCTGGGAGGTTTCAGGTGTGGGCGCCCCTCTGGGGTTTCATGTGTGTGCCCCCAGTTCGCTAATCGAGTGTGCGCAACCAGGCCTCAGGTGAGCGCCAGGGCTGCTTATCTGGCACTGGCAGTCCAGGGGCGGAGGGGGGAGGGGCGCCAGGGGCCTAGGCTGCTGCCAAGAGTTCTCTAACTAGCCCCTGAGTGTCTCTATTTTCTTTTTCTTTTTGAGAAATTCCTCCTATTCAAGCCCCCCTGGTCCAATCAAGCACCTGGCTGCTCACAGCTCAGCCTGGCCCTCTCCCAAGACTCCTGCAGCAGCCCCTGCGCCAGGGCTGGCGCTTCTGCCGCCCTTGTACGGCGCGGTCCCAGGTCCCGGGGACCTTATTGTCCTTAAGCACTCTTCTTAGCGTCAGATCTTTCAATGTCCTCTATCTTTGGTCTCTGATCTTCATATATGCTGGAATACTGTTGGCTGTTCGCTCTGCTCCTCAGATCAGCTAGGTATTTCCCTGGCGTTGAGGGGAAGTGGACTCCGCTCCCACCTATGTTGCCTCCATCTTCCAGAATCTCCCCACTATTCCTTTCTATAGTTCAAGAATAACAATATCATCTGGCAGTATTACTCTGAGGAACAAATAAAAATATTGTAATGTTAAATAAGATAACATGCTAAATACATAAAAGGATATTCCACTGATTTTAGGAGCTTAATAAATGTTATTTCTCTCTCCCAAAGAACTATATAAATATAATTTACAGCTAATACTCCCTCGCTGGGAGAATGTGCAGGGCAATAATTAAGAGAACAGGCTTCGGAGTCCAAAAGTCTCAATTTAATATGAACTGAGCTGCTTGATCTCTGTGTAGCCCCTCCACATACATTACACAGCAGAAGCAACTCAGCTTATTCTTGTCCTAAGTTTTGTCACTGATATAAGTCAGATACTTGAGTAAATTCAACAGCAGCAAAAAGTGTAGTTCTGAGAATCACCAGCAAGTCAGCTCCGCTGCCAGTCCCACTGTGCTTTACACCTCAAGACCGTAAATTACAACATCATGGTCGCTCCAGTCCTGCCAGCACTGGTCTGATCTGGTCCAACTAAGCCCCAGCTTGGGCCAGATGATGTTTGTTCTTCTTTAAGTCTAAGACTCAGAAGAATAGGCAGTGCCTACCCCTGCCGTCTTCAGCTCCCCAAGGTGGTTCCTCGTAGTACCAGTATGCCTTTAGCACACCCAGCTGCTCCCACAGACCTCAAAACATGACGGTGGGTTAACAGAGACAGAGAAGAGCTATTTACAGATACTACCAAGTTCTAGGAGAAGGAAAGGGAAGGTTCTGGGGCAAAAATCTCAGCCTTGGCACAGGTGAATTTAAGATGCAGATTATATATAAAAAGATATTATAAACTGTAAGGGGCGAGGAACTTTGATTTAATTTGTATTGAAAGAAGCAAAAAGTAGTGACACCTACAGGTAAAGTAATCATGTGTATATACTTTTGGTTTTTTTATTTCTCCCTACATCATTTTCTTTAAAGGAAAGGAAAAATGGAACTATGTTATATCTGTGTCCTATTTTGTGTGGAAAGATAATTTGTAGAATATCTTGTAGCTTATCCTGTAGGGTCTCTTTGAAGTTTTCTCTCTTTGCCATTATTGAAGATTTCGTGTAATCCCAATTTGATTGTAAATCTACCAAGAGGTGGAAAGGTTTCTCATACGTCTCACTTTAGTGTTAGAGAGAATGGACTTTGTCAGCAGACAGATCTGAGTTTCAGTCCTGAGTGCTCACAACACAGGCCACCCTGGTAAATTCTTTAACTCCCTGAACC
Organism: Desmodus rotundus; assembly: GCF_022682495.2. NCBI lineage: Eukaryota > Metazoa > Chordata > Mammalia > Chiroptera > Phyllostomidae > Desmodus > Desmodus rotundus. The sequence goes on along the minus strand of NC_071393.1, from coordinate 56,887,771 downwards.
TTTGTTTCCTTTTCTGTTCAAAGGAGAATAATAATAACACATATACTTGGTTGAATGATATTCCCCAAATATTCATTTCCTTCCCAAAACCTCAGAATGTGGCTTTATTTGGAAAGAGAGCTATTGCAGATGTCACTAATTCGGGTGAGGTCATACTGGAACAGACTGAACCCTTGATCAGAAGGAGTGGTCTGTATTGGAAAAGGAAAACACCACGTAAAGACACAGATGCAGAGGGAAAACGGCCCTGTGACGACAGAGGCGGAAATCAGAAGTTTGAAGTTGCAAGCCAAAGACACCAACAATTGCCAGCAACCACCGGGAGCTGAGAGAGGCATGGAATAGATTCTCCCTCGGAGCCCCCAGGAGGGAACCAACCCTGATGGCATCTTGATTTTGTACCTCTGGCCTGAGCCATGAAAATAAAAATTCTATTGTTTTAAGCCAGTCTGTGGCAATTTTATACAGCAGCCCTGAGAAAAATAATACAATTTACTTCACAGAATACCTATACATTTGTGTTGAAATAATTTACGTAAAGTACTTACCATGGTACATAGCACATAGTAATCACATAATAAATGTTCACCCTCAAATAACTACTGATTAAGAGAATGAGAGCATATATACAGAATATACAAACACCCAGTTTTTCTCTTCATTCCTCTTCATTGAACAGAGATAGAATAAGGCAGTAGGAATCCTTCCTTCCTAGTCTTCAAGAGTAGAATGAAGCATATAATTTGAAAAGCAATTAAAAGTTGTTGGGCAGGAGTTCTTGGGTTTTCTACAGTGGCCAGTTTAAAGAGTAAGGGCACAATAAACTGACAAAGGATTCAAATAAGGAATAGGTCATTAAACCAGAGGCTGGCAAAGCTTGGAAAACATAGGACATACAAAATTTTGAGGCAAGAGTATATTACTATGGCCCACCTGTTGGGGACACAGTTATTGACAGAAGTTAACAGTACGGCAGGCCACAGCAAGCAGACTGGAAGCACGAGGAAAGACTTCAGTGAACAAGGATTTTATTAGATAGATTTTATTTATCCTGGGGCTACTTTAAAAAATATAATGCTTATTCATTTTTTCTCTGAAGTCATATATTTAGGAATAGAAGTTTTGGAAAATACAGATGAGTTCCCATAAAATAAAAAAGCACCCATGATACTGAGACCGAGCTATTTACAGTCCAGGAATTAGTTTCCTGCACACAAGGGCCGTGTGTGTCTCACTCACTGAAGTCCCTGGTTGGCAGAGGGTGCGGCAGGTAGAAGCCATGCCAAAAATATTTGTGAAATGGCAAAATGCGCTGGTAAGGCATATTTTCTTCCTCAGCTTTTCCAAATGTGAAATTAGAATTATGCTCTATCCATTGATCCCAAGTACCAGCTTCATAGTTTCATTCTTTTTTTTTTTGCAGATTTAATCAGTGTAGTTATTGCATGCCTTGGGAAAGTTTTTTTCACCACTAGTTCATAGATACTAAAGTACTAGTTCATCAAATTTCATTGTGTGTTAAATAATACTGTATATTAAATTAGTTTTTCTAGTCCCAAATTTGTCTAATTGCAAACTGCCTTGTAAATTTCTGACATATTTTCTTACCTTCTTGTTGCTACCTATGATTTATTTCATGTAATAATTCTATAAAGCACTTAGCAAACTATGGCATATTAGATGTTTATCTCTTCCAATTTAGGTTGAAATTTACACTTGAAAATAAGTTATTTCCTTGACCAAAAACAAGGGAAGGAGAAAAGGGAAAAATTCTTATTTCCTTAGAAAAGTTTAGGTATTCTAATGACGATACAAACCTCCAATGGGAAATCACCAATGGAAAGCTATACATGACTAGTATGTAAACCAAAGTCTCAGGTTTGTTGTTCTTATACTTAATACTTGAATCCAGTTATTTAGAGGTTAAAAATCTTTAAAACTATATGAGGGCAATGACATTCATGAAATGTTGCAGGTGTTTCTCATAAAAAAACAAATCAGAAAAAGAGACTGAAGGAGAAAGTAAAAAAATAAAAACATTAGTTCCAACATAATTCGGTTTATTTTGTATTCTAAATTTCACCTCCTTTAGGCAATGATATGTGCTTTATCCAAAGCTCAAATAAAAACTGTGAAAGTTCTCAAAGATATTTCTAACACGAGCAAAATCAGAGACTGTCTCAGAAAATTACACCCTTTCAAGATGAAGCATCTGCAGAGGACTGGGTTAGGTACTTGAAATAAATGAAACCAAAAGCTTGAAGGCTGGAATTTCTTCCACTAGTTTTTTTGTAAGAAGATAATTTCATTTTGCAAAATTCAGACAAGTGGGATTTGGTAGTTAACAATGCAATGCTACACCGCCCTTGTTTTGTTGCAAGCTTCCTCTGTCATTTTAAAATATTTATCAATTCTATTAAAAGACTTAATCATATAGCATAATGCAAAACATCCTAAATCAACAGGGAATTAGATGTAGTCCCTGACTGACATTTTAACAAACCTTTCAAACATTTTTATGAGACAAGCATTCAATAGCATTACCTCAGTTATTCTGGTGAAATAACTAAGTACTAAATGATAAGAAAATTAAACTTTAGTAGTTGCTGCTGTTACTATTAAATTTTACCTTTAGTTAAAGTAAATTACTTAGGAAATTAATGATTATTACATTTAAAAAAAGAACGAAAATATATCATTAAAATAAAGTTAATAAAATTCCATCACCTAGGGATAGGAATTGTTATAATTTCCATTCTTTCCCTTAGAATAAATCAACACATGCATGTGCTTTTTTAATCAAAAAATAAGATTATATATTACATATTACTATCTAACTCAAATATATTTTTTAAAACAATATATAGACATATAGATGCATATAGGTATGTATATGTGTATATGATGTATATGATATTTGTGTATATGTGTGTGTGTGTATACATACACAGAGAGAGAGAGAGAGAGAATATCCTTCTTTTCTGTAGCAAAATTTGAGATTTATGCTACCATTTTAATGATAGTATGGTATTCTAAAAAATGGATGTAGCATAATTTATTTAACCATTCCCACGTTGCTACCTATTCAGGGCATTACCATGATTTTTCATTATACAATACGACTTTGTACACACATCCAATTTTTTTCCGTGTATTAACTTCCTAAATGTTGAACTGTAGTGTCAAATTATCTTAAGGTTTTTGATAATACTGCCATTTGGACCCCAGAAAGATAGTATCATTCATATTCTTACCAAAAGTATAAGAGAATATTTATCACTTTACATTTACATCAGTTCAGATTCTTCCTTTTTAATTTTTGTCACATAACAACAGCATGGTATCTCATTTTTAATAAGTGACAAATTAAGATGCATACATATTTAAGAAACCTAAAGTACTTAAAAGAATGAAACAAGCCAATAAAGGAGATAAAATGTAATCATAAAAAATAATTTAAAAGAAAGCAGAAGAGAAAAAGCCAACAAAAAAGTACAAAGAAAAATAACAAGATGATAGGCTTAAACCTAATAACGTTAATAATAATATTAAATGTAAATGTTTCAAATGTTCCGGTGAACACAGAGGTTGCAAGACTCCATAAAAAAGCAAAGCCCAGCCATGTGATGCTAACAAGAATCACACTTTAATATAAAAACACAAAAGGGTTAAACATAAAAGGATCATACATAAACATACTACACTAAAATTCATCAAAAAAAGATGAAATGGCATTATTAATGTAAGACAAGATAGATTTCAGAGCAAGCCATATTGTTAACATAAGGATGATTAAGAGATTCATTCCAGAATTATAAGGCAAACAACCCAATTAAAAAATGGGAAAAGGACTTGAACAGACACTTCTCCAAGGAGGACATACAGAGGGCCCAGAGATACATGAAAGGATGCTCAACATCACTAGCCATCAAAGATATGCAAATAAAAACCATAATGAGATATCAACTCACACCACTCAGAATGGCCATCATAAACAAATAAACAAACCACAAGTGATGGCCAGGTTGTGGAGAAAAGGGAACCCTAGTACATTGTTGGTGGGAATGCAGACTGGTGCAGCTGCTGTGGAAAACAGTATGGAATTTCCTCATAAAACTAAAAATGGAACTGCCTTGTGACCCAGTGATTCCACTGCTGGGACTATAAGAATCCTGAAACACCAATTCAAAAGAACCTATGCACTCCAATGTTCACAGCAGCACAATTTACAACAGCCAAGTGCTGGAAGCAACCTAAGTGCCCACCAGTAAATAAGTGCATCAAAAAACTGTGGTACATTTATACAATAGAATACTATGAAGCAGAAAGAAAGGAGGAGCTCCTACCTTTCATGACAACATGGATGGATCTGGAGAGCATTATGCTAAGTAAAGTAAGCCAGGCAGTGAAAGACAAATACGATATGATCTCACCTACCAGTGGAACCTAATCAACAAAACAAACAAGCAAGCAAGCAAAATATAAGCAGAGACACTGAAATAAAGAACAAACTGACAATAACCAGAGGGGACGGGGGAGGAGGATAACAGGGAAAGAAGGGAAAGGGTTATCAAGGAACATGTATAAAGGTCCATGGACAAAGCCAAAGGGGCGAAGGATTGAAGGTGGGAGGTACAGGTGGGTGGAGTGTGGGAAAGTAGTGGCAGGAATATGGAGACAATTGTACTTGAACAACAGTTTTATAAGAAAAAAAAGACAAAAATCCTCAAGGTTTATGCACCTTATAACAGGGCTTCAAAATAGATGAAGAAGAAAATGATAAAATTGAAAGGATAAAAGACTGATCCACATATGGTCAAAGATCTCAAGGCCCATTTCTCTCAATAATTGATTGAGCACATGGACAGGCCTGAGGGTGTCGAGGACTCATGACACTAGCAGTCATGGCAACCTAGGTGACGTCTATAGAACACGCCACCTGACAACAGGAGAACACACCTTCTCGTCACGGGAGGCTTACAGACACAGACTATACTCTGGGCCATAGAAAGGTTTGTTGTTGTTTATTTTATCTTAAAAAGCTTCAAAACATAATATCGTTGAGTTCTCCAACTATACTAAATGAACATAGAAATCACTAACTGAAAGATCTCTAGAAAAATCCCATATAAGCTCAAAATTAAACAACAACAAAAAAAACTTCTAAGTAAACAATGGGTCAAAATGATGTCACAGGGGAAATTAAAATCTCTGGACTGAATGAAAATTAGAACACAATATATCAAAATATCTGAGCTTCAGCTAATGCTATAAAGGAAAATTTGCGGCATTAAACATCTAAATTAGAAAGAAAATGTCTCAAATTAATATCTGAGTTAAAACATTAAAAATGAGTAAAAGAAAGTGCAAATGAAAGCCAAAGTAAACAGGTAAAGGAAATAATAAAGATCAGACTGGGGAAAAAAGAACTATAAAAGGAAAAACAGTAGAGCAACTAATACTGTTTCTTTGAAAAGAATGATAAAATTGATAATCCACTAGCCATACTGATCAAGAAAAAGGACTCATATTACTAATATTAAGAATGGGGAACTTCTGGCCAAGATGGAGGTATAGGTAGATACCCTGTGCCTCCTTGCACAACCAAAAGAAGGACAACAAGTTCATAAATAAAAAACAACTGGAACTGACAGAAAATCAGACTCTATGGGAGTCCAACAACCAAGGAGCCAAAGAAAAAAACATTCATCCAGACCGGAAGGAGAGGTGGAGATGGGCAGCTGGACACAGCGGTCTCTCGGCAAGATGGTAGCTGGAGGACTGGGGCTGGCATGGTGGCGGCTGGCTGACCAGGGGAGGTGGTAGATGGTGGAGTGGGCAATCCCACATTTGCGAGCAGATAAACCAGGAGGAACACCTGGAGAGTGAGACATGCCACACAACCCAGGGTTCCAGTGTAGGGAAATAAAGCCTCAAAACCTCTGACTGAAAAAACCTGTGAGAGTCAAGGTGGTGGGAGAAACTCCCAGCCTCACAGGAGAGTTCATTGGAGAGACCTACAGGGTCCTAGAATGTACAGAAACCTATTGGGCCCTTCTGGTGCTGATTCCCAGCACCAGAAGGGCCCAATTTGCTTGAGGGTAGCAGTGGAAGTGACCAAAAGCAAGCAGAGAACTGAGCAAGCAGCAGTGTTCCCTCTCTGACCCCTCCTCACATACAGCAGCACAATGCAGCAACCTGGATTGCCCAGCCCTGGTGAATACCTAAGGCTCCACCCCTTACTATGTAACAAGCATGCCAAGACAAAAAATGGCCCAAATGAAAGAACAGATCAAAGCTCCAGAAAAAATACAAATAAGCAACAAAGAGATAGCCAACCTATCAGATGCACAGTTCAGAACACTGGTAATCAGGATGCTCACAGAAATGGATGAGTATGGTCACAAAATAGAGGAAAAAGTGAAGGCTATAAAAAGTGGAATAAAGGAAAATATACAGGAAACCAACAGTGAAGGGAAGGAAACCGGTACTCAAATCAATGGTTTGGAACAGAAGGAAGAAATAAACATTCAACCAGAACAGAATAAAGAAACAAGAATTTTTAAAAATGAGGAGAGGCTTAGGAACCTCCAGGACAACTTTAAATGTTCCAACATCCAAATCATAGGGGTGCCAGAAGGAGAAGAGGAAGAGCAAGAAACTGAAAACTTATTTGAAAACATAATAAAGGAGAATTTCCCCAATCTGGCAAAGGAAATATACTTCCATGATGTCCAGGAAGCCCAGAGAGTCCCAAAGAAGTTGGATCCCAGGAGGAATACACCAAGGCACATCATCATTAAGTTTCCCAAGATTAAAGATAAGGAGAGAATCTGAAAGGCAGCAAGAGAAAAGGAGACAGTTACCTACAAAGAAGTATTCATTAGACTATCAGCTGATTTCTCAAAAGAAACCTTACAGGCAAGAAGGGGCTGGAAAGAAGTATTCAAAGTCATGAAAGGCAAGGACCTACATCCAAGATTACTCTATCCAGCAAAGCTATCACTTAGAATGGAAGGGCAGATAAAGTGCTTGTCAGATAAGGTCAAGTTAAAGGAATTCATCATCACCAAGCCCTTATTATATGAAAGGTTAAAGGGACTTAACTGAGAAAAAGAAGATCAAAAATATGAACAGTGAAATGACAACAAACTCACAACTATCAACAACCAAACCAAAAAAAAAAAAGAAAAGAAAAGAAACTAAGCAAACAACTAGAACAGGAACAGAATCACAGAAATGGAGATCACATGGAGGGTTATCAGCAGGAGATGGGGAGGTGGAGAAAGGGGAAAAGGTATAGGGGCTGCACGGTCGGGTGCTTTCGGCAGAGTGTGCATGAACACACCAGCAAATACTTCACCAGGTTAAGAAGAGAGAGTGAGAGAGAGAAAGGGGGGCTCACTCCTGGAGGCCATGGACCATGTGGCTGCTAAGGTCACATGGCACATGGAGAGAACAGGTGAAAAACTGTACTAGTTGCAGGTCCTGAATAAGTAGCATAAATTGTAAGTAGAAAATAGACAAGGGGAGGGTAAGAATAGTATAGGAAATGTAGAAGCCAAAGAACTTATATGTACAACCCATGAACATGAACTAAAGGGGGCAGGGGATGTAGGCAGGAGGGGATGTGCAGGGTGGATGGGAATAAAGGGGAGGAAATGAGTAACTAATAGCATAATCAATAAAATATATTAAAATTTAAAAAAGAATGAGAGGGACATTATTACATATCTTATGACAGTAAAAGGATATTATTATTATTAAAATATTTAAGTATTATGAACAATTTTATGCCAAGAAATGCAACAATTTCGATGAAAAGAAAAGGTTTCCTTTTTCCAGGTTTTATTTATTTATTTTTAGAGAGAGGGGAAGGGAGTGAGAAAGAGAGGGAGAGAAACATCAAGGTGTGGTTGCCTCTTGCATGCCCTCCACTGGGCACCTGGCCTGCATCCCAGGCATGTGTCCTGACTGACATTCCAACCAGTGACCCTTTGGTTCACGGACTGGCACTTAATCCACTGAGCCACAACATTCATGGCAAGAAAAAGTTTCTTAAAGATAAAAACTACCAAAGCCCAGTCAAGAAATATGCTGAATTATTCTATATCTAATTAAATTAATTTGTAATTTAAAATCTTCACAAATAGTCCAGACTTAGATGCCTTTACTATGCATGCTACTATAATAATTAAGTAATAAACAATATAATTTCTACATTAAATCTTACATACTCATGTAAAAATTAAAAGAAGAAACATTTCCCAACTCAGTCTATGAAAGCAGCATCACCATGATTCCAAAACCAGATGAAGCCATTATAAGAAAAGAAAATTACAGACCAATATTCCTCATGAACATAGATGCAAAAATCTTTAAAGTATTAGCACATCAAATCCAACAATATAAAATTTAATACAACATCATATTCAAATGTGATTTATTTCAGAAATTCAAGATTGGTTTAACATTCAAAATCAATCAATGCAATTAATCAAATTAACAAATTAAATAAAACATCAAATGATCACCACAATAGAAGCAGAAAAAGCATTTGACAAAATCCAATGTCCACTCCTGATAAAATTCTCAGGAAACTAGGAGTAGAAGGAAGGTTCCCCCACCTGATAAAGAGCATGTACATTAAGAGCTCCAGGGAACAGTTTGTGTCTGTAAGCCTCCATTGACGAGAAGGTGTGTTCCTCTGTTGTCACGTTCTATAGACGTCACCTAGGTTGCCATGAATGCTAGTGTCATGAGTCCTGGACACCCTCAGGCCTGTCCATGTGCTCAATCAATTATTGAGAAATGGGCCTTGAGATCTTTGACCATATGTGGATCAGTCTCTTTTATCCTTTCAATTTTATCATTTTCTTCTTCATCTATTTTGAAGCCCTGTTATAAGCTGCATAAACCTTGAGGATTTTTGTCTTCTTGATGAATTGACCCTTTATAATTCTGGAGTGACTCTCTTAACCATCCTTATGTTAACAATATGGCTTGCTCTGAAATCTATTTTGTCTTGTATTAATAACGACACTTCAACTTTTTTGACTAGGTTTAGTGTAGTGCGTTTATGTATAATCCTCTTCTGTTTAACCCTTTTATGTTTCTATATTAAAGTGTGATTCTTAGCAGCGTATGGTTGGGCTTTGCTTTTTTATGGAGTCTAGCAACCTCTGCATTCAATGGAACATTTGAAACGTTTACGTTTAATATTATTATTGATGGTATTAGGGTTAGCCATACAAGGCTGTTCTGAATATTAGTGTACAAATATTTATATAAACATGTTTCATATCTTGGGTAAATACATTGGAATGGAATATGTTATATTGTATGTAAATATTTAACTTTTTTAAGATATTGCAAACTGCTCTCCAAAGCGAAACTATTTTCAGTAGTCTATGAGCGCTCAGTTGCTCCACATTTATGCTAACAGCTAGTATGAATGTGACTGGTGGATGATAGGTTGTGGCCTTGGGAGTCTCCACCCATTGGCCAAGATAGCGGCAGAGGGAGATTCTTACACTGAGCATGCAAAAAGCCCTTCCGGTGCCCCTCCAGTACCAGATTTGGGGGGGGGGGGGACCAGGGGAAGACGGACACATGAGCCACAATAAAATGGCACAGGGGATAGTGCTGAACCAGAGAAGCCTGTCAGGCTAGCCTAGGAAAGAAGAGATTGGTTGGAAAGTATGCACAAGCATGCACAAGTTTGGGAAGCTGATTGGTCATTTTGAGAAAACACCTGGTCCTTCCCACACCCAAACCAATATAAACCTGGTGAACAAGAAACCTGCTCTTGCTCAACGTTTTGTCTCAGGACCTGCAACTAGTACAGTTTTTCACCTGTTCTCTCCATGTGCCACGTGACCTTAGCAGCCACATGGTCCATGGCCTCCAGGAGTGAGCCCCCCTTTCTCTCTCTCACTCTCTCTTCTTAACCTGGTGAAGTATTTGCTGGTGTTTTCATGCACACTCTGCCGAAAGCACCCGACCGTGCAGCCCCAGCAGCCACGTGGCCCACGGGCTCCAGGAGGGAGCCTGAAATGGGCAGCAACCAGGAACAAGCTCAGCTACCTGGATGACCACTTAGCAGCTGCTTTAATATGGAGCAGGAACTCTGGTCACTGGCTTTTGTTTCGGTCGTGCTGAAGACGGTTGGACTTTGTCTGGGTTTTGCGGGAGAGGAGCTTTGATATGGGGAGTCTGCTATTCTCCCAGATCATACAGCATCTGACTAAAACCTCTTTCCTTTTTCACCACCAACTGCCTCATGAGTTTGGCTTCTGTGGTGGCAGGCAGACAAACTCCCCTTTTTTGTTTGTTAACATGAACATTTGGGAGTTTTGTTTATTCTTCTTTTTAATTTTAGCAATTGTAATAAGTATGTAGTGGTATCTCACTGTGGTTTTATTTTATGTAAGTTTTCCAAAAGCAGTGTATTTATCTACATATTTAGGTCTTTAATTTCTCTCATTAATGTTTTCTAATTTTCAGTGTGTAGGTCTTATACATCTTTTATCAAATATATCTCTAATCATTTTATTTTTGATGGCATTATAAATGACATTTTTAAAGATTGATTTAATTTTAATTCTTAATTGTTTGTTGCTACTTTGTAGAAATACAATTAATTTTTGTTTATTGATCTTGCATCCTGACATCCTTCCAAGCTCATTTATGTGTGGTCTCTTTTGAAGATTTCTTAGGATTTTCTACAAAAACAATCATGTTGTCTGCAAATAAATATAATTTTACTTACCTTTCTAATCTGCATGCTTTTTATTTATTTACTCACACCTCACTGCACTGTTTCGGACCTGAGGGCCGTGTTCAATAGAAGTCATTGAAGCAGATATTTCTGTCTCATTCCTGATCTTGGGAGAAAGCAGTCAGTTTCATTTAGGGAAACAGTTTGACAGTATCTTACAAAGCTAAAGATTTAATATAACCTATTCATCCTACTCCAATGTATTTACCCAAGAAACAAAAACACATGCCCATATAAATATTTGTACACTAATCATCAGAACATCTTTATATAGCTCAATTTTAATAAAAACTTCTCAAATATTGATCATCGAAATGTAAATGATTGTGGTGTAGCCATACAATGGAATACAAATCTGCAATAAGTAGAAACAAAATATTGATACACACAACATGGATGAATCTTAAAATATATATGTGGAATGACAGACAATAAGCGAGTACACACTCTGTGATTATCTTCATATAAAATTTCATTAAATGTTACATAACTTATTGTTACAGAAAGCAGATCACTAACTGAAGGTGGGAGAAGAAGAGAGATGAACCAATTACAAAGGGGTACAAAGGACCTCTTGAGGATGATGTATATGTTTATTATTTTGATATGACAATGGCCTTACAAGTATGACAGGTATGGTAAAACTCATCAAGTTGTACACTTTAAATTTCAATTTATTTTCCACCCATAAAACTTAATGAAGCTGCAAAATAACTATGAAAGTATTCATTTATACACACTTAACATCCTTATATTCATCTTTTATAGTTTTGTTGCTAATACAAAAAATACCTCACTTTTTAAATTTCTTTGATAATTGCAGATTGGTATTTTTCATACATTTTATAGCAACCATTTTTCTTAATAATTATCTCCCATATAAATTAATTACTCTATTTTTATTGACATTTAGAAATTACCTTCTTAAGATAATAAAAATATCCTAGGTTGTGAAGATTCATATTTTTTTATTTTTAATAAAATTTCTGCCATCTCATATCTCACAAATTTAGTTAATTTCCTCACACCCCGTAATTGTGTTTACTTCTTGTGTGTGTGCACCACTGCCTCAAGAGGCCATACTTAAGATGATTACACAATGGCCTCTTAGGCTCTTAGAAGACTCATGCAGAGAAAAATAATTTTGTCTTACACAATAATCGAGAATGTCCGAGGGGATCTGGCCCAAGATGCTCACATATGAAGTTTAATTGCAGAAAATAGCTGCATTAAAGATTCATAACCAAGTTTGTGTTTAAGAATTATCATGATTCTCTCTCCTGTCAAATTTTTTTCGGACTCGTTCAATAATTATTAATTGGACTGATGGAACCTTGATACTATTTTTCTGAGTAGCAATGGAGATAAATAGGGAAATATGCAGTAAGTAAGAAACACCTAAGGGGAAAGCACATATAGTTGATAAACAATCAAAAGCTAGCTACTCCATAGTTTTCTTTTAAAAGAATAGTGTTAAGGCCCTGGCCAGGTGGCTGAGTTGGTTGGAGCATTGTCCCACACACCAAAAATGCTCTGGGTTCAATTCTGTTCAGACCTGCACACACCTAGATTGCAGGTTCTATCCCCAGTCGGTACATATATGGGAGGTAATCAACTGATGTTTCATATTCTCTCTCTCTCCCTCTCTCTCCCAAATTAATAAACATATCTTCGGGTGAGGATTATAAAAAGAAAATAATAGTGTTACATTTTACATATAAGTAGAATGTCAAAAAGACTAACAAAAGTGAAGGAAAAATAGTATTGAGAGCTTAGCGTAGTAGAAAATTTGCTTAGACATTTCCAGCATTATTGTTGTTACTTGTAGATAGTCTCTCAGATGTGAATCACATTTCTCTTCACGTAGAGGCCACCAATTAAAGGCCACCAATAAATGTGTCTTTCTAAATGTACATTCTATGAGTATATGAACAATGCATTTTGTTAAAGACCTATTTCAAAGAATATTTAATAATTCTTAAATAAAATCATCGTCATAAAATATACTTCAGTGTGGGGGAGCTTTGTCCAGCAGAGCCCCCCAGCTGTCGAGGATGAGAATAAGTCTACCAAGACATGATCTGCTTGGGGAGGAAAGGTGGCTGATCTCTCAAAGGAGAAGGACCAGGAGTCTTTTCCTCAATGGGCTTTTATTGGGTTCACTTTGCACAGGAATACAGGTAAAGCTCATCAATCATTGTCAGGCAGTAAGGATCAAACAATAGATAACATTCAAAGAACTATGAGGGTTTATTCTGAGTCAGGGTCAGATTGCTAAAGGGCCATAAAACTTTGGGAAACAAACTCATTTCATGCTTGGACCTTTATCAGAAAATTGAGGACATTCTCAGCAAAGCAGGTTTCACAGGATTTTATGCATTCTTTCTTAGGCCTGATCGCCCCAGGGAACCACCCGTTCCTGCCCAGGACTGCACCACCCCCCAGTATTGTTTCAGGCTTAAGTCAGGCAGGGGAAGCAAGGCAGCCAAGAGATTAGGACACTTCTTACAGACAGAATGAGGACTCAGGCTATGTCAAAGCCAATGGGCGAGGATCCATCACCCCCTTTCCCTATAGCCCCCCAAGTCCTTCCTTGAAAGCCCCTTCACAACTGTGCCTGTCTTAGGTCATCCCTCTCTTGAGGACTCTTACTTGTCATTGGCTAACCAGTCATCTGCCTGGGGCCAAGCAGGGTGCAGTAAAAAGGGGCAGAGGTGGCACCCCTGCCAGGAAGATAAGCTTTGTCTCCTTAGTGGCTTATGGTCCCAAGGTCTCTTTTCTCAGACATAGCCATGGGGGGTTACAGCTTCTGAAGCCAGGCAGGGTGGTTCCTGACACTTCAGCAATTTTTTGAGCTGATTAGGTTTTCTAGCGAGTTCACCATTATAATAATTTAAAAAATATTGTAAAAAATCATGGCTATTTTTTAATGAATGTCTACTATACACTAGGCACTATGCTAGGTACTCAGTCTTCACTAATTTCTCTCAGTAGCTAGTATTGTCTGCCTTTTACAAGTGAAGAAAGCAAGGCTTTCCCTGCTCAGAGTATATCATTTTCATTTCTTGGGTTCTAGAGTACTGTAATCTGCGCCATATTTTTGTTAAGAAGCTAGACCAAATGTCTCTTAGCTCAATTCATTATTGCTTTCTTTTTCCTGGGCATGGGAGTGTGGGGACAAGTGAGACAAAAAGTTGCTTTTGTAAATAAGAAAATAGTTGGTGCCGTTTAGACCATCAAAGCAAGCACACTTCATTCAAAGGAGCACTTGACAATTTCTTATCCACAGAAAATATTAGTAACTTTTGGCTTTTTGAAAACACTTATGCCATTGTATGTCTTATAAAGTTTCCAGAATGAACTTGCCCTGAAGTGATTATTAGTTAATACTTATTTTAAAAGACCATAGTCTCTGATCTCTAGATGAGTGTGGTGTAAGGGTGATTCACTAATAGGAATTAATACAACCCTATAGGAAGGACATCAAGACAATGAAACTGTGTAAGAGCAGATGAGCAGGTAAGAACAAAAGTGACTGTGTTGATATATGTGTTAGTAGAAAAGTCAACATTAAAGTCAACAATAAACATTCATTATTACTTCCTTACATACTTTCTGGTTCCAAGTGCTTTCTTCTAAACAGCATTTACCAGTTGCAACCACTTCATAACGCCTCTGCTTCTACACCTCTCACTCAAATACAAATCTAAGTCAGGGCGAAATATATGAGCTCTGTTCATCACCAAGAGGTGATGTGGGCTGTCATTTGTAAACAGCTGTTTTAGACCTATGAACAAAAGGAGTCACGAGCAACTTTTTGGAAGTGCATCCTTTCGCAAGATTTTTATTGCAAGTAGCTGAAAAATACATCTTAAAAAATTTCAAAGATAGCACAAGAGATTTTCATCCCTACTAATTGCTATCTCTGATTAACTAAATGCTTCAATAGGTCAGGGTTTCTTTCTTCTTCCCTTCTTTCCTTCCTCTCTCTACTCCTGGAATGGCATCAGATTGATTCCAAAAGAAAACTCCCTTCGGCCCCAAGGGGGTTTCTTGACAGGACAGTCAGTCCCGGCAGCCTCCTCAGTGGTCGCAGAGTGTGGTTTGCAAGCAGTGTGGCAACATTTGTAAGTTTGACGGAGAACAAGTTAATTGTGCCAGGATTAGACTAAAAGGAAATTAGCCTGATTGCAAGAAGAGAAATTAAGAAAAAAATATAAAGAAAATAATCTAACAATCTATTTTTTACTGGTATAAAAATGTTTTCAAGAGAAGTGGCAAAACTGTCTTTACTTGATAACTAATCAATCATTCACAGGAATTTACAGTCATGCCTCTGGCATGATTCCAAAGCCAAGGGCAGCCTTGGACCAATTTTTTTTAAAACATAATATTTTCCAAAGTGAGACCTCCCTCCAAATCTGCAGTAATTGCTTCACTTTCTGTTTGCTACAGTATAGGTCTCTGGCCTCAGTCCTCTGCAGAAATGGAGAATCAACCTCTTAAACACAGGCCACTGTGTTCTCCAGCCATTCGAGAACATTTATGCCAGCTACACGGGGTTTTAACAAAAAAAAAAGAGCCATAAAAAAACTCCCAACAATCTCACTTTACGGCAGACACGATGCAAAAGCTGTGGAGATGCTTCGCTGTACCTATCACGTTGTTAAAGAGGCATGTGAAAGAAACTGTGGGAATGTGGAAGAAATACCAGCTGAGAAACAGACAGAGAAAACCTGAAGCTGCCTGTCACTTGTGCCACTCACCGCCAAAGCTGTGGGTCTGATAGCCTCATCGTTTAATCTATCTGAAGAATATGTGGGAGCAGAAAGCACAACATCCCCAAGTTGTTACTTTGTCACAACTTTACAGAATACATAAGCACTTCAGTAAATACACAGATTTTTTTGCAAACTGTAAATCATCTGTGAGCCACCACTGTTCAACTAATTACAGCAAGAAGCTGTGCTCATTAGCTGTTCTCATCTGGCTCACTGCACGACCTAAATAGTCCGTAAATGAGCCGGCAATTATTGCTGTATTACCACTACCAGCTCCGCTCACATCAAAATATCTCCACCAAATGTTACGCCTGTTGGTATTATCAGGTTAGAAATTTCATAAACATATTGAAGCAGTTAATTGGGAGATTATTTTAAAAATGTGAAAATAGAATCGTCAGTGAAAGAGCTTTCATCAAACCCCAGATAGGCGGCTCCACCTATAGACAAGAACCTCAGAATGCAAGCATCTTGGAGGATACCATCGCCTGCTTCTAAACAACACTGGAAAACTAGGAGAGCACTGGAAATTTACTCACATTAAATGGAAGGAAAGTGAACTATGCATATTCTTCTGCCACCTAAAATTGGTCCTTGAATTGATCAAAATATAGCCAAAGCATACGCTCAGGGGCCTAGGGCCTGAAAGTACTTGAGCCAAACAGAAATGGACTCTGTAATGTCAGTAAAACATTATTTCCAGCCCCACCATTGGGCATATATAGAGGGACTAAGATTTTTTTTTTAGCTTGGTTAAGTTTATTTTCAAACAAAATGTTTATATGCATGGTAATGGTGAAAAGATGAAATAAAATAACCACTTTGAAGAACAATTGTTTGACACCTTTGAAATTTTATAAGACTCTATTTATAATATCAGATTATTAATTGTATTCTTATTCATCAAAATGTTCTCTTTGAGCTTCATTCTAGTTATTGTGGATATTTGAAACTAATACATTTTAAAAGCATGTCATAATTCATATTTTATATCCATTTAAATTCACCCAATTTCAAATGACCACATTTAATGAGAACTTACTTGATCATTTTCATTACAACAAGGGGAGCCTTTTACACTGGGGGAATTTATTTTACCTTATTCTGGATGCTCATTGATTCATCACGATTATGATCCTGAAAAATAAAGAAGGAATAAAGAAAATGCTTAAAGCTGGGTATTCTCAGAGGGCCCAGAGACATATGAAAAGATGCTCAGCATCACTAGCCATCAGAGAGATGCAAATTAAAACCACAATGAGGTATCATCTCACACCAGTCAGAGTGGCCAACATAAACAAATCCACAAACACATGTTGGAGAGGATGCGGAGAAAAGGGAACCCTAGTGCACTGTTGGTGGGAATGCAGACTGGTGAGGCCACTGTGGAAAACAATATGGAATTTCCTCAGAAAACTAAAAATGGAACTGCCCTTTGACCCAGCAATTCCGCTGCTGGGATTATACCCTAAGAACACTGAAACACCAATCCAAAAGAACCTGTGCACCCCAATGTTCATAGCAGCACAATTTACAATAGCCAAGTACTGGAAGCAACCTAAGTGCCCATCAGCAAACGAGTGGATCCAAAAACTATGGTATATTTACACAATGGAATTCTACGCAGCAGAGAGAAAGAAGGAGCTTATACCCTTTGCAACAGCATGGATGGAACTGGAGAGCATTATGCTAAGTGAAATAAGCCAGGCGGTGAGGGACAAATACCATATGATCTCACCTTTAACTGGAACATAATCAATAGAAGAAAAAAGCAAACAAAATATAACCAGAGACATTGAAGTTAAGAACAATCTAACAATAGCCAGGGCCGGGGGGGGGGGGGCGGGGACAGTGGGAAGAGGGGATTACAAGAACTACTATAAAGGACACATGGACAAAACCAAGGGGGAGGGTGGAGGTGGGGGAGGGAGGTGGGTTCACCTGGGGTGGGGTGGAGGGATGGGGAGAAAAGGCATACAACTGTAATTGAATAACAATAAAAATTTAAAAAAAAAAAAAAGCTGGATATTCTGATTCTACTGATTTCCTGCCATTTACCATTAAAGAAGAGAGAAATAGATAAATGCTTTTGATTATAAAACTTTTAAAAAAATAAATACTATTTGATTATTGATTCTGGTACTAGTTGCATGTGTACCAGATAGAAGCTGTCTCCAATGGTTTGAATATTGCTCTCTACTCGGACAAGGTTTATGTCACAAGTGGCCTATCTGACATGTAAAATTTGCACAGGATGCATAACAGAATCGATCACTAATGATGGGCTCCAAAGAGATGTTTTCATGATAAAGACATTGATTATAACAAATAAGAAGAGAGGCAACTCTTCTTTTTTACCAATTAATTGTCCTCAATGGGCAAGAAAATGCTCATCATGTTCATTCAGCTCTTTCCAGGTGCTAATATTTACAAAGAATTCTTTAAGTCTCTTGAGGGAATATCTGTTTTTCTATGAATGTCATAAAGATTTTAGACATCCATAACATTTCTCAGGCTATAGGTGTTAGACTATAAAACATGGCAGTGTTGTTCCTCTCTGGAATCTTCACCAATTTTAGTATAAGTTTTGACTGCAAGAGTCGTACTTCCTTTTTCTTTCTTCTTCAATGTCTGTCTTAGAAGGACAGCTAACTTCTCTGCCTATCTCCTCTGATAGCTTTGCCTGGCCACTCAAAGGGAGGTCTGAGGACAAACAGTGTCAGCATCATCTGGAAACTTGTTAGAATGCAGTATCTTGGCTCTAACCTGAACTGATTCCAATTTTGAACAGATTTGAGAAACACTGGTCTATGGAAAGACCTATTATGAGCCACGGGTCTCTTCCCTGTAAGAAAGGGGCGTCAAAGCAGTGTCAAGTTACGCAGAACCAAAGATTGGGCAAAGCAAACACATGGTTTTGATTGTCTCATTCACTATAAATGTTAACAAAAATGGCTTATCCAAAGGCCACTCCTTAATGTTTAGAAAGATATACTGGGTTATACGGAAAGCTAAACCCTTTAGCTGTTTGTAATGTGATAATATTAACAAGAGATATTTTACAGTGTCTGCTTTGTGCCCAGTGGTACAACTGATTCAACGGAGGCCTCACAGAGCACATTCACCAGGGCCTTCGTCTTCCGTGGTTATGATGCAGTTCAGATGCCTCATATTCCCAAAAGCCTTTAAACTTTCCAATCACTTTTACTATGGCATTACTTAATATTTCATACTCAAGTAGATATTTTCACTTTCTTTTAAAATATTGTTAAGTTGTTTAGTGACCATTCAAAGTCATCGATTGGCTAATGGCAACATTGGTCTAGGTGAGGCCTCCTTCTAAAACTATGCCTTGAATACCTATGACATTCATACAATTTATGCACTCAAATGCACAAAACATCTCAAAAATAATGTTGGCTTATGTCCTAACAGCAGAGTATTAATAAGATCTACTGCATTGAACACCGCTGTGCATGCCACTCAGCAGCGGGAATTTAGAACAGGGGGTTCTCAGATTTTATTACACAATATGGAATGATGAGAGAAGCACTAGGTGGTAGGCCATAAAACCTCTGGAATAACTCCTCTTAGGAGGTGCTTTTCCAGTCCTTTAGGAAATGAGAACAATTCCCAGAGGAAACAGATTGAAGTCAAATTACTTCCTCCATCTTCTCAAGAGCAGAATCTCTGCCATGCAGGACACAATTGGTGTGGCTCATTATCCTAAAGATGCAATTTGGCCTGGTTTTGATTTAAATGGGGAAGTGAGATGTGGGAAACTGAAGTAGCCTGCTGTCCAGGACACACAGCTCAGAGGTTGGCACCATGGAGACACTCACTGCCTACTTATGGAGGGAGGACAGCCTAGCATGAAGGAAAGATTTCTATCTTTGGTATGAATCATACCTGTCCTCACAGGGCAACCATTTATTCAAGGGAAACCATCCCCCTTGAATAAGTATTGTACATGTCTCCATAACTTCACTTACTTCATTTACAGAAGACAGAGAAGCAATTGTATAAAGATTTAAACCCCACCAGACCAAGAAATCGTATTAATCTAAATCTAAAGTACTGGGAGTTTGAGTTTTTTTCTGTAGAATTCACTTTATTACAAGAAAATGAATAAAGTAAGAAATAGGGACTTGGGCCTGGCAAATTAGACTTTAGCTAAACATCAGTTTCTTTCTTTTTTTAAATCCTCACCCAAGTATATGTTTTTATTGATTTTAGAGAGGGAGAGAAGGAAAGAGAAAGAGAGAAAGAGATTGAGAGAGAAAACATTAATGTGAGAAATATAGATTGGCTGCCTCCCAAACACACCCAGATGGAGGATTGAACCTGCAACCCAAGCATGTGCCCTGATTGGGACCCAAACTGTGACCTTTCATTCTGCAGGATGGCACCCAACCAATTGAGCCACACTGGGCAGGGCTGTACCCCACTTTTAAAGTACTTACAAATTAAATCCAATTAAATTGAAGTATAAATGAAAACTATCTTGCCCTTGAAAATTAAATTACAAATATTTCAAGTTAATAAGATCATTCTATTTTTATTCCATTCCATTCCAGCTAGAGAGATCCTCTATTAGAAGCCTTGGTGGAGCACGGGTTCTTTCAACAAGTACAGCAGTTTCTCTCCTCTAATGAATGAGGTGTAGTTCCTTTAGAGCCTGTGGCTCTGAATTTATTTCAAAATCTCTCATGAGCCTGACTTTTCAGGATTCCAAAGTGTTACTAAGACAACAAGACTCTAAGAGCAGTGACCCCATCTTCAATAAAATTTGGAATATCAAAAAATTCCCATCCCGTAAGCAGTTCTTCCAGGCAAAATAATGTTCAAGACAAAGAATATAAGTCTTTCCAAAGGCCATGGAAGGGACTCAGTGGTATCAAGGAAAGGAAAATAGATTGAGAAAATCTTAGTTTCAACTTTACTAGGCTGTCAGTCATCTACAGAAAATTTCATTGCAACTTTAAAAATTCAAGATAACGGGAGCTCTCCCACAAGGAAGTTACCCTTGTTATTGCGTAAGTATGGATAAATATCATATCTGGAAGATGTGGTAGGTGGTGAGGGTGACACTTATGCATGTTTTCACCACTCAGAGAAAGTTGCATGAGATAATCCTGACTTCTTGCAAAGTTTAGGAATTGCAATAATGGTAGCTGTAGACTTCAGTCCTAATCTGAGATGCCTTTCTTTCTGAATCAGCACATTCAGTTTTTGATGAAAAAATTTAAAGAAGTAACAAATAAAAATAAAAGTAGTCTCTTGAAAAACATAGATGAAAAACTCACAGAAGCAGCTGGAGAACAGGGGTACTCACTGGAACAGAGAACCAAGAAGACAAAACAAGGAGATAAGAAAGTCGTGACAAAGTCCTTCCATGGTGCAGGCTTGATTGGTCCAGTGGATAAAAATGACGTTTTGTATAGAGAACTCCCTAAAACAGATGCCAGCCTCAGGAGTATTTAGAAGACAATTGTTGAGGCACCAAGTGATGAGGGGAGACTAAAAGCTTTTGCTCCCATTCAGGATATGATGACTTTTGCTCAGTCTCCTAATAATGAATGTGAATATAGCATGGGGCTTGAGTTGGGTATGGACCTCTTTAGTTTTCATAAAGTTGTTGGCCAGCATCTACCTCTTGCATATAATCTGTAGAAGAAGAGTCTCTTTACAGAAATTACTGAAGATCATCCAGAAAACAGAAAAGAACATACATTTGTAGCATGAATGAGAGTTGACTTTCTTTGGTGTACAATATTTTGAAGCATTAGTATTAAACTTGCGATTGTTTTTTATTTTTTAAGGAATACAGAAAACAAATTGATGGAAATATTTACCTAAAAAATGTATTAAAGTGTCCTCCATAATGAGAAAGATGCAATCAGTAAGTTCTGAGTTTGTCAGAATTATCCAGTGGCCACACCATTCACCCTTACTTTTTATCTCCAATACTAGTGCACATTTTTCTGACTTTCGCATCTGTCCAGACTTTGGTAATGTAGCACAGTGTCGGGGGGCTTTAACGCAGCCCCCCAGGTCCGGCACGGACGAAGAAAAAGACTACCAAGACATGATCTGCTTGGGGAGGAAAGGTGGCTGTTTCTCTCAAAGGGTTAAGGGCCCAGAGCCTCTCTCTCTAGGGGCTTTTATTAGGTTCATTCGCATAGAAATAGGATAAAGCTCATCAATCATTGTCAGTCAGTAAGGGTTAAACAATACAAGATTTACAGAGAACTCTGAGGGCTTATTCTGAGTTACAGCCAATTAGTTAGAGGGCCATAAAACTTTAGGCGCCAGACTCATCTCAGGTCTGGACCCTTATCTCTTAAACTGAGGGTACAAATTAAGTAGGTTTCACAGGAATGTATGTATTTTTGTTAGGCCTGATTCCCCAGGGAATCCGCCCCTCCCAGCACAGGACTGCACTGCCCTCTGTTATTGCTTCAGGCTTAAGTCAGGCAAGGGAAGTAAGGCAGCCAAGAGATTAGGAGACTACTTGCAGATAGAATGAGGACTCAGGCTATTTCAAAGCCAAGGGGCGAGGGCCCATCACCCCCTTTTTCCACAGCCCCCCCGAGTCCTTCCCTGCAACCTTATCCCTGGTGACCAGAGCCTGTCTTAGGTTGATCCTCCCTTGAGGATTCTTACCCGTCATTGGCTAACTGGCCAAGCTCAGGGCCAAGCAAGGTGAAGTGGGCAGAGGTGGCACTTCTGCCAGGGAGATAAGCTTTGTCTCCTTAGTGGCTTTATGGTCCCAACTCTGACTCAGCCTTAACCATGGGGGGTTACAGCCTCTGAAACCAGGCAGGGCGGTTCCCAACAGCACAGCTGACATTTTTTCACAATTTCTTTCACTACTGACTCTCCATGATGTCCTGTGAATTTCTTATACTCTACTGGAGTTTGGCTCCCTTGGTAGAGTCTATTCCAGTCTGCTCTCTAAATTCTTGCCAGTCTTCTTCTGTTAGGTACCTCTGGTACTGTTACCATATAATTTAATAACAACTAGTAACTACTAAAACATATATTCCCTTTTGATAATGCTCTCCTTAAAAGCAGTCAGAGCTCTGAGTGGTATGGCTCAGTTGGTTTTGCATCATCCCTCAAAGCTAAAAGTTGCTGGTTCGATTCCTGATCAGGGCACACGCCTGTGTTGTGGGTTCGGTTCCTGGTTGAGTGCGTACCAGAGGCAACCGATCAATGTTTATCTCTCACATTGATGTTTCTCTCTCAAAATAAATAAATAAATAAATAGCTTAAATATATATTGCAGTTAGATAGAGCTGTCTAACCCATAGTCAACATTGACCTTCAACAGTTCATTTTCTTCATCTCTGTGCAGCCAAAGACCTCAATCTTTTTCTATGTAAATGCTTCTCCTTCCAGCTTATTATACTTCCACAATTCCTGTTCTGACAGCAAGACTAAAGCACACTTTGTAAACCACTGCAGCTTCGCTTTTATGATCCCTAGAGACTGTGTTCTGTGCCAAGCCTTCTTAATTGTCTCTAGGTTCACAAAAATTTCAATGAGCTGCTTCTTTGCTTCATCCCAAGAAAATGGCTTTTTATTGTTCCTAAAAAGACTCCAATTCTTCTTGTGGTTTATTCTTTTCTTTATTATGGTACTATACTTCTATGGGCTAATCCACAATTTTGGCTTCTGAGTTATAATGGTCAGATCTTATATCATTAAAAATTGAAAACCAACTTGAGGCCCGGAAGTGAGGGGAAGGTCCTGAAATTTTGGATAAGCCATGTGAGTTTAAAATAACCTCTTCCAGTTTCCCCACTTTGCTCCAAATGCATCATTTACAAGAATGGGATTCAGGGAAGGCACTCTGTGCTGCCCCTGAGGCCTGGCACACAGAAGTCAAAGCTGGTGCCCCTACAACAAGGAACTCTGTCATAATTGAAAGTCCTCGCCTCCAGATTTTGCAGAAAAACACAGTAAAATAGCTAAGGATTGTTCTGCCTCCAAACATCTAAAAGGCATGTTTGCAAACTCTCTTTTTCCTGTAATCACATCGTTGCCTCACCTGCACTTGGTTTACCATGATTTCCATGGCCTATCAGCCAAATTAAAAACCCTATTGTTAAAGTATCATGCAATCCCGATGCTTCTTGATCAAGTGCCTGCCATAAGTCTTCATCTCAGGGCATTATTTTGCTCCCGAAATGCCAGCCTCAATGTTTTCAGCCAATGCACCAGGTCTTAATATTTCCCTAACTCATTCTTACCTCCCAGAATCACAGGCCTTCCTTTACACCAAGGAGACTGAGATACAAACAAAAAAGGGACTAAGACAGCATGTTCAGTTCTGCTACTGAAGCAGGGTGCAGCCAAGAGGAGGGCCCCAAGAAGGGATTTGTAATGGGGTCCAGAACTCAAGGTGTCCAGGAAATATTAGAAAAATGTATGTAGGATGTCCTCACCCCCACAAGCCTGAGCCAGGGGGAATGGGACACATGGAACAGGGCCATTCAGAGCTGTTTGGGGTAGCAAGAGCTTTGCAGCTAACCCCTGGCACAGTCATTTAACATATCTATAACCTTTAACTGGTTTCATAGATATGTTAAAGAGCTGTGGCCCTGCTTTGAGCCAGGGAGATGGGAGTGACTTCCACCCAAGATGGGTCTGGGAAGCAACTCCCCCTGGTTATAGGGCCTGCGTGAGAGCGTGGAGATGATTGGCTCCATGCCATGGGGCCACACCTGCCCAGACTTACTATGGCAGCCCAGTAAAGCTGGAAGAATACAGGGATGCTGGCAGGTGTAACTGACTGTAGGAGGAGTCAGAAATGGGGCTGCAAAGGAAGATGGGCTCTGGGATTTAAACCTAGGCGTGGCAGCCTTAGAAAGACAGGACCACAAGGTTTTGGGGGAGAAAGGAGAGCATCATGCAGCTTTGGCGAAGTAAATAGAGAGAACCACACGGATCTGGAGTGAATAGGAAGGACCATGCAGCTTAGGCAGCAGGAGAGACTTTGCCGGGAAGAAAAGGGGAGAAAGGACTCTTGCTGGTGGGCCGTGAGAAGGTGCCACATGGCTTTGGATTAACTGGAGATTGCAGCAGCCACACAGCTGATGGTGCCGGGAGCCTGAATCACGGACTTCTACTTCTTTTCCTGAGACATGGTACCCCGGACTGGGCACAGGGAGAGGGAAGGACTGTGCATCTGTGGGCATTCTAGAGGACTTTAGTATCTTATTGAAGACATTAAGCCACTACTCTAAGTCTGTGT
This sequence comes from Desmodus rotundus, assembly GCF_022682495.2. Lineage (NCBI taxonomy): Eukaryota > Metazoa > Chordata > Mammalia > Chiroptera > Phyllostomidae > Desmodus > Desmodus rotundus. The sequence goes on along the minus strand of NC_071393.1, from coordinate 56,862,948 downwards.
AACTTTTAAATAAATAATTCCTTTCCTTTTCACCAGTCTCTGGCACTGAGAGACATCTTTCCTCTGGCGGCAGGCATTGCGAACCTGGCAGGTGTGCGTGGGGAGGAGGAACTTCCAGAGACAGAAAAGGGGGGTCCTTTCTGTAATAATTTATCATGAACCACCCCCTGCCCTGCTCTGTAACACTACCAGACACACCACTTAGAATTCATTCTTTCCTCAGTGGTGAGAAATGAGCAAAGGCGCAGAAAGGAGCTCAAATTGTTAGGTTACCCTTCCCACATGAAAAAAACATCAGCACAGAGAATAACTTTTCTCAAAACCAGTAAAGTGTCATTGAGACTGCATTAGTGTAATACATGTTAAAGTTATGAGACATGGTCAACAGTAACAAAAAGGTGCATTTATTTTATAGCACATCCATTATTAAGAATCTTCAGGAGGTGGGAGGATGGATAAAAATGGTAAAGGGGAATAAGAGATACAAACTTCCAGTTATAAAATAAATGTCACAGGATATAATGTACAGCATAAGGAAAATAGTCTATGAAGCATAGAGAAAACAGTGACTAATAATAACTTTGTATGATGACAAAAAGTTACTAAATATATTGTCGTAATTACATTGTTAAGACACACAAATGTCAAATCACTACGTACAATGCTGAAAATAATATCATGTTGTATGTGCTCCAAAAGGCTGGGCCTGGAAATAGCAGAGCATCACTACTGACACAGTCTATTGATCAAGTAATCACAGCCCAGCTCAGATTCAAGGGAAGGGGAAACAGATTCTACCTCTTGACAAGAGGAGTAGCAAATATTTCAACCATCTTTACCACTCCTCCCCAAGGAAGCGGTGATTGAGCCTAGAGATGAATATTAAAATGGGACACTTGTTCCCAAAGAATAGAATAGCATAAATACAAGCCCCTGAATGGGAAGGTATCATTTTCAAGGAACAGAAAGCAAGTCAGCGTGGTTGGAACATAGTAAACGAAAGGGAGAGAATTAAAATGAAATAGGTAAAAAAGGAAAATTAAGCCCTGGCTGGTGTGGCTCAGTGGATTGAGCACCAGCCTGTGAAACAAAGGGTTGCTGGTTCAATTCCCATTCTAGGGCACATGCCTGGGTTGCAGACCACCGGGGCACACGAGAGGTAGCCACAGGTTGATGTTTCCCTCCATTTCCCTCTCCTTTCCCCTCTCTCTAAAAATAAATAAATAAAATCTAAAAAAAGAATAATTAAATTTTATTTTTAAAGTATTATTTATAATTTAAAAATCCAAATTATAATTTGCTCCAACACTCAAAACTCCTGATTTCTTTAATTTTTTAACTGTTTCTTTATCTTCATTTCAAAATAATTAGTTTATGATGAATGTTCTTGAAATATGTTTTTCATATTTGCTTGTACTTCCTATTATGAAAAATGAAGACTTAACTGTCTTAAACCTCACACCTACATGTATCCCCATGTTACCCAAATAATTCTATAGCAATGATTGAGTTAAATTAGTATTTAATGTTTTTCACTTTTATATAAATACCATATAGAACTGATTTACATGGTATACTATTTTGTGTCTGTTTTCTTTAGAGCTTCTTGTTTTTACTTAAGTTATTAATGGCCTTATTATTTCATTTACTTACTTTTCAAAGTATTAATCCTAGTTTAGGTCCAAATTTTTTAACAGAACTACCAAATTCTTTTTATTAAAATAGAATACATTAAGTACTATATCTTTCTTCCTTTTTAAAAATTTTCTTGGAGATATTCCTACTGAAGCTCTCTTTCTTTCCACTCCATTCAGATTGATTGGAACCTAGCTATGCTTCACAGCAGTAGGAATGAAACTTCCCTTCACCATTTATTTAAAACCTCTCTTTATCACATTCCTACTGAGTTCTTTGTTTCTTCCTTTCTCAGTTTATTGCCACATTTCCATACACTTAATTTGTTTTCTGAGATAGGGTACATAGAAGGTAATTTTTTTAAAAACTATTCTACTTAATTAACAATTTTTCTGGGATCAGAATTCAAGAACAGATTTATTTGCTCTCAGAATTCAAAAAGTATTACTTTTCTCTGAGCTTCCAATATTATTGTAGAGAATGTCAGCATCATTAGAAGGCCAATCTGTACAGGATTTTTTTCTTTCCCTCTGGAAACTTTTCACATATATTTTTATCCCTAGTACTTTGAAATGTATGATATATTATGATGTGATCCTTTTCCAAATATTCTGTTGGACTCTGGAAGGACTTTTTCTATCTGAAAATTAAAGACTTTGGGGAAATTTTCTTGTATTCTTCTAACAATTCCTTCCTATAAATTCCTCCTGTATTCTTTCTGAAACTTTAAATAAAAATTCAAGTCTTTTTGCTTTGGAAAATTTTCTTACATTATTGTGTGCTCCTAAATAATTTCATCCTATCTTTTTTCCTGTATTTTCTTTCTAGAATTTCTATTAATTGGACTTGGTTCTCAAATGTTTTGATTTTTTTATCTTTCCTACTTCCCATCTCTTTGACTTTTTATTTTACTAACTGCGCTATTTCTATATTTTTATCTTCAATCCTTGAATTATATTTTTGCTACCTGTGGTGGGAAGAATAATACCCCTACCCCAAAGATAGCCACATTCTAATCTCTGAGCTTATGAATATGTTATGTTGCATGGAAAGGGATTAAATTTGCAGATGAAGGTAAAGTTGTTAATCAACTAACCAAAATATGGAGATTATCCTGATTATCTGGTGAGCCCAATGTAACCATAAAAAGCCTATAAATGTAGAAGAGGAAAACAGAGGAGTTAGAGTTACGGCGATGCAGAGTGATGAAGACCCAATCAGCCATTGGTGGACTTGAGGATAAAAAGGAGCCATAAACCAAGGAATGCAGGCCGTCAGCCTGTAATAGAAGCTGGAAAATTCAAGACAACAAATGCTCCTGCAGAGTTCCAGAAAAAGAATTCTGCCCCGGTGATGTTTTAATTTTAACCCCGTGAGAACCATTTTAGACTTCAGACTTTCATGACTGTAAGATAATAAATTTGTGATGTTTTCAGCCACTAAATGTGTGGTAATTTATTATAGTAGCAATAGAAAAATACTATGTTATCATATTTTTAATTTGTAAGAACTTTGTCTTATACCTGATTATTATTTCCTTTTTATACCATCCTATTCTCATTTCATAAAATAATTTATTTTCTCAGGATACTAATATGAAGTGTGATGTTTTCTTCTAATACATGTATTTTTTCTATTTTCTCTGAAATTCACCCTTTCATTCTTTTTTCTTCTTATTTTTGCCTTTTATATTAGAACCTTCCCTTAAAAGTCCCTGACTAAAAATGTATACTTAAAAGAGAGGCACTAAAATGAGGGCTGGACACTCTTTTCGCCTTGACAGGCTTATTGACTGGTGGGCATGACCATAAGTGAACATACAGGAGCCTGGCCAGTTCATCGGGACTCCCAAATGCTAACATCTGCCATGCTTTCTCCTTTGATCTGTTCCCCAGAGATATTTGACCCATCTTCTGTTTGAGGTGTATCATGCCAGTGGCCAATATTCTGGCAGTCAAGTGGAGAAAGGGGATCGTGAATCTTTTTGTTGAAGGTGCACATTGTTAGATATTTAAGTAATCAATTAATAATAGCTTTGTTGCCTTAAAACTCTGACCAAATTTTAAACCATCTGAGAGACTGAAGTCCAAACATCATCCTTCTCACTTGATTTGATTAGAAGAATGTGGCTCAGGTGTGAGGGCCAAATGAGCTTGTTCAATTTCATGCCCTTGTCTAGCCCATGGTCAGTACATCTAAGGGAATTTTCCGGCTTACATAGCAGACTCACTTACCCATGATCACTGCCTCCCACAGAGAGAAGAATAAAGACTAATGAATTAGAGCCCCCTGGTCATGAAACATTGAACAATAGTTTTATCTCAACATGCAAGTAATTATCTCCTCCTCCATGGGAAAAAGACAGCCAAGAGGCCAAGAATGGTACTCTAGGGAAGCCCTTCCACACATAACCTAAAAAAATAAGAGTATACATCCCTCAATACAGGATTTCAATTAATCTTTCTTATGCCTCAGCTGCACCTTGGATCCAAAGTCTCTTTAGTTCAGCCTTTCCACAAAATATGTCTTCTGCTGGGATAAGATAATCTGAAGACCTAAGTATTCATTATATAAAATTTAAATCAATCTTTCCATTTTCATCCCTACCCTGACCCCAAGTACTGAATATTTGATATGCCTGTAATCCTGAATTTAGAAGCTCAAAACTGTTAGGTGTTTTTTAGTCCTCCCCCTATTCCTCCTTGGATGTAACTAGGTTTCTATTTTTTCAGGCTCCTAAGTTATTTAGCACCAATCCATCCATGTCCCATCTTCCATAGTTTTACTGACATCTCTGTCTGATGTCATAGCCTTTTGCTTTGATGTGTCCTTGAGGTTTTATACCTTTAAAAATGTGTTTACTGATGTGTTGGACAATTTATTTTCAGGAAAAAGGGTATCTTAAATCTATCACATATAGCTGCAATTCCTTTTGTGCTCTTGTATACTGTTTTATGGACTATAAGGCACAACGGACCATAAGATGCACCTAGGTTTTAGAGGAGGAAAATAGGAAAAAAAAACCCCGCTCTACCAGCACCTCCACCCCGTCGCGAGCCAGGTAAGCTATGTTCGGACTATAAGATGCACCTCCATTTTCCTCCCAAATTTGGGGGGGAAAGTGCATTTTATAATCCAAAAAATATGGTATTTTTCTAAACTTTACATAGTGGATATACATTGTAGTCACAAAAAACCATAGTTAATGCTATTTTTATTTTTTAAATCAACATCTTTTATTTATTGTTAAAAACTTTTTAAATCATTTTTAATATATTTATAGATTACGCTATTACAGTTGTCCCATTCCCCCCCCTCACTCCACTCCATCCTGTCCACCCCCTCCCTCCCACATTCCCCCCCTATAGCTCATGTCCATGGGTCATACTTATAAGTTCTTTGGCTTCTACATTTCCTACACTATTCTTACCCTCCCCCTGTCTATTTTCCACCTATCATCTATGCTACTTATTCTCTGTACCTTTCCCCCCCTCTCCCCCTCCCATTCCATTATTGACAACCCTCCATGTGATCTCCATTTCTATGATTCTGTTCCTGTTCTAGTTGTTTGCCTAGTTTGCTCTTGTTTTTGTTTTAGGTGTGGTCGTTAATAACTGTGAGTTTGCTGTCATTTTTACTGTTCATATTTTTTATCTTCTTTTTCTTAGGTAACTCCCTTTAACATTTCATAGAATAAGGGCTTGGTGATGATGAACTCCTTTAACTTGACCTTATCTGAGAAGCACTTTATCTTCCCCTCCATTCTAAATGATAGCTTTGCTGGATACAGTAATCTTGGATGTAGGTCCTTGCCTTTCATGACTTGGAATACTTCTTGCCAGCCCCTTCTTGCCTGTAAGGTCTCTTTGGAGAAATCAGCTGACAGTCTTATGGGAATTCTTTTGTAGGTAACTGTGTCCTTTTCTCTTGCTGCTTCTAAGATTCTCTCCTTATCTTTAATCTTGGCTAATGTAATTATGATGTGCCTTGGTGTGTTCCTCCTTGGGTCCAGCTTCTTTGGGACTCTGTGAGCTTCCTGGACTTCCTTTGTCTATTTCCTTTGCCAGATTAGGGAAGTTCTCCTTCATTATTTGTTCAAATAAGTTTTCAATTTTTTGTTCTTCCTCTTCTCCTTCTGGTACCCCTATAATTCGGATGTTGGAACATTTCAAGATGTCCTGGCGGTTCCTAAGCCTCTCTTCATTTTTCCGAATTCTTGTTTCTTCATTCTTTTCTGGTTGGATGTTTCTTTCTTCCTTCTGGTCCACACCGTTGATCTGAGTCCCAGTTTCCTTCACATCACTCTTGGTTCCCTGTACATTTTCCTTTGTTTCTCTTAGCATAGGCTTCATTTTTTCATCTGGTTTTCGAACAGATTCAACCAATTCTGTGAGCATCTTGATAACCAGTGTTTTGAACTGTGTATCCGATAGGTTGGCTATCTCTTCCTCACTTAGTTGTATTTTTTCTGGAGCTTTGAAGTGTTCTGTCATTTGGGCCATTTTTTTTTTTTTTTGTCTTGGCGTGTCTGTTACTTTAAGGGGCGGAGCCTTAGGTGTTCCAGGGCGGGGCGGGGTAACGCTGGTGGCTGCGCTGTGATGCTGTACGTGGGGGAGGGGCCGAGAGGGAGCAATGGCGCCCACTCCACTCTCCACCGGACTCCAATCTTTCGCTCTGCTACCTACAACCAAACTGGGCCCCTCTGGTGCTGGTTCCTGAGTGGGTGGGCTTGTGCACGCCCTAGGCCCCTGTGGGTCTCTCCAACGACCTCTCCTGTGAGGCTGGGATTCTCTCCTGCTGCCGCCCCAACCCCCAAGGGCATTTTCAATCAGAGGTTTGAGGCTTTATTTCCCCATGCCGGAGCCCTGGGTTACGTGGTCTGCTTTGCTCCCCGCCCTTTGTCTGGTTTATCTGTGCGTGAATGTGGGGCCACGGGGTGCTACCCGCCACTCTGCCTGCCCCGTTCTCTGCCACTCTAAGTCCGGCCCTCTTGGTTTATCTATGCATGAATGTGGGGCCGCAGGGTCTGCCAGTGGTCAGACTGCCTGCCCTGTTTGTCCCACACTCCACCAGTCTCGGTCCCACCACAGCAACACCAGTCCTCTCCACCCCGGCTGCCCATCTCCGCCCCTCCTATCGGTCTGGATGAATGTTTATTTTTTATTTCCTTGGTGTTGGACTTCCTTTCCTTTTGATTTTCTGTCAGTTCTGGTTGTGTGAGGAGGCGCAGTGCGTCTACCTACGCCGCCATCTTGGTTCCAATCATTTTTTAATGGTTTGAATACAGTTGTCTCCATTTTCCCCCCACCACTTTCCCCTGCCCCACCAACCCCCACCTCCCACCCTTAATCCTACCCCCTGTGGTTTTGTCCATGGGTCCCTTATACATGTTCATTGACAACCCTTTCCCTTCTTCCCCCCATAAATGCTATTTTTAAATAACTAAGAAAACTGTAGTCCAGTGAAATTTTAACTCCACTCATCCTAAATGACTTTATTTTAAATATTTTTCTAAAAAAATAATTTCAGGTATCATTTATGGCCCAATTATTCCATTTGTTAATTTTTTAAAACTATTTAATTAAAAGGCAAATACTGTTTGCATAGGTGTTAATAAATTATTAGCACTTTATACATAACACATATCACACAACAACTAGTTTACAAGTTTAGAAAATGTAACAACTGAGTAAATTATATAGTAAGAAAACTAATATATATTGAGTACATATGTATATACGTGGCTAGTAGTGGTTTGTAGATGGGAAAATTGAGAACTCACAAGCTTAGGTAACTTAACCGACATTTGATATTCTAAAACCCATATCTTTTCATTATGCCACTTATTTCTGTAGAATGGAGTCTAATTTTTTTCCATAGGTGGTTACCTGTGTATTCAATCAGAATTAACTATAGAAAAGTGTTACAAGCATTTAAGGCCTTAGTTTCCTATTGATAAAATGGGAAACTGAGATAAAATGGGAAGCTAAAATACCTGTGTCTTTTCTTTTTTTTCTTGGTTCTTGAAATTGGTAGAGGCACTCTTAACAAAACATAAGAAAATCAAAATGTTCTCTAGAATAACAATTAAGCATGATTAACCATAAAGAATTTTCCCGAGGCTAGGGTGCACTGGGGCTCAGGCCCGGTCCAGCACAGGGAAGCTAGCAGGCCTACCTTGCTGATGAAGGAGCCCTATCCTGCGTTTCACTGATGGGCTCTCTAGGACTCAGCAACTTCTCTGTTCTCTCAACTTGGGATCATCAATGCTTAAGTGTAATGGATGAAGGGAGCATTTTGGTGTAGGTGACCTGCTTCTTCTTTTTGTTGTTGTTAAATGTAGCAACAAACAATCAAATCAAAGGCAGAAGAATGCAAAGAAAATGGGTCATGAATAAACAAAAAGGTCAGGACTCTAGTATTTAGTGCGGTTCCTTGGGAACTATTGACTACCCCATGATTGGCAGATTTAACAGTACCTTCTGCTCTTTCTTGCCAGCAACTATGCAATTATTCCAGGTGTCGTAGTGGAATGACTCCGTAGAATTTTATAGGATTAATCAGCATGTAAATGTTGGCAGGCTTCAGACCCAGATCCAGACTTCAGGTGCAGCACTTAGAACAGATAAAATGAAACACCTCTTCATTTATTTTTAAAAGGAATTTATAAAATTGTCCATAACTTTGACATAAGAAAGAGTTCATTTCATGACATTTATATCAAACAGTCTTTCTTTTAATGTAGAGTACAAAAAAATCACCTATGTATTAAGACTTAAAAATTATTCTAAAATTTACAATGTGCATGAATATTACAATTCCGTATTTCCTCCTTGACATCTGGGGAAATACTTTAAATGTTATTTCTGTTGGTTATAACTCCATAATATATCATAAATAGTAAGTTAAAAAGACAAATGTGGGCTCCATTACCTCCATCTGTCAAGTATTTCTGTACTGTGTTAAAGAGAGGCTTAAGAGGGATTTGGGACACTGTGTGAAGCTTATTGTGTGATTGTATAACTATTTGACATAAACTCTTCTACTCATGAACTTCCAAAAGCTCCTAATTGCCTGCAACAATGGTTTTCAAGTGCTTGCTCTTGCCAGAGGCAATTTAAGTGTTCCATCAGTAACACAGGCTCACTCTAGCAGCACCGCTCAGTGTGTCCTGCTGACGAGGCATAGAAAGGGCAAGGACGTTTTAAGAAACTGTCCTAGAAGTTCTTCCAACCCTGCCACCTTCAATCCAATATTAGTCATTAAGATAAATAATTCATTCAGCAAATTCTAAAAAACATTTATTTTCAGTATGTATCATATGAAATGTATTAGGGAATACATTTCAGTATTCCCTAGTAAGAGTTTCTCCCTTGAAGGACAAACTAGTAGTTGAAGTTAAAAGTAAGCTTTGATATCCTTGAATTCCTTTATTCTGTAAAAACAAGGAGTCCAATAATTATATTTTTTTAAGAAAAGACAAACAAATGTATTCTGAACTGAATTTGAGGTGATGGTTTTTGTTTTATTGTCATTGTACTGCCAATACAAGTTAAAGAATATCTCTCACACAGAACAATGTCACAAATGTGTTCCAAAATAAATTCATTTTTAAAGTGTGTTTTTGATTATGCTATTACAGTTGTCCCATTTTTTCTCCCCTTTATCCCCCTCCACCCTGTACCTCCCCTCCCACCAGCATTCCTCCACCTTAGTTCATGTCCATGGGTCATACATATAAGTTATTTAGCTTCTCCATTTTCTATACTATTTTTAATCTCCCCCTGTCTATTTTGTACCTACCATTTATGCTTCTTATTCTCTGTATCTTTTCCCCCATTTCCCCCCTCCCTCTCCCCACTGATAACACTCCATGTGATCTCCATTTCTGTGGCTCTGCTCCTGTTTTGGTTGTTTGCTTAAGGTTTTGGGTTTTTTTTTTTTTTTTTTGATTCAGGTGTTGATAGTTGTGAGTTTGTTGTCATTTTACTGTTCATAGTTTTGATCTTCTTTTTCTTAAATAAGTCCCTTTAACATTTCATGTAGTAAGGGCTTGGTGATGATGAAGTCCTTTAACTTCATATTATCTGGGAAGCACTTTATCTGCCCTTTCATTCTAAATGATAGCTTTGCTGGATACAATAATTTTGGAGGCAGGTCCTTGCCTTTCATGACTTTGAATACCTCTTCCCAGCCCCTTCTTGCCTATAAGGTCTTTGGAGAAATCAGCTGATAGTCATGGGAACTCCTTTGTGGGTAACTGTCTCCTTTTCTCTTGCTGCCTTTAAGATTCTCTCCTTATCTTCTTTAATCTTGGGTACTTTAATTATGATATGTCTTGGTGTGTGCTTCCTTGTGTACAACTTCTTTGGGACTCTCTGAGCTTCCTGGACTTCCTAGAAGTCCATTTCCTTTGTCTGAGTGGGGAAGTTCTCCTTCATTATGTTTTCAGTTTCTTGCTCTTCCTGTTCTCCTTCAGGCACCCCTATGATGCAGATAGTAGAACATCTAAAGTTGTCCCAGAGGTCCCTAAGCCTCTCCTCATTTTTTTGAATTCTTGTTTCTTCATTCTGTTTTGGTTGAATATTTCTTCCTTCTGTTTCAAATCATTGATTTGAGTCCCAGTTTCCTTCCCTACACCGTTGATTCCCTGTATATTTTTCTTTATTTCACTTTGCATAGCCTTCACTTCTTCTTCTATTTTGTGTCCGTACTCAACCAATTCTATGAGCATCCTAATTACCAGTGTTTTAACTGTCCATCTGATAAGTTGGCTATCTCCTCATCACTTTGTTCTTTTTCTGGAGTTTTGATCTCTTCTTCCATTTTGGCCATCTTTCTTCATCTTGGTGCACCTGTTATGTTGTAAGGGCACCTTAGGTATTCTCCAGGGCAGGGTAATCCACTGCACTGCATTGTGGCACTGTCTGGTGCAAGGGGTCAGAGAGTGAAAACACTGCTTGCTTGGCTCTCGCTCCACATTCAGTCACTTCCCCCACTACTCACAAGCAAATTGGACCCTTCTAATGCTGATTCCCCTGGCAGGTGGGTTTGTGTATGTTCTAGGACCCCACGGGTCTACCCAACAAACTTTCTTGTGAGGCTGGGAGTTTCTCCCACTGCCACAACCCCCACGTGTTTTTAGCCAAAGGTTTTGAAGTTTTCTTTTTCCACATTAGAATGCTGGATTGCGCAGTCTGTCTTGCTCCCCAGTTGTTCCTCCCGGCTTATCCGCACAACAATGAGGGACTACCAGGTCTGCTGCTGCTGCCTTGCCCACCTGGTCCGCCAGCCACCACATTGCTTCATGTCCTCCCACCCCAGCTGCCCACCTCCACCCCTCCTACCAGTTGAATGAATGTTTCTTCTTTAACTCTTTGGTTGTGGGACTTCCATACAGTTTGATTTTCTGTTTTTATCGTTCTTATCGTTCTTTGTTTTTAAACTGGTTGTTGTCCTTCTTTTGGTTGTGCAAGGAGCCAAAGTGTATCTACCTATGCCTCCATCTTAAATTTATTTTTTAACTGAATTCACCTATGAGATGGGAACAAGAAACTCAAATACTAATGTCAGCAGATAAGGGGAGAATGAACCCAGAAAGTAAAATGATAAAAGAGGCACTAAATATTTATCAAAATATGAATCCTGCTTTCCCATTTTTAACTCAAAATCTAGATCTGATTTAGAAAAGAAACAACAGCAACATAGAAAGTAGACTTGAGCCTGAAAAATTGGAGTCAGAAAGACCCAGTAATGCAAAAAGTGATAACTAGAGCATGAGCTGGACTCCAGAAATGCAGTGGGTGGAGGGTGATTTTATGAGAGGAACTTTGAGGCGGGACACAGTAAGCCTTAGCAACTGCTCGGGCTATGAGGAATGACGGAGAAACCTGGGCCTAGGTGTCCTGGAAGGCACTGCTGTCATGAACCAAGACAGGAAAAGTAAACTGTGTTTTTTACTTGCCTAGAGAGTAAATATACTGCTTTAAATTGGTTATTAAATTATTTTAAACTATGACTTAAGAGGTGATCTTAGGTCTGTCGAAATGTGTTTGTGATTATGATCATCTCGTTCTAAGATTAATAACATATATGGACTTGAAATATTATTACCTAATTGTTTCCTGTGGATCTGCTTCATTCAGATTGTGTTGGAAGGCAAAAGTTATTGTTTTTACAAGAACAACTCACTGAGCCAGAACTCAGCTTTTTCAGTCAAAAATCATTAAAAAAAAAAAAAAACCTTAAGAAAGGCTTTTGGACCACCATATTAAATGCCAGGCACAAAAAGCACAAAAGACCTACAATAGCCAACACAATATTTAAAGAGAAAATCAAAGCAGAGGACTCACACTATGAAACTTCAAGACTTATTATAAAGTTTTGGTGATCCAGACGATGTGTTTTGGCAAAAGAACAGACATATAGATCAATGAAATAGAAGAGTGGGCCCCAAAATAGGCCAACATCAATATAGTCAACTGATCTTTGACAAAGGGGCAACAGCAACACAATGGAGCAAAGACAGTCTTTTCACAAATGGTGCTGGAACAACCGAACATGCACATGCAAAAACAAATGAATCTACACACAAATGTTACATCTTTTACAAAAACTAAGTCAAAATGGACCACAGACCTAAATGTAAAACACTAAATTATAGAACTCCTCAACGATAGCATAGGAAAAAACTTAGATGACCTTGGGTAGGTCAGTAACTTTTTAGGTACGATGCCAAAAATACAATCCATGAAAGAAAGAAACAATTAGCTGAACTCCACTAAAATTAAAAATTTCTGCTCTGCAAAAGACTCTGTCAAGGAAATGAAAAGACAAACCACCAACTGGGAGAAAATATTTACAAAAGACACATTTGATAAAAGATTGTTATCTGCAATATTTAAAAAAACTCTTAAACCTTAAAAATAAAAATAAAAAACTCAATTAAAAAATGGACCAAAGACATTAACAGACACTTCAACAAAGAAGATAAACAGCCCTGATTGGTGTTGCTCAGTTGGTTGGAACATCCTCCTCTAACCAAAAGTTTGCAGTTTCAAGCCCCAGCCTAGGCACGTCTGGGAGGCAACCTGTCAAAGGTCCTCCCTCTCGTGGATGTTTATCTTTCTCCCTTCTTCTCTCTCTGTAAGCAATGAAAAAAAAAAATGTCCTCAGGTGAGGATACAAAAAACAGACAAAAGAAAAATAAGCATATGAAAAGGTGTCCTACATCATATGTCATCAAGGAAATGCAAACTATAGTGCAATGGCACTACACACATGGCCGAATGGCCAAAACGCAGGACACTGACAGCAGCAAATGCTGGTGCTGATGTGGAGCAACAGGAACCCTCATTCATTTCTGGTACAGGTGAGCTGCAACAGCCACTTTGGAAGGTAGTTTTGTGGTTTCTTACAAAGCTAAACAGTTTCTTACCATAGGATCCAGCAATCATGATCCATCATATTTACCCAACAGAGCTCAAAATTTATTTTTTTCACACACAAACCTACACACAGATGTTTATAGTAGCTTTATTATGAACTAAAAACTTAGAAGCAACCAAGATATCTTTCAGTAGGTGAATCAATAAATAGTGGTACATACA